>NC_084760.1:10423896-10726926 GCF_028858725.1 Colius striatus | reverse complement strand
CAGCTTTCTATCCCCATGTTGCAGCCAAAATTAAAGATCAGCATCTGAATCCAGAGTGATAGAAAGCCCTACTGAGAGTCAGGTGGTTTAGCTCAGGCTATTTGCAGCAGGTTGCCTGTATTTGCTCTTGACCAGGACACTTTCTGCCTGTCTTGGTCATATTGTAGAGTAAAATATTGAACCCCTCCACACCACCTCTAGGAGTGAAAACCTACAGGCTTAGGTTCAATCAGTCCTCTTCCCTCTGAAACTCCTATTTTAGTGTTTTGTGTTGTCTAGGCATGCCTGACACATGGATTTATGTGGAATTAGACTGCTCAAAGTCTGGACCATGATGCTCTAGGCAGCTCTTCCTTCTTAACGATGTGTGAGAAAACTGTTTTTCCCCTGAATTATGAATCAAGTTCAAGGTGTTGATGCTTGTTTGCACAACAAGCCAGAACCTGAGCTCAGGTTTTCCAAAGGAGTGGCTAAGTGGTGTGGTAGGGGAGACTGTGGATAGCAGCCTCACTTAATTTTGAAGGTTCTGGCAGCAAGAGGGACTGTCCATGTGCATGGAATAACTTATTACCACAAAGGAGGACTGCCTGCACATGACTGACAAACAGGGTGTACATTCCTGACCTGTCCTCTCCAACACATGCATCTCTCTGTCCTCTCAAAAAGCAAAACACAAAAGCCCAAGCAAAACAAACCAAACACAAAAGCCCAAGCAAAACAAACCATATCCACGACTCTTGTCCAGACAACCAGCCATATGTACCATATACCATGCTAAGGAAAGAGATTTACATACTTGCATACACTTGTGGTCACAAAGGTTACATAAAATATGAAAGGCACAGCAATTTTTTCTAGCTTTTTTTTCTTCTGGGGAGTTACTTTTGCTGTTACTTTCACACTCTCAGTGTGGCCCAGGAAATATTGTGTTCCTCTTATATTTGCACACTGGGATGACCTGGTGTGTTGAGTATACATTGTTATCTGAAATGCTTGTTTATACAAGTTTTAGTCACCATATCACAGGAAGAGGATATAATTTGTCTATTTCTAAAAGCACAGCATGCAGTAATCTGAAAAACAGTAGGTCTCAAGGAGACCTGGTGATAAGGAAAGATTATAGAAGCTACATTATTTTTTCTCAAAGACAAAGGAAATCTTTGAAGTACCTATGTTTAATAGCTCAATATGATCTTAAAAAAATCCCCCAAAACAACACAGGTGAGCTAGTCAGCTACATTAAGCCTAAGTATTGCTCCATAAAAAGAAGTAGCCATTGCAATGCCCAAGTTTTAGACATTATCTAATAATTATCTAATACAGATAATTATTTGCTTATGCAGCACAGTGCACGGATCAACTGCCTAAGAATGGAAACCACAAAATCCAGTAGGCTGAACTGGAGTCATATACACTATGAAATGGTGAAGAGAGGGATATATCTTAAAGGCTCATCTTACTGTAGGATTGAAGGACTTGGACTCATTGAGACTCGTAGCCCTGAATGTCCTTTTGGATTTAAGCATTCTGTTCTCCTTTTCATGCAACATCTCCACTTTGTTTATCCACATCTTTGTGGATTGGCCAAAGTAGTTTCTGATAACTTTGGAAACATTTCTAATTGCAGTTAATGTCTTCTAGGTGGGGAGGTGATTCTGTGGTATGGTAGACTGGTGAGGTTTGGAAGATGCAGGGTGACTGCATGTGTAACGTGCTCTTTTTATTCTGTAGTTTACTGGATTAACTCAGCATGTGAAACCACCTTGTCAAGCTGCTCAGTTCTTTGTCTTTCCACTCTTCTTATTTAAGGATAGGCTCTTTCAGTGGAAGACAGCCTCTGTTGTTCCTTATCTTAGTGCTTTATTAGATCCATTTTTTCATGAGAAGCTCAAATCATAGAATCATTATGGCTGGAATGAGACAACTGATATCTGTCCTTGACTTGCCTGACTCATTTCAGCAGAGCCTTTATTATTATACCTTAGTGGTTACCTCATTTGGACAGGACAGAATGGTGCTGCTTTGTACTGTGGCTATGGAAAAAAGCAAGCAAAAAGAGTTTGCCCACTTTTATTTAGGGCTGTGGAAAGTGTGTCCACTTGGCAATTGCAATTATCCAGTGGTTGAGTTGCCATTGCTCTGCAGTGCTCCGCACGGCACGGCTGGAACCTCTCCAGCGACGGGATGTGTCTCCTGCACAGTGTCCAAGTCTCACACCTGCAAACAGCAGCAGCCTCACTCACCTTTCGTCTGGTGGAGAAATGGATTCCAGGCTGCCTCCACACTTGCTGGGTGAGCCTGCCAGAGGCCATACAGGCCCCCAGGACATGAGAAGACTACCACTCTGTCAATGCTGGCGCAGCCATTCGCAACACTTCCAAGCTAAGTGAGAACCTACGGCTGTTAATAAGGAGCCTGTCCCTGCAGTCCCATTCTCCAGCATCAGATGGTTTTCTTTTCCAACCCATATATCTCTTTTTAAAAAGTTGCCTCTGAATCAGTCACTGAGAAAAGGTTATTTCTATCTCTGGATGGACACATAACAAATTTCTATAGAAGAAAAGCCTCTGTTTTCTCTCCTTCACATTGTCAGTCTTGCTGCCATTTTATTCCTCATGGAACAAAGCAGCTGTCAGGAACGTGCGTGTGTTCTGCTCCAGTTGCCTCCACAGTGATAACCAAAAATAATACAGGAGGGAGATAATTAACAAATTGCTACTTTTCTCTTTGTACTCTGCTGCTTACACATGTATTTACTAACATGCTGCTCTATCATTGGTCCCATTAGAGTTATAAAGTTTTCCTACATATGGGCTTTAAGCTTTTCTAAGCACAAATTTGACTTTTATTAGAGAAACTTGATATAAGACAGTAATTTCAAAACTGACTTATTGCACACTTACTGGCTCCATTTGTGAAGTTTTATAAGATGCCATTATTTAATTCCCAGAGCCTGCTTCCAGCTGCTGCTGCTCTTCTTGGAACACCTTTTTGCTTTGGCAAAATTACATGCTACAACCCCCTCCAGTTGGTAAACACACAAACAGACCATTGAGTGCTGGAACAAAGTATTCTGTATGCTTCTGTAAGTGATCCTAATGCCTGTGTGAAGGGTTGAGTCAACACTTTTGAACACCAGAGTTTTCTGTGCTTGACCAGGCAGACAAGGGGCTATCTCCAGAGCCAAGCTTTCCTGCGATGTGGCTGGGATGGTGAGTGCAGCTGGAAGCGTTGTGCTGTGCAGACAAGCTAGTTTTAAACAAGGTGGCTGAGGTATTGGGAGGCTGTGAAGCCCAGCTGAGAGGCTGGCTAAACCCACGGGCAGTCAGTCACCTCTGTGCACCACCACTGGGCTTCTCAATGCTATGACTTAGGGCAGCTGCCACAGGGAGGAAGAGGAGGAGGACCAGGGCTGTGCTGCAGAAAGGCTCAGGCCAGATGCCTCAGCAAGAGGCATTGCCCCACATGTCTTTGCCTCGAGGACAGCAGCAGCTAAGCAGGGCATATGTCAGAGCTGTGGATGTTTTCTGCACCCCGTGCAGCTCTCGGCAGCTGTTACTGTGCCTCTGCCAGTCCCCGGTCACAGGTCCGCAGGCTGGTGAGATGGAAACTTGTTCAAACATGTCCATGTTGTCTCCACTGAGGCTCCAAGGCAGACAGGGGTGAGGAACTGATGACAAGGCTGTGGGTGGAGTGGAGGGCACTGTGCTAGGTTGTAAACCAAGAATAAGCAGATCCCCACTAGCTTTTCCATCCTACATTCAAGTATTCCCTTAGTACTGAAAACTTTGTCCTGTCTAACTTCTCTAAGGTTGAACTGCTTGTAAGAGGTCAGTTTAATCTTCCTAAGTGTTTGGGTGGAGAGACTCAAACTGGGCTGTGAAGAGGCTTAAATTTCCTTTAATTGTTGTAATTCTGCAACATTCACAACATACTGACTGTCCTCATAGGATTTTTTCTGCACTTTCTTCCCTTGAAGAGCCAGGCAAGCATGGCTCAGCATTACATTGGTTTGGGCTGATGGGTCAATAAGGAAGGAGGAAATGTTAGTGGTTCTCTGAATCATCCTGGCAGCTGGTTGATGTTGTCTTTAATCTTATTCACCTATCTCCAAGGAACCTGAAAAAATGACTGGTAGTTTGCTCTTGCTGCAGCTGATTTTCTTCTCCATATGTCTCAGCATTCCTACATCTGGTGCAAGAAACCATAACAAAGCAAGCAAAACCATTACACTGCATAAACCAAATGTGAAATGTTCTCGTGTGTGCTGTGTATGTGTGTATTTTAAAATGTGGCCATTTAGAGAGGTGTAAGAAGGCGGAAAACAGACAGACTCATTTCAGCAGACATGTGGAAGTTTGCCTTAGTTGGGAGGCTTGTCCAAGGCACTTACTTGCTCTCTAACCACTCAGAGCTCCGGGCTCATCTGGAAGGAGGTGGAGAGCAGGAGCTTGGAGTCCTAAGTCAGGAGTTTTGAGTGTAGCTGCACCCTCTGGAGCTGCCTTTCTAGGGCCATTGTCAGCATAGATTTGATTTTGATGCAGTTTCAAAACAAAGATGCTAATATAACTGTAAGTATACCTATTTTAATGCTAGTGATTCAGCTTTGTTGAAATATTCAAACTTATTTAATTAAATATATGCATTTATAGAGTGTACAGTCAGGGTAGCCTGAATCTGTTGCTACCCTAAGGGTAGCATACCTTATTTTCTGAAGCTCAGGATAATTTCCTCCATAGACTTGCCACCCTTCCAGCAGCTGATAAGTAAAGTATGCTGGAGATTAAAAACACTCTTCAAGATACTAGGTGATAATGTGGCACTCCTGTGATGGGAACATGATTTCTCATTGCTTATTCATTTGATGTGCTTTGTAGTGTTTCAATCCATAACTTTAATGTTTGAATACTTGGCAAGATGTCCTATGAGTTGCTACGGTCTCTGGTGAACATAAACAAGGTCTTGTCATTGTAAAAAGCTGAAGATCACTCAGTATCTTGTTTTTAACAGTAGTTGGCAGCAGGTGTGAAGTGACAGAATATTAACACAGGTCATGCAGAGCTTTACCTGTCTTCCCAGTCTCTAGAAATAAGTAGCTTAATGATGCATTACGTTGACATCCACTGTGATTAATAACCTGAGGTAGACCTACCTCCCATAAATCTGTTTGATTCTTTTTGGCTTCTATAACTTCACAGAATCACAGAATGGTAGGGGTTGGAAGAGATCATGCTCAAGCAGGTCCACCTAGATCAGGTCACTCAGCAGTGTGTCCAGGTAGCTTTTGAAAACCTCCAGAGGAGACTCCACACCCTTCCTGGGCACCCTGTGTAAGGGCTCCCTCACCCTCACAATAAAGAAGTTTTTCCTTGTGTTTAAGTGGAACCTTTTACGTTCCAGCTTGTGTCCATTACCCCTTGTCCTATCACTGGACACTACAAAAACAAAGAAGTGCTGCCTCATCCCCTTGACATACACCTTGACGTACACAACTTAATTGCATGCAGTGTTAAAAACTTCTGTAGAGGCATTTTAACCATTTCACAGGTTGCACAGGAAGAAGGGTAGGTCCAAAGACAATGTGGCTACTTCCAAACAGTAAATAATGATTTCTTACTCATCTTTTCCATGACACTTACAATGCTGTTGACTGCTCTGTAATGTCACATTTCTGCTGTCACTTTTCCAAACTGGGGACATCCAACTTAGGTAGGTTATGTTAAGACACCTAACATAAGCCCCTGAATGGCAGGTGCTATGTAAGCTGTGTGGTGCAGTTGATACATTTGAGGGATGGGATGCCATTCAGAGGGTCCAGGACAAGTTCAAGGAGTGGGCTCATGTGAACCTCACGAGGTTCAACAAGGCCAATTGCAAGGTCTAGCATATAGGTAAGGGCAATCTTTGGAATCATTAAAAGCTGAGAGATGAAAGGATTGAGAGCAACCCTGTGGAGAAGGACTTGGGGGTACTGGTGGATGAAAAGCCACATGCAACCCGGCAATCTGTGTTCTCAACCCAGAAAACCAACTATATCCTCAGCTGCATTGAAAGCAGCATGGCCAGCAGGTCAAGGGAAGTGATTTTCACCCTCTACCCCACTCTGGTGAGACCCCAACTTGGAGTACTGCATCCAGCTCTAGAGGCCTCAACATAAGAAGCACATGTTGGAGTGAGTCCAGAAGAGGGCTATGAAGATATTAAAGGGCTGGAGCACCTCTCCTGTGAAGGCAAGCTGAGAGAGTTGGGGTTGTTCAGCCTGAAGAAAGCTCCAGGGAGACCTTATTGTGCCTTTCCAATTCTTAAAGATGTCTTATAAGAAGGGTAGAGACAGACTTTTCAGTAGAGCCTGTAGTGATAGCACAAGAGATAACAGTTTAAAACTGAAAGAGAGTGGCTTAATACTAGATATAAGGAAGTTATTTCTTTTTTAAAATGAAGGTGGTGAAACAGTGGAACAGGTTGCTCAGAGAAGCTGTAGAAGCCCCATCCTTGGAAACATTCAAGGTCAGACTGAATGGAGCTCTGATCAAGCTGATCTCTGCTCATTGCAAGGGAGTTGAACGAAATGACTTTTAAAGGCCTCTTCTGACCCAAACCATTCTGTGAATCTATGATTCCATGTGTGATTGGTCTTGTTGCCTGTCTTTGTATTTTCTCTAATTCTAGTACACATATTCCCACCATTTGAGCATCTGGTCCAAAGATGGGTACTTACCCATACATTTAAAATTAATATGCAGGACTAATGCCTCAGTTTTTTACTTGACTTTATTCCATCGTGTTAGTCTCTGGGTGTTCCTAATGGTTGATTTAACACTCTAGTGGATAGTATACATACAAAGCAGATAGCATATGTACACCTAGAAGCGCAGCCAAAAACTCCAAAGCTCCTTCTAAGACAGTGGGAATTGAAGTGTCCTGGAATCCCTTCAGCTTGCCTGATCAACTTTTGTCAGTTGTTTTTTATGGCCTGACTCAGTAGTTTCAATTACATCTCTGAATTTCATGCACAGTTTTCCAGCAGAGGTAGTCCAAGTATGTACAGATTTTCACAACACAGGACTGAATCTTCATTTTATTTGCTTTACTATGAGTGCTGCTGCTGCTTTCAAGCTGTGTGACTTTTCCAAACCTCTTTGCCCATGAGCCTCTCCTTGTTGGACCTCAAAAGCTTCCTGTGCCATTGCCTTCATTCTTTTCCTCCAGGCCATTGCTCTGTGGGAAGGCAAGCATGTTATGAAAGGGGAGTTCATTTCCTAAGCAAAATCAAACTCTCTCCAGGTCTTGTACTGCAAGTCCTCTCTGTACTTACCCTATTAGACGTGGAGAGAACTGCACTCATTCTTCCCTCCTAACGATAGTATGTTTTGGCACTCAAATGCCTACAGTGCAAACCCACCACTCTCAGACCTGCCCCCAGAGCACCGGTCACGCAGCAACTGTTTTCTACACTGGGCCTCAAAGCTATCAGAAAACTCAGGAAAGGATCAACCTGGTCTGAGGACTGTGTGGACCACAATTTCATCTGAGAAAGGTTGGTTCTCCCTTGAGGTTTCGGGGACCTGCACCACTGCCCTTCTCTGTGCTTAATGAGGCCTGTGGGCATAGAGCTGATTTAGTGGAAACTAACAGTCAGAGTTTAAATATGCTCTGATGACAGCTGACTTTACTTGCTAGAGCTGTTGCACAAGGCTTTTGCTAATGATTAAAGCAGATGGACAGGAGGAAGAAAGCAGAATGCTCGAACATGTGAGAGGTGAAAGGGCAGGAGAATTAGCCCAGAGATTTCCTGTGGTCTGGGGGTGTTGTGTGTTGTGCACCAAATCAAAGAATTGTTTTTAATGAATGAAAACTTGTTACTTCAGCAGCTTAATTACAGCTAGGCTTTTTCTCCTACCACAGTAGGATTGGGTATTATTTTAGATGTGTGTGTGATGGAGTATAAAATCGCCTCCCTTTACCTTTCTACTGTGTTATTCTGCAAACACTTTATTTGGGGTGACTTTAAGCAAGGCTGGGCTGTGAGACATTGCTCAGACTGAGGAGCAAGGCATCACATGAGGCAAGGGGGAATGCAAGGGAGAGAGCCTGGCAGGGCTGAGTGTTAGCCAGCAGCTGCCTGCAGAGCAGACTCGGCTCTTGCATCTGCTGTGCTGAAAGTTTGTGGGATTTTTCCTTACATTAGCCTTCACGTGGCCCTACTACCATACCATTGTCTTTAATTTGTTGGTACTGAGCAGCTGCTATCGGCCTTTGCCACAGCAGTGTGCCTTAGTGGTAGCCCCTATCCCCCTTGGAGGGGAGCACAGGGAGGCTTGGGGAGCACAGTCAGCTCATGTGCAAGAGTCCAACCCAACAAAGGCTGTGCTCTGGTTATGGGGTATTAGAGGGATAAACAAACTCAGTATGAAGCTCTGAGCACCATATTTCTCACCATCTGTTTTCTAAGCATTACCTGTTGCTTTTCTAGATAGATTTATTTTCTATATAAAACTCCTACTTACTTTTAAACCTGATTTTCTCTACCTTAGTTCATATCCTGTGCTAAAGTACTTTGTGCCTTCCTGTTGCATTTTGCTCAGGTTTAGCGATGTTTGGATTCTCTTAAAGAGATATCCAAAAAGCCCTAATTCTAGCCTTCAGTTGCCAGAGTATCTGTGTAAATGAACTCATATTATATGTGGACATGGAGATACCAAAATGTTCTCCTTTACTTTCCAGTTATCCATATTCTAATTCTATTTAATATATTGTAATCATAAGAAAAATCACAGTGCTACTGCTCCACATTTACTCCAGCATCAACTGCTTTGCAAATTAAATTAAATGCATCCTGTCAAAGGAAACATCTGTAATTCAAAGCAAAAAATCTGTTTGCTTTGGTGAATTTTATAATTCAAAATGTAAAGGAAATGGTTTTGCTTAAACATATGAGGGAAAAATGTAGTGCTACCTGCTCAGGTTCCTTAGATTTGGCTGTTTGTTTAATATCTGGTTTTGTGAGGAGTTGGCTATATATCTGCATTAGCCTGAAGGTAAGAATTTTTCTTCCCTTAATTATTTCACTAGGTTAAAATTGTCTACATAAAAATATCAACAAAATTATAAGAAAACTGCTTGCAACCTACATTCTTCGAAACTCTTGTGTCTGGAAAAAACCCACTCCACTGATGATTCCAAATAACTGATGATGGTATAAGGAAGTGCTATAAATTTTGCAATGCTCAAGAATTTTCCAGAGTAGCAAAATTAGCCTCTCTTTTCTGCATCTTTCTGCTGCTATTTTATTGTTGCTTTCACATGCCTATTCTGTGTATTGTACCATTTGGAATAGTAATTTGTTTTACCCTCTCCAATAAAACCATGAGAGCCTCTCTCTCTCTTTTTGGTTGAAAGTCTGTGCATATATTAGGCAAAGAAGAGCTTTCTGTTCTGGAAAAATCAGTTTGTTGTGAATAAATCCACCTTGAGAAGACTGTACAGACTTCCTAACTTTCTGGTGGAGGTAAGTAAATAAAGATCAGGAAAAACCTTGTACCAAAAATCAGCATGATTTTCCATTTGTGTATGTGCAGGCGGATTAAAGCCGCAGATAAAAGATTTTATGGAGTTTGGCTCAAGATGAAAAAAGAACCAAACCAAAATAACTTTTCTTCCTGTAAAAAAAAAAAAGGACAAAAACTCCAACAGCTTTTACTCCAGTAATGTCTCTCCAGCTTTGATTTAAGCTTTAGTTTCATTCAAAAGAAACCACTTAGTTTTGTCTGGTTTGAGAGTCATAATCATACGAAACAACCATGTTTTGCCAAACACAACAAATCAGCCCAAGTTCATTCTAAATTTGTCTCACTTTTATTTTTTTTTCCAAAATTCAATAAATATTTAGCAGGTTAGACTATGGCTTGAGGTTTCCAGTGGATTCCCTGACTATGTTTGTCCTCCTTTGATGGCTTGATGCAGAAAGAAAACAGTTCTACTGAAGTCTAGAAGTTAGTGACCAAGAGAGGCAGATAGAGAGCTATGTAGACATGTCTGTCTGGTCCCCCATGAATTGTTTAAGCCATGAAAATCTCTGTCTAATGGAGCACTCAACACTGCACCTCATTGTAGGCATTATGAACATTTTGATGGCACCCAAAATTGCCAGACTCCCGGCTGAATGAGTGATGCTGTCTAAGTTCAAGCCCTTTGACTTTAGCCAATGTTTTTCTTTTGTCTGGGAGATACTGTGCAAAATTATGAAACTATGCAGGATACTTTGAATCTATACTTATGCACAGGAGCTTCTTAATATTACTGTATTTCTATAGCTGCATATATATTTACTGGGCATGGAGACATTCCTCTCAATCAATAAAAAGAGTTGATCTTTGATTAATATCCCTAATGCACTGAGATGAAATAGGGAACCATTGTGATCATGTGATTTAGAGACTGAAAAATCCTGATTTATACTGAGGTTGTGAAGATTGCAAGTCTTTCGTTTTGTATCTTAGTCCTACTGTCCATTCGGTGTTATTTCATTTTAGCTTCCAAAAAGAAATGTTGTTGTGAAATAACATTGTCAAATTTCCTTGAGTACACAGGACTGTAAAATTTCCCTCATGGCAATTTTGAGATTAAGGAAGATTTTAAAACCAAAATGAACAAACACATGAACAAAAGAAGAGTCAATAGTGTGTGAAACAATCTGAGAGAAATGATGTGCATAGATTGAATTTCATGTTAAACTTTTTAAGAATTAAATAATGAAGGGCTTTTACGTCATCTTAAGTTGATATTTTTACTGCATTTGAGAAAAAGAATTACAGAAATGTCATTTTAAAATGTTATACATAGACTACTTTTACTTTAACCACTCTACAGTTAAAGGACTGCAGCAGGGAAAATATAATCTGCATTTAACATCAGTAGGAGTATAGGGTGGATTTTGGCTAATTCTCATGACAAAGCACACAGATAAAATGTTATTGCTGCTGAAAATTAGTCCAGGCTACTGATTGTGCTTGTTTATGAACACTTTGATGCTAGTATTTGTAGAGCTGTGAGAGACTCCTGCTGTATATACTGTGATATGGCATAAGAAAACAGTGAAATGGTTATAAAGTTATCTTGTCACATATAAAGTCATATATAAAGCCACATTGCACGTGGTAATCTATGATGGCAATTGTCAAAGACACTGAGCTTGGGCAAGGCCATATGAACAAGTACTTGAAATACCCAGGACTTGCTCCAACTCTTCTGGTTTTAAACTCCATACATTGCCTGTGTTGAGGATGTCAGTGGGACCTCAATGTGATGGTGAGGTTGGGACCGCTGGGCACGCTGATTTATGTTCTGATTCCACCTATGTTCAGAGCTGTGCTTGCATTACCAGTTTGAGTTTATCTCAGGATGCAACAGTAGAGGACAACTAAATGTATCTAAAGCCAAGATGCACTATTTTCAAATTGCCACATTAATCTACCATTTGAGCCAGAGAAACAAACAAAACCCCCTCCATTCTCTTTGCAGCTGTCTTTAGAAGAAAGAGCTAAGTAAAAAGTAAAGCAATTTCCCCCCCCAAGTGTTCTTAAAAATATGTATTGTTATTTTTCTTCACTTGATCATAGTTGCCCAGGTATTCATTCATCTCAGTTATTTGTTCTGTATTTGCACTAAGAGTTTATCTTTAGAGGGGCAAGCAGTGTCTATAAGCTATGCACAGGCAAAGAGGAGTGAGTAGATGCAGAAAGGAGAATCAAGAAAAATGAGATTCAGACATTAAAAGAGAGTACTGATACCAAAAATTCTGAGAACAAAGAGACTGGTCAAAGCAAGAAGCAAGGGAAAGATGCATTATATTCTGCATATTTCATTTCATTTCTGAAATGGCTAAGGAGGAGCTATGGATAATATTAAAAGAGAATGGAAAGTGCTAGTTCCGAAGAGGGATTAATGCATAAACCTTTTAGTCAAGGAAATTATTTCTAACTTTGTTTTTCTGTCCTTTGCTCTGAGAAGGAGCAAGGAGGAGCTGGGATGTGAGGCAGTGAGCTGGTGTGGAGAAAGCATCACTGCTCAGACATTACTTCCCACAGCCCTGAACGAGGTATGGTGAAGGTGAGAGGAGCCCCTCAGCCAAAGACAAGGGATTGGAAGAGTGTAACGAGCACAGAAAACCCAAGGTGGAAGTGAAGGCTGAATGGAAAGTGAACCTGTCAGTTCAGTGTGGAAAGCTAATTAGGGAAGGAAGAAAGGAAGTGAATGAAAAAGAGAGAAAAATATGTTGAGGACTTGAAACTAATTTAGATAATAGGTTATTGCAGAAAGCAGACAGCATTTGCTATATGTAGCCTGAGAGAACTAAGCCTGGCTGTGTGGGAGCCAGTCCAAGACTGGAAGTTAAAAAAGGGTAAGAAAACATAGCAGCAGGAGTGCTGCATTGAGATCAAGAGCAAGCATCCTTACAGGTCACTGTAAAATCAGCATCGACAGTCATTACCTCCCTAGGTGACCACAGATATCCTCTAGCCAAAGTGTAAAGAAAAAACATACTAATCTCAGATACCCTTGTGTGTGAATTCTAGATCCATGACGATATGGCAATGACACCAAGTGAGGTCCTTAGGTCTGATGGGCTTCAGTAGAGAGGCAGTGCTTGAGCATTGCTCTGCCAATTTCTGTGGGCCCAGCATCCAGTGGAAAAAAACCACAGGATCTGTGCTGCATAACTAAGGACACTAGAATGCCCTCAGCTACACAAAAAGAGAATGTGATGCTCTTCTGAGAGGACAGTTCATTTCAGTGTGGCAATTGCTATGCAGCAAAGTCCTTGTAGAGCCCTCTGGAAGATGCTGGTGGTAGAACCAGCCACTGTTTTCTCGCATCTTGACAAAACTGAAACAACAAATCACAAGCCTGGGAGGAGATGAAAATGAAGCAGAGGCCTGGATTCCAAATGTTCTTTCTTTGTTCGTGGGGTACAGTGAAAACAATGGTGGAAGCAGTTGGTAGGTCATATTTTAGCAGCTGAACTGTTCCGTTGTTTCATGTTAATTTTCATAAGTACTCATTAACAAGACACACAGAGTTGACTTGTGTAACAGTTTGCAGCATCTGAGGCCGTTCTGTTCATCTTATTATTTTATCACTTGTACATCTAATAGTAACAAGCTGGTCAAGTTGAAGGTCAATCTTCTTCATTCCTCAAAATGATTTAGTTATACTTTTCTTTTTATTGCTTTATTAGCCCTCTATTTCCTTCCTGTTAGACTGTGTGGTAGAAAACTAGGAAGGAAACTTACACTGCACCCTGTCTTCTGCCTTTGTAATCATCATAAGCTTGTCATGTGTAACATCCTTACATATTATACACACTGCACTTCATTCATCCAAGTGATCAGAAAGCCAAATGGATGATGCAACACTTGCAGAAGAAAATATATGGGTACATTTACTAAGCAAGTCACCTTTAGCTGCTTTTTCCCAGCATCATCTGTTTCACTCAGATGTAAAGCCTTAAGGAATTGTTCTGATTAAATACACAAAAATATAAGGAAAGTGTAGAAGAAAAATATTATTTCTCTGAAAAATTATGACAAATCTTTTCTAATGAGAAGAGAAGGCAGTATAAAAGGTTTTTGAGATTTAAGAGTCAGGGCTGCAGAGACACGTCTCAGCTGCTGGAGACAAGCCCTTGCAGATCCAAGCCACTGTTACCTGTGAGAGCAGCAGTGGCCTCATCACTCAGCATCATTCTGTGTGCAAAGCTGAGAAGGGACTGATTGCCATTATGGATACACAGGTACTAATATGAGCTCTTGCTCAGCTCTTTCATCAGGACTCATTGCTTTACACAAGGATCAAAAAATTAGGAGAATCATCTAAAAATCTCTCTCTTTGAGTCCTTAAAGCAATTGATGGTATCCTGTATGTAGCTCAGAGTCGGTGGTCACATCTCCACCCCAGTGCCAAGGCTGGCACTCAGTGTGTTGTGGCTGACATGACTCATGCCTGAAGATGGGAATCACAGCACCATAAAAGAGATATCTGTGGGCAGCATCAGCTCCTACATCCTGCCTTCACTGATCTTAGCCCATGAGGAAACCAGAGACAGGCACTGCTCAGTGACATCGTGTGTCTCTAATGAGCAACATCTCCTATGTTTGTATGGGCATTCATCATCTCTAGGGAAGGAAAATAAAGTCTGCCTCACCTCCCTTAAATTTTTTTCTCCTGCAGGCCTAAGCAATGTACATCCACTCAATCAAGTCTTCTATAATGTAGGCTTCATATTTTCTCTGAAGATTTCACATGAACCCTCTTGCTATGAAATGAAGCAGTTGGAAGAAGGAGAGTGCCGTTTCACTGTACATGGCACATCCATTTGAGAAGCTTGGAGTCTACAGCTTGGGCCTTGTATCACATATACAGAATAGGGTCCTTCTGCCATCAGAGCAAGCTCAACAAAAGCTCTTGGCTTAATTTCCAAAGTTGCTGAACATCTGCTGTTCTAGCTGACTTCAGCATATGGTGCAAAAGCTCAGCAAGAGCTCAGCAAGTCTGAATGTCAGACTGGTTGCGTGACATCCTGAAGACTCCTGCAGTACAGGGAGGTCCACAGTGGGTTTGGTGCTGGCATGAGACCGGTTGTTTCACTATGTGGGAAGAAAAAAGCACGCATGCTCTGTGGTCAAACAGGCAATTGATGGGGGAAATGCATCAGTGGCACAAAAAATGTGGTGCAAGCTGAGGTAATCATCACTCCAGCAAGCACGATGAACACCTTCTGGCTACATACATGGCTACATGTGTTATGCATTAGAGTTACACATGTTAACTATACCCATATATTTTTTCCTTCTGTAGAGATAGGCAAACCCTGGTACTGAAGGCCAGTTGACTGTCAGACATAATATGATCCACTAGATTCACAAGTCTATGGGCACAAGAGGCCTAAGATAGCTACTAAACTACTGACCAGTAGATTGACCTCGTGTGACTTTCCTTCTCTGCTATGACTGTTGGTTATTCATTCCCTGCAGTTGTAAGCTCCTGTCAGGAAACACTATCAGAAACTGGGAAAACAGAGGTAGCTCTTTCCAGTGAGTGCTACTGCCTGCTGATGATTAACTTCGCCTTAGGAGGGGCTGTGGGGTTGAGCAGGATGGCTTAGGAGGAGGGATAGGTGTTGATATGGAGTTAGTCAGGAAGAAGGACAAGGGTCAAGCACAGACTTAAGATAACAAGGGTGTGAGGAGCTGTGGGAGGTTATTATCCATCTCTTTGACTCAAGATAGGATCTTCTGTACCCAAAATCATATTTGAAAGATGTATTTCTTACAAAAGCTGACAGTACTAGAAATTGCACATCAACTCTCAGAAACACCTTCCAGTGCTTAAGAATCCTCATGGCCAGAGGGTTTTCCTAATGCCTGATCTCATTGTACCTTGTTCTAATTTAAGTGTGTTATTGCTTGTCACATCTAATGTGAGGTGTAAAGAGTGAGAATAGGTCCTTCCCCTTTGTCAACTATCATTCAAAACATTCAAAGCCTATTACCATTTCTAATCTCAGATTTCCTAAACAGCAAAAAATTTCTTCTCTCTCCCTGTTTCCTTGATCTCTGCTTGTTCTCATTGTCTTTCTCTGAGTCTCTACCTTCACATCACTTTTTAAGTGCAGCATCCAAGCTCAGACTCAGTACTTCAGCAGAAGTCCTACAAGTGAGCCAGAGCGTGTCACAAATGTTGCTCCTGCTCGTACTCTCAGCTTTCACCTTTTCTACACTTCCCAGCAGCAGTAGCTCACTTTTGATTCGAAGACATGGTCACTCATAGGATATTTTTTCCATGGGGCTTGTTGTGTAACAGGCTCTCCTTCCTGAGGAATCTGGGCTGCTGATTGCTGAGGGGTGAAGCACTCTTAAGACAAACTGGAAAGCCAAGGCTTTGACACATGATTCCTTTTGAAACAGACCATTATTTACTGAGCAAGAACTGGAGAACTCAGCACAAATAAAACTGTTCTCCCAAGTCTGTGGAGAGCTATCTGGCCCCAAGGCCGGAATGATGTAACCTCTGCTGGCCAAGCCCTTGTAGCAAAGAAAGCTGCTGGAACAATAGTAGCAGCCATAGCAGCAAGGAAAACAGAAGCAAGGAGGTTTGCAAGTACTGGATGTCAGCCATACATCTCAGCAAGCCCACCTCACACAACCCATGATGCAAGCCCTACTCAATGCAAACAGACATGTGCATTTAAGCTCAGCTTACCTGTAAGCATTCAGCGATTGGAGGATCCCTTGAAGTGCCTTGTTTCAGCATTAAAGATCCATTTATTTCCATGCTGGAGCATCATGGAGAAGGGCACGGATAAAGTAGAAGGGAAGAGCTGCAGGGTCCTTCCACCAGAAGGATCCTCTTCAGCCTTTGAGCAGAAACTGATGTCTTTTTCCTTCACTCTGTGTTTTCTTATTCGGACATTAGGTTCAAATTCTAAAATAAATCAATGCTACTGAAAAAAAAGCTTCTTCAATAAGGTGTTTGAAGTGATATTTTACTTTTTCACTCAGAGTCCTAGCAAGAGTCCAATCAATGGGAAGGTTTCAGTTGTCTTCAGTTCAAAAAAAGAACTTGCAGAAGGTATGGCACTAATCCACATAAAGTTCCCTGGTTAAGGCTTACACTTTTCTTTATTGTTAGATAAAATACAATCTCTTGATATGACTCTGGTTAAAGAGTACTCTATGTGTGCGTGTGTGTGAGAGAGAGAGAAGCACACAGTGGTTTTTATTTTCTTACTTTTAATGGGGCTATTTTGTGAGGCTGAAAAAAAATTGTTAAACTTGCCTTAATTGATTGTTTAAAGTACCATGGTGGATTTGTCTTTTAAACATAGCCCGTGGTTAAAGTTCTCGTTGCATTGTATTTGAAGTAGGTCCTTTGTGCTTTAAAATGAAAACTGTAAAACTTTTGGTGTTTAAGGCTTTCTGACTCCAAGTTAATTGTTTTCCTTTAATATGAGCAGAATTAAAGATATTAAAAATCGACTGCTGGAGCACATAATTGTGGCCTCCCATCTATTCTTCTTGTGGAAATGAAAGGAATATTGAAAGAGTTTCTATTTTACAATACCAGAGGTGGCCAAGCATTTACAACTCTATATATTCTTTTAGTTGAATTCTTCTAAACCTCACGCCTGGCTAGCAGTTTTCTCCCAGACGATTTTCATTTTCAAAACATTCACATCCAATAAACTACACGAAACATAGTGTGAGAGAAAAAAGGGGACAGGAAATGGCTCTGTTGCATGGTTATTACATCCTATTGCCTGTGGGTTGCTTTGTTATGAGTTTTAACTATGTAAATATGACGTATATGACATCAGAATTTAATCTAAAGCTACTAGGTGGGAGATAGAGTGTGACTTTATTGTTAAGGCTAAAATCAACTGGGTGTTGACAGGTCTCAAAAGTCACCGAGTATAAGCTTGAAAAGGAAAAGCTCAGACTGATAAGCTGTTCCTTGATTGACAACTTCAGGCTTGACTGCAAGTATTGAAAACAGTTGAGCAAATGGAGGGAAAAAAGTTTTATTTCATAAGAAACTACACTGGGAAATACAGGAGGATTTATAGGCTGATGTAGCACAAAAACCTAAGAAAAACAGGTGTGAGGTTTATAAAATCTGGAAACTGGGAAAGGACATTGTCCGTGAATGATTTCCCCATTATGGTTTAATTAACCTTGTAAAAGCCTCTATGCAAAAATAATGCCACGATGGGGGGGAAAAAATAAAACACTGGTGTCCACCAGCTTCGACTTTCAACAAATCAAACGTCAACAGCTCATGGCGAGGAGCTGGGTTGAAAAAAATGAAAAGAAAATAAGAGTAAGGGATTTCAGTGGGAAATAAATGCACCAGGGAAAACAACACACTGATTTTTCATCTTTTAGTGAAGTCAGACCAATTTTTGGCACTGTAAAATCTATTATAGAGACAATAAAATAAATACAGTTTAAAGTAGCAATCGTGGGTTGATTGAAATGTTATGATTGCTACACATGCTATATCTTATCAAATATTATCCATAAGGAAGCGTTCAATTCATATTGTGCCAATTATCATACTCTGTGCATCATAAACTTTTATTGCTTGTTATGGAATGCCACTCAGCCAACTTTTTCTTCAAATATTGCATCATCAGATTCAGATGGAAAACATATTCTAATGTGGCAAAGTGTTAAAGAAATCTAATACTCTGGGGCTGAATGAAAATGTTAAGGTTCATCTCCTGGATAAGAAAAACAATTTATGAATGCAATATTCATTTCCTGAGGTGGGCATAAGCAAAAACCTCATCTGAAACTTAAAACCGAGATGTTGGCCTTCACTAGTTTCCTTAGTTTAACTCATTGATGTCGTGCATTGTGGACCACTGCTAAGACCACATCTGGGAAGGACTTGCTTTTTTCAGCTCTCCAGATCACGTTTACAGGGAACTCCTTGTATAATTGCATGTGCTGAGACTTGAACCACAAGGGCTAAGGGATCGTGTTTCACTTTTAATATATTACTGAAGAATATCAAAATAATCTACTTGTTTAATCTTGATGATGCCAGTCGATTAACACTTTGACACCCTGAATCATGGATGTTAAGTACTACAGGGTAAGGTTTCAGTGAAGCATAGAAACTATAATGAAGTCTTGTGAAGTTACAGATCCGAGGTTAATATGTTTACTTAAGAATTCACAGTACACAAAGCAGTGCTGTAGTTATCAAAAGACAACTTGGATGGCATTCATAAAAAGCACCTATTGTACATTGTACCTCACAACACATGGTGGTAGGTGTCGAAGTCACCAGCATCTGCTGGGATAGAGTGGGAATACGCCTCCTAGAAGAGGTGACAAAATGCTTCTGATTTCTCATTCAGAGACTTCACAAGTGAAGCAAGGAGGGTACAGTAAAAGGAATTCAGTCCAAAAGACTTGTGGACAAGCTACTTGTAATGAAATCTCAGACCATTTCTGAAGTACCTCCTACAACACCATCAAAAAACAAGACTCCTTAGACCTACAGGGAATACTTAGAAGCAGTTGAGCCAGGGGACATTCTGGGTAATGACCCAGATACAACTGGCACACTGAAGATCAGATCAAATTCTCTTCTCTGATGTATTGGATCAGTTTGCAAGATTTGTAGTGTGAGACTCTTCAATCCAACAAAAGCCCCACTGATTTCAACAACTCACAAAGGCAAGACAGCTTAACACAGACACAGAAGAATCATAGAATTATAGAATGGCAGGGGTTGGAAGGGACCTTTAGAGATCATCTAGTCCAAGTCTCCTGCAGAAGTAGGGTCACACCTCTCTGAAAGAGATTTTGATTCTTTTCTGTCTAAATTCCTATGGCTTTCGCTTGGTAAGTTTACAAACAGCATCTGCAAGATTTGGCAAAACATATCCCAGGATCATTATAGGTGTATGGTGATGTTTCAAGAGGTGAGACAGTGTGCTTAACTCCACCATTCAATACTAGTTCTGATACCAATACTCAATTCCAAACTTTATTCATCTGAATCATGCTTATTTGAGAAGAAAGAACCCAGACATTGAAGGCAGTATGTTATGGTCAATTTATCTAATGCATATGATGGCATAGAGAAAGACCTGTACTAGACTTCTTCCAAGCACTGTCCAAGACAAGTTTATCCTGTCTATCCTGCAGTTGAAGACCTATAGAGGTGTCCTACTGGAGGAGAATTCTCTTCTAAAGAAGCAGTCTGCTAGTCTGTCATGAGATTTACTCCTTGAGTGGGAATCCTGTATTTCCATAAGCATTGCTGCCTAGGAGTCATCTGTATGTGAGGACTGTGAGTAAGGTAGGAGCTACTGTCTTCAGGACAGTGAGTAGGGGACCAACTGAGTGTTACTATGTCTGCTGCTTCCACGACAGGAGTGAATTTATAACAAACTGGAGTCACTAACCTTCCCTGTTGCCCCACAGCATATATCAAACTCTGCCTAGTGAAAAAGCCTGGCTTCTATACCACATATCTCAAAAAGACAAGGAGAGAAAAATATTGCAAGACAGCAGTTGCTCTACAGGTGTCCAACCTTTCCACTAGGAGGGAAGTAACCAGAATCCTGACAGACTGTGACCACCAGCTACTATAGCCTATCACTGTCTCTTCTTCCTATCCTTGAGCATCAGGGGGTTGGACTAGATGATCTCTAAAGGTCCCTTCCAACCCCTACCATTCTATGATTCTATCCCAGTTATCCATCAAAATATTGCTGCTGCTAGTCATGTGGAGCAGCCTCAGATTAGTTGCTTGTGAGCTACATGTGCTTCAAGAGTCATAGGCTGGCCACATCTTTTCTTTTTCAGCTTTTTTATTTAGCTACCTGCAGCAAGAAGGCGGCAATCTGCTCCCAGAAGTGCTTATTGCCATTCTGTGAAATATGAGCTGTTCCTGAGTCCTTGATCTCTCTTTCCCAAATAAGAAATCGTAGCTATTCCTAGTTTAAACTTAAAGAGAATTAGTTGGCATCCATAATCGTAGAATCATAGAATAGTAGGGGTTGGAAGGGACCTTTAGAGATCATCTAGTCCAACCCCCCTGCAGAAGCAGGTTCAGCTAGATCAGGTCGCACAGGCACATGTCTAGGCAGGTCTCCAAGGAAGGAGACTCCACACCCTCCCTGTACAGCCTGTTTCAGTGCTCCATCACCCTCACAATGTGTACATAATATGTACATAACACCAGGCTCTACTGCTGTGATGTCTCTGATTCACCGTTGCATCCGAGTACTTTCTAAATAAAAAACCAGGAGTCTAGAGATTCTCCATTTCAAATTCTTTATGTGACCCATTGCTCTCCTAGGCTGCGTTTTTCCATCTTCAATGACAATTAAGAATGAGGTTTTGAGAAGAGCTCAGCAGTGGATTATTTCTGTCCTTTATGAAGCTAATGGGATCAGAAACAAGCCAAATCTGAGCACTTAAAAAAAAAGTGGATCCTAAAAATGAATAGGGAAAAGGAAATAGATTCTTGAATATGCTGTGGAGCTCTAGAGTTTCTGTAGGTTCTTCTACCCTGGAAGCATACTGAGAAGCTACTGTTTGTATGTTTGTCTACCTTTGTGTGGAGAAATACTCTCTATCCCTTCTCCTCACTGTAGTGACAGGCACAGATAGGTTCCATATATTAAAGAATGAGTTGGTTTACTGTTTTGTTTGTTTGCTTTTTAAACCAGCTTTTGCTTGCCACAAATATAGCAAAACACCAAAGTCTTGATCACAAGAGAGAATAGATGCAATTACATATCTAGGGCTATTTGCTATCCCAAGGGCCATGATAAACAGGAGTTACTTAAAGGGAAGGAAAAAAAAGAAGAAAGTACCATCATTGCATCTCTCAGACTCTTATTAGGACTTCTATATTCACTTTTAAAATGTTTTTTTTTTTACCCTTTTTATTAGACCACAATGCCAGAACTCCTACCTCACATCTCTCTACTACCTTAGCAACGTCACAAAAGCAGATCCATCAGCCACCACCAGACCCAGTCCAACAAACCAGCGACAAAAGAAATGTGAGTATAACCAAAATTGATTCCTTTGGCAACAAAAAAGAGCAAATAGTTGTGCAACATAGTACACATTTTTTAAAAAGCTCCTTTTGGATTAAGACTGTTTTTCCCTTTCAGTTATGCTTCAAATCTGACACACTATACAGGAACATTTGTCAATGAATTTCATAATCCTTCTGACAGAATTTACCACTAAATTGCTGCTGTTGTTACAGCTGCAAGAAGACTAGGGGCCTTGATCCAAAACTCGAGCTAAAAGAGATGTGGGAACTCAATAGTTGAAATGGTGTGGGAACCTCAGCCACACGGAGGAGCCAAAGGGGAAGAAAGAGGGCATCTGTTTGCTCTGGTTTGTGCCTTTTCTGGAGAGCTGGAGGGACACTGCAGTCAGAACAACAGGTCAAAAAGCCCAGCGCTTCCAACTTGTGTGAGTTTGATCTGGGAATAAGTGCCTTGGCAAATCATTTATTCCAGTAGCAAATTAATATTTCTGAAGTAAATATTATTGGCTTCTAGAGTGCTGGATCCAACCTGCAATCATCTGGGGAGACAAGTGCACTGCAATTCTCAGCAAAGAGGGGATGTTGATCCCAACGACTTAGATCTCTGTCACCAGAAGAAGACATGACTGATTTGGATGCTTGGGCAGTGGAGGCAGTTGTGGGGGAAATGTGATCACATTCACCAAGGTTATTAACAGTCATGTTGTGACCACTGTATTTTTAGTGCAACCCTCCATCCTCATTCTTCCTCATGCATCAGTAATGTTCCCTTACAACCATATGTCGTTCTTGCCAGTAAAAACAAATCTGGCTAATCCTTGTGCCAGAGGTTGTAAAGCAGTAACAGGGGACAGCTCTAACCAGTCAGGGTAGTCTAAAGTAGCTGTGACGGCTCCATCAGCTTTATTCCTACTCTGTTTTAACTCCAGGGCCTCTGCACAACTGATAGCTTTGCTCTGGGCTTTGATTATGAAGCAAACCACACCATCTCCTCCAAAGGAGCAGTCAAAACACAGAGAAGAGAGAGGGTGGTTTATGCCAAGGCCCTCACCCCAAAGAGGGAATATGAGGCAGTCTGTACCATGGAGAGCTGGCAGGGATCTTCAAAATAGCTTGGATACATCCCCTAAAATCGAGCCAGCCACATCAACCAGCAAATCTGAGATCAGAGAGTAACTTAACCTGGCACCTCTGCAATGCCTGACCCCTCCACTGACCTAGCGTGGAATGAAAGGATTTTGCTAGGGGAGGCATGGACCAGCAACACATATGATTAACATAACCTCGTCTGACAGCAAGTACAAGGGAACTCTGTTCCCTGTTGTCCACTATTGAGAGTTACTAAGCAAAAGCAGCTTGGTACTTGTCCATTCTCCTTCTAAGCTCTCCTCATGCTTGAATCCAGCAGATAGATAGTGTCATCCTGAACAATGCCACTATTATTAACAAATGAAATGGACTGTTCTCAGGTGCTGAGGGCAGGAAAAGGCAATGCTCCAGCTATTCCTGTACTATCCAGAAGAAAGATGGTAGAAACCTTGCATTTCCTTCTTTTTAACAATATGTGGAAGCTGAAAATTTCTTTCTAGTGGAGTTGCATATAACAGAAATTTTGGGTAAAACATCATAGAACAATGAATCTAGTCAGCATACAGAGCCAAGTCCTTACCCCTGCAGCCTCAGGATTTACACCTCTAAGTAAGCAGTTGAACGATATTATGGTGGTCTCACCAAAAAAAGACTTTTTTGGGATTGTTTACTTTGCTCCTGTGCTGTGGGCTTGGAGATGTCAAGCCTGTGTACACATATCTTGCTTTTTAGCTTTTTGTTACACACCAGGATCTAAGGAGTGAGATCAATGCACATCAGATTGGTTTCTGCAGTGAATGCTTAAATGCATAAACAGACAAACAGCAAGCGTGTCAGCTGTGTTTGCTTAAGGATGTTAAGCATAGCTCAGTTTCTAAGGACAGACATATCTTTTGTCCATCTTCTGTCTTCTTGTAGATGACTGGCTAGTCTGGAAGCTGTGTGGAGCTGTGTGAAGGAAAAGAAAATAGAGGGACTCAGGAATAATGAAAGATAAGAGGTCTGAGGAGATCCTACTTTTTTTCTGAGCTGTGTGCTTTTTTCAGTATGTGGTCCCTCATAATTCACTAAAAATTACCCTAAAAAAATGTAAACAGGAAAAAGAGTGTCTTATTTACTAAGTTTAAATCTATGGTAAAAAGCAGCTGTAAAGAGATTCGTTTATTTACTTGCTGACTAAACTTGCGTCAAATTCTGCTTGGAGTTACATCAGTGTGTATCTGGAGGAATTCCATCCATTTTCAGTGAGAGCAACTTTTCTCACTCCCAAAAGATCGTTAGGTTCCTTCAACACTTATTCTTTATTTTGCCAAGATAAAGATTCAGATGTTTTGGTTTTTCAGTTCCCTTCTAGAATGCAGTTGTTCTATGTTCTGACAACATATGGCATGAGTATGCTCTTTTCTATTTAATACAGGAAAATTAGTCAAAAGTTCAGTCTTGCTTTAATGCTTTTCATTCCCTTGTAAATGTTTTAATTTTTTTCCCCCTTTTTATTGCCTTCTGAGCAATGTCAAATGCCAGGACCAAGAAAAAAAAGCTATTCCACTGAAGTGTCATCCTACTGAAGTGTTGGCATGCCCAGTGAAGCAAAAATTTAGGAAAGGAGCATTTTCAATGTTCACTTTGTTGGACCACAAGCCTGTCTTGGTAGAGGTTTCAACAATGAAATTATTGTACATATATTTACTTTAATGCCTCTCTTGTTATCATGTTTTTTTAACGGCTGTGTTGGTTGTTGCCAGATGTTCTGCTCAACAATGCTTCGGCACACATGGGAATGCTTGTGATGGCCAATCAAGTGGGCTGGCAAAATAGAAACAGATGGCCATGGATGTGTGCTCTAACACATCTTTAATGAAATGGAGCCCTTTCTAGATGATTACATTGCACTAATCACCGTCTGCCTATCCTAAAGTCCCTGCATCTCCGATTATATACCACCTAGTGACCTAGTTTTGAATTACAACTCGCTTGTTTACCTATCCTAGGTTTAGCGTCATAGATCACCACAAAAGATGGTCCAATGCAGGGAAAACTGAACTCTAAAATTCTGGGTTAACAGAAGCAGATGTAAAAACTACAGCCTGGCTTGAAAAGTGCACAAAATGGAGAGGAAATGTGCTAATGATTCCTTTTCTGTCTTTTACCTTTCAGTGGGTTTTATTAAATAACATAGGGACTCTGTATCACCGAGATGCAGTTTAGATCTGAATCCAAAGCTACTCGTGGTCTGTTATTATGGTGAGAGTCAAACATTAATAGATGCTCTGTGGGAGCAGAGATATGTGCCAAATTGAATCCTGGTTGTACAGCTCCCCTTGATTTTCCTGGGGGTCTTTAGTTAAAGAATAACTGTTTTCAGATGCAGTCAGATGGACTCAAGAAGTCTTGCAAGAAGAGCTGATAAGTTAGTACCTTCTGCAAGCTAGTTGTGTAATCTTTTGGTACTTTCCTGATTTGGCATTGAACTCCAAATCAATTGCTAAATTCAGGAGATTCTAGGGTCAACAACCTGGTTTATGTCATCTATAGAGAGGCTGTGAATATTAGTGTTACTAACTCTAACATTTAAAAAAAGGCCCAACCTCCAAACAAATACTGCCAAATCTTCTGATTAAGAAAAATTATCATTCTGGAAAGGGATAATAACCAAGAAGCTCTTGCATATACATTCAGAATAGGAACTAATGACTTCAGGCTTTCCCTCGCAGCCACAAGACTTAAAAATCTTACATTTTTAGAAAGCTAGTTGAGATCTAAATAATGAAGGACTCCACAGATGCCCTTAGGAGGCTCACAGTAGCATGGTGACTGCTGACATTTCTGTACCCAGTAAGTGCAACTCTGCTGGGTCCAGAATACTTGGTCAGGAAAGGTAAATAAAAGAGGTGGGGAAAAGCTGTATGTTTTTACCTGCATTGCTTCTACATGTTGCAGAGGACCTTCAGAACCGCAGACATTATTGATGTCTTTCTCAAAGGAGAAAAGTATTTCAGTAGTGCATCCTAAATGTTAAATTTAGGTAGAATTTCCAAAAGATTATTACAGTGAGGGTTGAGGAAGGAACAGGAAGGCTTGTCCTCCAATTAATATAGATGTACACACAACTGAGGGAGTGCAGTGGGAGATACTGAGCAGGCCACACTTGGGGGATACCATGCAGAGCATCCAGGTCCCCAGGCTGTGACCAAAAAGAACTTGATTCCTTCCCATCCTGGTGCCACCAAGAACTCTTAATGCTCTTCCATTTTGATTAACAACTCTAATGGCCAAGTCTCAGCATCTTCATGCCTCAGTGTACTCACTGGGATATGCTAGCCATTCCCTATTTGTCTTTAAACTATCGATGGATATTTTTTTCTCTCCTGCTTTGTACATTATGGAGATTTTTTTCACATACTCAGTGACAAGATTTATTCAAAGGACCCATATTATGTCTGATATAAATTTGGTTTAGGTCAGATGGAAATGGATGGTATTCTTTTAAAGTGTGTTCTCAAATCTTCTCTGCACTTTTCTAGTAAAAATGGCCAATGTATTTTTAGACAAGTGCAAACAATGGAATGTCAGATTTCAGTTACTGCTCTTAATATATTTAACCATTCAACATACTGTGATTGGCTCAATCAAAAGTTATTTCCATAAGTAATACAAACAAGACCCAAAAGATGATGAAATAATTCTGAAATGTCAGTCTTTCAAGATTCAGATATGTTCTAATAACATTACAGAAATTCCAAAGGTCTCAATTTGGAAGCAAAAATAATAACTACCAAGTATAGACAAATTTTTAAAGCAAGAACTAACGAAGGGATTTGTTTGCTTAACTTCCATTTTGGACTAAATCTTCCAATTTTTAAGCTAACATAACTCCAAAATATTCTTATGTCTTACTTGTCAAGGAGGAGATGCAGTCGCTAGTTCCACATATACATAATTGTATTTATACCCTTGCTTTTCACACTTTAGAACATGACAAAATTGGCTCTAATGCTTCTCTGAGTTCCTTGACATTCTCCTGTGCTGAAACAAAAGATTTTTTTCCTTTTCTACAAATACCACTATGCTAGGTAATTCAACCTACACCTATTCATTAGACTTTTAAACCACAAATCCATTGAATCATACAAGAATGTTACCATACATGGGTGATGCTATTGCCCTATTCTGTGTAGCTGCCAAGGATAATATTTGTTTTACCTTTGCTATTCTAACACCTCCTAAAATAAATTAAATTATTACACAGCTTTTTCATAAGCACCTTGGAATCAATGGTGTGTTTCCTTGGCAGGGCTTGAGTCTGGTAGGTGGATGAGCAGACTTTCCATGCTTTGTGCTCAGCAGGATTCTGGGCAGATTTAAATATACTTCTGAATAATATGAACCCAATGGACAGAACAAAGAGTTAGTAGAAATCACAGTCTATTCAAAGGATTTGATTATTTACACTTTGAAACTGCCACACCACTACAAACAACAGAAATCAAATTTATCCCTCAACTGCACATTCACATCCAGAGCCAAGACTGGAATCTGGGTGAATACACTTCTAAAACTCTATCCCCAAATGATGCAGGTATTTTCTTTCTAGTCTTTAAACTATCTGTTCAAATTGTGACTGGTAAGGTACCTTTTGTTGAATGTGAGAGGGAAGAAAACTAAGACCAAAAGTCAGGAACGCTCCATCTTCCCATTTTCCAGGTCTAATTTCCTTTCCTTATGGATGTTGTTTTAATCTGGACTCTGATGGCACAGAAGTTTAATCTTTAGATGTTACTTCAGAGATGCACAGGACAGGGGCACAAGCTTGACCAAAACAAATTTGTGATGAGTGACAAATTGCTGCACAGGCTCAGCCAACAAATGGTAACCCATTACGTTGATGTATTCTGATCAAGACAGATCATATGCCTGTTCACCTAGACTAAATAGTGGGGGAGAAGGAAGCAATGAAGAATACCATGCTCTTTATGGTCATGGGTTGTGCACCTTCAGGAGAGAAAGTGTTAGATGGAAACGAATCTCATTTGCAATCCTCCCAAGAAAAGAAGTTTGCTAATTTAATGAAAATTCTTGTTTGGTGAGCATTGTTGGCTTTGTTTGCTGTCACAATACGTTGTTGACAAGCAGTGTCATTGTACTGAAGAAGCAGTTGCAGTACCATGAGCCTAGAAATACAACATGTCTAAGTAGAGCTGGATTCATTATGGGGAATAAAAGAAGTTCTAGAAAGATGAAGCAACCAATGGCAACCTGGGATGCATCAAGAAGAGTGTGGGCAGCAGGTCAAGGCAGGTTCTGCTCCATCTCTACTCTGCCCTGGTGAGGCCTCATCTGGAGTCCTGTGTCCAGTTCTGGGCTCCTCAGCTCAAGAGGAACGGGGAACCTCTGGAGGGAGACTGGTGCAGGGCCACCAAGATGATCAGGGGACTGGAACATCTTTCATACGAGGAAAGGCTGTGGGAACTGGGGCTGTTTAGTCTGGAGAAGAGGAGACTGAGGGGAGATCTTATTAACATTTATAAATATCTAAAGGGTGAGTGTCAGGAGGTTGAGGCATCCCTTTTTTCTATTGTATCTAGCAACAGGACAAGGGGTGATGGGATGAAGCTGGAACACAAAAAGTTCCATTTAAATATAAGAAAAAACTATGTCAGTGTTGAGGTGAGGGAGCCCTGGCACAGGTTGCCCAGAGGGGTTGTGGAGGCTCCTTCCTTGGAGGTCTTCAAGACTCGCCTGAACGCATTCCTGTGAGACCTGATCTACGTTGACCTGCTTTGGCAGGGAGTTGGACTAGATAATCTCTAAAAGTCCCTTCCAACCCCTATGATTCTGTGATTCTATGATTAGCATGATGAATGTACAGCTTAACTATGTAGCTACAGCTAGTGCTCTCATATGAGGGATGAAAATCTGTTGCTCCAAACTTGTGTAAAACTGGGATGCAGGTTATGGGAAGAATGGTCATAAGGTTATGGGAATAGTGGTCATAACATCAGCATAGAATGAGAATATCTGGGCCTAGCTCATTGGGAATCCTGTAGCTTACTGGGGCTGATACTCGAGCAGCTGCAGCTCTGTCAGAGGCTCTGTGATAGATTCCAAGGTATGTCTGCTATTGACCTGATCCTCCTAGTCATGGCCTTTAGCTTCAGTTATTAAAATGCAATTGGCCTAAAAGCTAAGTTTTGCAGTTCAATCACATAGGGCTTCAGTCAGTACATCTCAACACTTCTCGGCACACCCAGCAAATAAGAGACATCCAAAGTCAGTCCTTACGTAGGCTGTTCAGAAAATTACTCGGCCTTTATAATTGTCTGCTGCTCCAGAACTGAACTTCAGTGTTGTCTATGGACTACTGTCTAAGTGACTGCTAGACTTTCAATGTTCTTAACCACCTGCAGCTGCCATGTTCCTCACGGATACCAAAGTATCACTGTCAAGACTGATCAGGATAGTACTTAAGCTTTATCATTTGACTCAGTGCAGTACAGGATACAGAATGACCTGTGGTCTTCCTACACTATCTGTACCTAAAAAAAATAGCATTTTAGGTGTTGCCTAAATGAATGTTCCATTCAAAGATGGAAAGAACTGATACACATTCTCCATGATTATGCTATGAACCAAACCAGGACTAAGAGCACTGGCCACCTCCAGGGGCTCAGATGCTGGAGCAGTTTGGCTGCAGCAAAAGATGAGCTGCAAATTCTTTTTCTTTGTGGAAGGCATTGGAAACTGGATGTCCTAGGGGCATGCAGCCTTAGTAAAGCCTCTCAGATGTGTGCTGCTGAGTGGCATTGAATATTTGCACATAGTTAAGGCTTGTACTGTTTGTATTGTTGTTATAAATCGCAACTTTCACTATTGTTATGCATTATTTATACTACCAAAACACTTAGAAGCTCTCCTGATGGATCAGGGCCCTGATGCACTTGACAGAACAAAGTCTGTGCCAAGAGCTAATGGGTGCAGAAGAAAACTTATTTGGAAGAGTTAAATGATTTACTTTAAAACTCTGTTATGGTTACCTTCCTTATAACACCACCACCTTATAACAACACCTTAGATGCCTGGGATAGTGTTATGATGAGAGCAAGCTAAAGTATATTTATAACAAGAATAGGTCAATGGTCCAGAGGGTAGTTTCCTATTATGGGAGGGATAAAATAACTAAAATCAATAAATCTCCAGATCATAAATGTAGCTACAGTCTGGGCAAGGTTGAGAAAATTATTAGCAGAGCCTCATGATGTCTGGATATTGTAGCTTGTAAATTTATACATACATATGTGTGTGGTTACGTACACTCTTGCTATTCATCCCCCACAGAATTCATTGAAATGCTAAGAGGAAGGTGCATTTGGTGCTCTTTTCTGTTCTGGTGAAAGAAACAAAAAAGGAAAAACAAAGAAAAAAGAAGAAAGAAAAATAGGGGAAAAAAAGGAAAAAATGAGAAAGGAAAAGATAAGAGAGAAAAAAAGATGAAAATGAAAGAAGTAAAAGAGAAGAAAAGGAAAAGTAAAGGGGAAAGGGAAAGGGAAAAGAGAATGAGGTGAGGAGAATAGAAAAACAATATTTCCTGGAGAATGTATACAGTTTTACTGCTTTTGCCTTTTGACTCATGGTGAACTGTTTCACATAACTGACTGTAGAGAGGCATGACTAAATGGCTGCATGTACTAGCCAGAGGTCTATATGCTTTGAGGCCCATGAACTGTTTTGTCTTGTTTAAAATATATATTAACTCTCCTGAACCATTTCCTTCGCTTACACCTTTATTGTAAGGTATCGTCTCCTTTCATCCTTTCCTAAATTTTGTTAAAACAAAAGAACTTTATCTCTTTAAGCTTCAGATATCTAAAGCTCTGTTGTTTAATGTATTCAAGTAGGCTCCCTTTGTTATCTTCTGAGAGAAGAAGTAGCTCCAAGGAATGCTTGGTCTCAAGGGTTTATGATCCTCCAAGGATGATGGCTCAACTACTTTCCTGGGCAGCCTCTTCCAGTGCTTGATAACCCTTTTGGGGAAGAAAGTTTTCCTAATATCCAGTCTAAACCTCTCCTGGCATAATGTGAGCCCCTTTCCATTGTCCTATCACTTGTGACTTGGGAGAAGAGACTGACACCCACTGTACATCTGCTGCTCTGTGACATGGTGTAAGAGTGTAACAGGGGAAAAAAAATGTAATAGTCTCAGATGATAGACTATTTTAAAAATATGAGGTCTGTGAGCTGTGTTTTCCATGGGCTGTTTGATGTATTTTCTAGAGATGAGCTCAATCTCAGTCTTGATGGAATTCAAATACTCACTAATTTGACAAAAGTATGAGTCTTGTATTCAGATGTGAGCTTTGCCCCCCAGGCAGCTCCAAGATTGAACTGATTAGGCTTTCAAAAGACATGACTGGTTTGGAAAGTCTTAAAAAAATAAAGAGAAAACTCTGGCGAAAGTCACGATGCTCTGATGTACATGGTGATTCCAAAGCCATAGTCACCCATGTTTTTATTGATTTCACTTTTGCTAACCCCATTATTGTGTTCCATTCTGGTTTAGATTAAAAACTTGTTCTGTGAGAGCAGAAATAATGAAGCCTGGTTTCCTATGTATTGTATCTAACATGCCAACATACCTTTGTGTGGCATTAACAGCTATTCTCATCTTCATGTTCTTACCACTGTTGTCTGCTGCTATATTTTCAGCAGTCCTCTATAACCCAGAAGGGACCCACTATAACTATTAAATCCTCCTGACATGTCCACATCCCTACCTCTGGCAGTGCTTCCAGTTCTTTCCCCTGTCTCTGACTGCAGCCCCTCCTTGTGTCCCCAGCATCCACAAGGCAATCTCCTTGCCTCACCCCCAACACCTACCACGTCCTAGGGTATGGACAACAGCATCCTTGTCTTGCCCAGAGCTGTAAGAGGTGCCAAACACACGTCTTCTACTCATTTACTAGTGCAAACTGACTCATGTATTCAAAAGTACTGAGGGAGACAGATGAACAGGCAGGGGCAGGGGAGAAGCCCCACCAGTAGAAATATTTGCACTCCTGTATTGGTTATGGTAGATATTACTCTTCAAAACACCATCACCTTAGGGTAATAAAAACTACTGAGAGAAGATAGTGGAGGCAATATTTCATAAGTATGAAATACAGTCTCCTGTTTGCATGGTATTATTTGTTATTAAAAAAGCATTTAAAAGATCAATGTTTTTTAAAAAGGCTTTGGGTATTTGTCCTAACAAACTGCTAGCATTTTATAAGTAAGGAATGTGTTAAAAGTCTTGCCAATTATCCCAACCAATGTAAAACTGTGTATGAGTCTGGAGAGGCAAGAATTTCTCTAGCTGAGGCATTTTAAAAGAACTTAGTTTAACAAGGATGTAGAAGAAAGCACGGAAAAGGAGCCAGAAAACATGAGTAAATGAAATACCTCAATGTTCAGAGCCTAAGTTGGTGTTTTTAGGAGCTGTCAGAAGATTTATTAAGTCTTTTAACTTTACTACATGCAACAGAGAAGTTTAAAAATTATAGACCAAATCAGAGGCCATAGGGGACTCAGGAGAAGCAGTGGGCTGCAGAAATTGCATGGTGCTGATCAGTCAGGTCTCAGACAGTCAAGGATTACCTTGGAATAGCTGTGGCACTTCTCTGAATGGCGGTAATAAGTTCATATGAAGGGTTGTTTTGTAGAAAGCAGGGTCGTCTCCAGCCCTGTCTGTAAGGACTGCAGTGGTGTCAGCAAAGTGTAGGGGTCAGATCCCAGGGAGTGAGGAAGAGAAAATAATTATAGGCTGTGATACTGTTAAGATCTATCAGTAGCCAAACACTTCAAGTACATGAGGAGCTATCCTGATGGGAAAAACGATTTCTCACATCAATGAGGCACAAACCATGTGTGACACTCGTGTCCCAGAAAGAACCTCACCAGGGCCCCCTAAGCACAGGAAACAGCAAGTTTTTAAGAGACGTTGGGAGTGTTTGAAAGGCCACCAAAATCACTAAGAAAGCGAAAGAATGCAAATGGCAGGAGACTCAGAAACAAGAAAAAAGGTAGAATGATAAAGCAATGTATCAAAAAGATAGAAAGAACAGAAGGGAAATGTATTTAAGACCGCTAAACATTGATTCAAAAGGACCATGGATGCTCAGTGGGCTAACAATGACATCCATAACAGATGCACAAAAGTAAAAAAGGAATAAGGAGAGACTTACTGGAAATATAAAAGAAAATGCAAGAATTCTCTCTGAAAACTACAGAATAATGGGCATATCCTCGTGAATCAATAGCCCAGGGGAAAACTTGACTTTGCCAGAAAAACCAAACAGCTATCCTGAAGAATGCAAAACACTTCGCAGAGATCCACATTTAAGTTGGAGTGGCAGATAAAATGGAGGAGGAAAAAAAAAGCTCAGTTCAGACAAGACTTCTGCTTGGAACAGAAAATAAAAGTCACCAAAATGAAACATATTTGTCCTCTCAGATAGACTGTAAATGCAATGGAGACGGGAACAAAATGACGCGGATAGCCAACTGGTGAACATGGAGCTGGGCAAGAAAAGGTCATGTTAATATTTTACATGAATTTATAATAAAGTTGAAAAGTCTCTGTTTTACCACAGATGAGTTGTCTTATTTACTAATATAAGTCAACACACAAGAGGGAATATTTTCCATGGCATAACATGGTGCCAGACAAGAAGATGTTTGTTCAGGTATTAGCATTCTTGCATTCAAATATTTCCTGTCTGTGGTTGTTTGTGTATTATTTATCCTGTGAGAGTCTGCTGTGGTGTTTGGCTGCCTGGTAGGAAGTCTGTGCTTCAGCAATTTGCTGAGAGGTGAGTGGATAGAGTGGGTTTCTGAGCACTTTGAGGGGAGATACAGATGGTGCCATCCTGTGGGACACATGTTGATGTGCTGGGGCAATGCTGGATATGTGATCTTGGGAGGAGAGTGGCATCCAAATGCCTTAGGAGAGGCTGAAACTTCCTCCCAGCACTTTCAGTTGGTTGCTCAGATATTGCTCCAGATGAGCATGAGAGTCAAGATGGTGTGGGTGGCCCTCAGCTGTCTCCAAGATGATGGCAGTAGTTCCCATGGGAGGTCACTGTTGACACAGAAAATATAACTCTTTCCTGCAAGCCAGGGTCTTCTTCCAGGGCAGCAGCACAGACCATGAGGCTACTAGACTGGAAATTCTTGGGGAAAGGCAGTAATTATCCCCCTATTAAATTATCCCCTATCTATGAAATGTAATCCTCTTATTAGTTAGTAATGTTAAATACCCAAGGAAGCAGCTGGCATTCAGTCTGTTCTGTGGGTTGTAGCAATTCTGTACGGATGTGAAGTAAGAGCCTTATTGAGTTCATCCCCTCTACCACCATTTCTGATCATGTTTTGGACAGAAAGAGGCTCAAAAGAGAGACCTTGCTGGTCTTGAACAGAAGCTACATTATATTGAGTTTTACCAGATTGTCTTACCTCAGCCTAGATTAAACCGCCCCCAGACTGCTCCCTTTCAGCCCTCTCCTTCTCCCTTTTCTTTTTATCAGCTCAAAATGGTAACTGGAAGCTACTTTTTACACCATCTACTTTCACGGCAGTATCTGATGGTAAACTTCAGAATATTTTTAGTGTGCTAATATGACAAGCAGGCACCATCCACTTGTGTTCCCCTCATAGTCAGACCAATGCCCAGGCTGGGGGTGTAGGATTTCCTTAATGTGCTGTGGAGTAATTTTTACAAGCAACGTGTCATAGAATGCCATTAAATGAAACACTGAAGAGTATGCTCTGTGCTGGCATTTCAGGTGGTAGATCTCACTTTCTCAGTAAGCTCTAAGTTATGTTGAAAAAACTTGTGTAATAGTGAAACCATAGCACAATTTTTAACAGTTAAAAGAACACTTGCACAAGTGTTGGAACAAGACTTGTGGCAGAACTGCTTTTCAGAAGACTTTGCATGTCTGTGTGAGTGATAAAATGGAGTTTAAGCTTTTATTTTTGATGAAAATTCTAACAAGATGGTTAAGGCAATTTATTACTTTCTTCAAGAGATAGACTTAAGCCGTTCCAGACTTTGATCCTTCATGGCCAACTATACCGACAAATAACATCGCTGCTTCTCTTTCTGGGCTTTGTTTGCCTTTGTAAATTCAAGTACTTTCTGTGTCTCTTTGTGTGGCTCTACTGTCCATCTGCCAACATTAAACTCCTTGCCAGTCACCCAGTCTCAAAGCTCTCTAAAAATCCTATTCATCAAAGAACAGCATGGTGACGTACACTAGGAAAGCAAGTCCAGCCTGACCAAAAACACATCTGTTATCTCCAAGGTAGTGCAAAAAGAAAATGCCTTTTCCTTGATGCTGTCACAAGTGAACAATAACCACTTGTTTCTTTTCTTGAAGTTGAGTACAAACTGGAATAAAGATGACTGTCACATCTTTACTGGACCCTAGCAAATCTAAGAGAGAAGCTGAGAAAGCCCATGTGTTACTACAGTAACTAACAGACAGAAATCCAATCAGAAACAGTCAGTACAAGTATGCCAAGCCAATGTAAAATACTATGGGCACAGTGGGGTTTCATGCCATCCTTGCAGCAGGATGTAGCAGTAGAAGTGGGTGTAGAAGACCAAGTTGGAGATGAGAGAGGGTGGAAGGTCTTGGAAAGCCCCTTCCCCTAAAAGAGGTGACAGTATGGATGGTGGCCCTGTGACAGTGGCCATCACTGTCCAGTCCATGCCCTGGAAGATGGCTTCACAAGGATCTGACACAAGGGGATTAGTAGCAGGATTAGGGATGTTTTACTGCCTCCAGCTATCTGTTCTTCCTGCAAGTGTTTGTGCATCAGTGCCCTTGAGAACAGGTGTGCTCTTGAAATTGCCTGATAATGCTCCTATTGCTGCACTCTTTTTTGGAGCCTCAGCTGTTCATTGCTATGGGGTCAAATATTTGCATTGTTTCATTTTGGCATGTAGCGACAGAATTTTTGGTGTCTGACTACACATTTTTAACTAGAAAGTCTGATTTTAATCCAAGATGGTTACAGTATGTTTAACAAAATCTGAGAAATGCAAGCACAACAATATAAAAATACTTTTCTGGGCAGGATGTGTGAGATGCAGCAAGTTTTAGATATATATGAAATCCTTATGTAATGTTTCTGACATTTCTGTGGAATAGTGAGTATACTGTACAGAAAAAACTACTCCACTACTCCTCAAATTCTACTCCACTTACCAAGAATCATGCCACAACAAACAGAGCTAGTCACAGGGACAAGTTGCTCACAAGTTCATAGAATCATAGAATCACAGAATGGTAGGGGTTGGAAGGGACCTTTAGAGATCATCTAGTCCAACCACCCTGCAGAAGCAGGTTCACCTAGATCAGGTTGCAGGTTGTTAATCAATGTTGTCCTCTTTCTCCAGCTGCTATTGCAACTGATGGATAAGCTGCTGTTGGGGTGGGAACAGTCCTTCTGCTGCTGCTTACCCTTTATGTGATATGAGAACCCATTCCATGCTCATGCAATATTATGAGTAATAAGATGACCTTGAGCATCAGAAAGTGAACCTGACAAAAAACTGTAAAGCAACATTAATCTGTTGTCCATTCAGTGATAAATGTACAGTAATTAATTTACATTAAATTTAGGCTTTGTGGTGGGTTAAACCTGGTTGGAAGCCACTATATAACTTCCCCTCCTAATCTGACAAGGGAGAGAGAAAATATAACAAAAAGCTCTCAAGTTGAGATAAGGACAGGGAGATCACTCAGCAATTACTGTCATGGGCAAAACAGCCTCAGCTTAGGGAAAAAAAAGAATTAAATTCATTACCAGGTTAAATTGGAGTAATTAGAAATAAATCCAAATCTTAAAAACACCTTCCTCCCACATGTCTGTACTTCTCAGGCTTAACTTTACTCATGATTTTCTCTACCTCCTCCCCACCAGTGGTGCAGGGTGACACGAAATAGGGGTTGTGATCAGTTCATCACACGTTGGTCCTGCTGCTCCTTCCTCCTCAAGGGGAGGACTCTTCATACTTTTCCCTGCTGAAGTGTGGGGTCCCTCCCATGGGAGATAGTCCTCAATAAACTTCTCCAACATGAATCCTTCACGTGAGTTACAGCTCTTCATGAACTGCTCCAGTGTGGGTGCCTTACATGGGGCAGTCCTTCAGGAACAGGCTGCTCCAATGTGGGTCTCCAACAGTGTCATAAGTCCTGACAGCAAACCTCGTCTGGCACAGGATCCTCTCTGGGCTGCAGGTGCATCTCTGCTCCCCTGTGGTCTCTATGGCTGCAGGGGCAGGACTTCACTATGGGCTGCCTCACGGGCTGCATGGGAATCTCTGCTTTGGTGCCAGGATCACCTCCTCTCTTTCTTCACTGACTTTGGTGTCTGCAGAGTTGTTACTCTCATCCCACTCCTCCCTACATACTGTTGTGCAGCTTTTTTCCCCTTGATAAATCCATTCTCCCAGAGGTGCTACCACTGTCATTGATGGACTCGGCCTTGGCCAGCTGCCAAGCTGTCTTGGAGCTGGATGGCATTGGCTACATCAAGCATAAGGGAAGCTTCTAGAAGACTGTTGCAGAGGTCACCGCTGTACTCAGCCCCTCCTACTAAACCTTGCCACACAAACGCAATACAGGTTTTCAGTCAACTTTAAAAAAAATCTCCCCCATGCCTTTGTAAGCTCTAAATTCACATAAAAGGGCTAGAGAAAGTTCAACAGAAGACAGTCCAAATGTGGAAGAAATCAAAATCAGGCATTGTTTGTCAGAACTATTGATGATATCCATGGCATACTATTGATGAATTATCATAAATTACTGTTTTACTGGTTTCGTTATAAGACCCAGAGACCTCAATTAGAAGTTCACATAAAAGTATGTGTACATATGCATCATATGCAGAAATACAAGTGCAGGCTATCATAGAAGCATAGAATCATAGAATAGTAGGGATTGGAAGGGACTTTTAGAGATCATCTAGTCCAACCCCCTGCAGAAGCAGGGTCACCTAGATCAGGTCACATAGGAACATGTCCAGGTGGGTCTTGAAGACCTCCAAGGAAGGAGCCTCCACAACCCCTCTGGGCAGCCTGTGCCAGGGCTCCCTCACCTCACAGTGAAATAGTTTTTTCTTATATTTAAGTGAAACTTTTTGTATTCCAACTTCATCCCATTACCCCTTGTCCTGTTACTAGCTACTGTAGAAAAAAGGCATGTCCCAACCTCCTGATCCTTTCAGGACGACCAAGTATTTTTAAAGCTCTCATCCCTTTCACTTGGCTTTATACAACAGTGCTTTTATAAAAATCAAGGCAAAGAAGAGTCTTTGAGGGAGATGGAGGACAGGAGAAAGACAAATAAATCAGTAACCGTCATTTACAGATCACAGAGCCTGGAGAAGTAAGCATGAAAAATTACTGGATTGACTCTTGAGGTACTTAAAACCAACAAATACTGAACCTTTTAGAGCAATTTAACTACCCAGATCATTATTTAGTAAAAAATATAGCCAAAGCATGCATAATCAAAGAGTTCTTTAAATTGCATGGAGACAGCTTTATGGTGTTTGGCTTATACATCAGAGCACTGGCCTGTCGCCTATAGATGCATTTGAGACATTTGGCAAAATAAATAACAAATAATAAATACTCAAGCATTTGATGTAGAGTTTTATAAAACCTTGCCTCCAAATTAGTTCAGAATTGCCTGGGATAGGAGAGACAGCTTTCAAAATATTCTTGAAAGAATTAAAAAATATTTACAGTGCTTTGCTTTAAAACAACATCATCTGGAAAAGAAGAAACCTGGAAAGTGTTAATACTACACAGGGCTGGATGCAGCCATGGTATGGCTAAGGGGATTGCAGGGGAACATGGCTGGATCCAAGACCCCTGGCATAGTTGCTGTGCTATGTAGTGCTAAAGCAGATGGCAAGGAGGTAGAGTGGGCTGCCTTTGCTCCTGAGATTGACAAATATTAGCTGAAAAACACTTGAGAATGAAATTATTAAAGTGGCATTCCCAGCACAGTCAGGCAGAAAAGTCAGCTCACGTGAAAGCCATCTTCCTGTTATATGCACAGAGAGATCTCATACCCTCTTTGGAACTGCACTCTGATCTGCTGTGTGCATTTCTAGATCTCCTACCAAATTAAATGTGTTACATATTGAAAGGCATCAGAGGAGATCAATGAAACAGATTGGGGGTAAGAGTGAGATCTTGGTAGGTCATCCTTGCTTGTACCTGAATTATGGGATTGGATGAGGTGGTTTGGAAGATGCAAGGGTATAATAAGAGAACTATGGGTACAGTGCAGGGCTGCAGGTGGGACAAGGGGCCAAAACGTGGCTGGAAAACCTTGAGGTGGAAAACAAGAACAGTTTCCCAACTATGAAGTCTATAGGAGTAGTCTTAGGAAAAAAACAAATGATGATGCTCTTGCTTGGAGAGTACTTGAATGAGAAATAACAGTGAGCAAAGAAATTTGCTGGAGACGCTCTGTACTGTTGGGGGGTCTCAACAGATCTCTTGTATTCATAAATTTTGTTTCTGTGTGCTAAGAACAACAATCATGGTAGTTAGGCACTCATTTGAAAGAAAAAGCAAATTACTTGTCTCATTCTTCAAAGACTGTTAGAGATGATAGTTTAAGCCCATTCAGTTTCAGTATTTCAGTAATGCTGATATGCATCTGGAAAGGGCTAAAGAACATGCTGGTGTAAACTATGAGGCCAGTACATCCATTTTAAGCTGGTAAGGGTATGTGTGTGTGTGCACGAGGGAAGATGGGGGAGATGGATATTCTGGCTGGTGTAAATTTGGCTGCACGCCTCACGCTCACACATGCAGATCATTGCAGACTGATGCATAAATCCTCCTCTGACTTATTTATAAATGTTTCCACTTAAGGATATTTATTTAAAAAATTGAAATTACAATCCTTTGCCATCTTTTCCAACTTCAGTCTTTTCTGGAAGGCATGGAGGGCATGAAGACTTTGGCTGAGAACAAAAAAATGAGGGGAAGACAGAGAAAATAGTGAAGATGTAGAATGTCCAAGGCTTATCTAGAATGTGAGCACGCACATTCCCTCCTGCACTGAGGACTTCAGATGCAAGGGCAGCACTGATTAGAAGGATGTTTCCTTTGCCAACATTTAACAGCACCTCCCGCTGGTGTGGAGGGGATGGAAGCAGGGCAGGAGCAAAGGAGTGAGAGCTCCCTCCTTCCTAGGGCAGCATTTTTCTACTACCTGCCCTAGATAGTTTCAGGACAAAGTTTCCCCCAAAGGTCCCCTAGAAATTACAATGTCAGGATTATGTTGCCTTCAGGCAGGAGTAGCACTCCTATTCCCACGCCTGCATTTCAGTCTGTGTTCTAAAAGAGGATCAAGGACCTTCCACCGGCCCTTGAACATGAGGAGCCCTCTGGCCATCCCAGCCTTCCACTGCAGCTCATTGAAATACGGGTTTTGGCTGGGTTCAAAGCTAGCCCGGGAGCCTCAGTTTGTTTTACACTATCTCTAGCCCCATTTCACTGCTGGAGCAATGAGTGCAGGAGCAGTTTCTGCTGGGAGCCTCAGCACAGAGAGACTGGGCTCACAGCCTGCCCTGTGCTGAAAATCACAGTGCTATGCATTACGTGCAGGTTATTAAAGATTCTGCTTACTTTACAATGGTCTGTTAACAGCTCTAATGTCTTTAACATGTGCAGTCCATTGACTTTTAAGTAGCATTTTATTGAAGTAACTGCCGTGGTTATTAGGCAGTAAGATTTACGCTTCATTTTCAGTCCTGAATCTGGAAAACTGGAAAGAAAAGAAGAGAAAAAAAAGAGAGGAAGAGAAGCAGAGAGATGACATCTACCAAGAGACAGCGAGAGTGCGTTCGCTGTGCACCCGTGAGACACCGACCCTATGTTTGCCAGGAAATGAATCCCCCAAACCTTGGGATGCTGAACAAACTGCTAAAAGAAGAGATACGCAGAACACCATCCTCCTTGGTGGAAATTCAGTACGAGCTGCTTTCTTTTCCCCTCTCAGTATGAAATAATATTTGCAGATGTGAACTGAGGGAGAGGTCTGTGGCACATTTACATCGCAATGCGGTTTGCATTAAGGAACTGGCACTTGACTTTTGCTCATTGAAGAATTAACATAAATCTTAAACCTTCATAATCCATTGGCACGGGGCAGCAAACAGGGTATTTGAATGCAATGCTGCATGTTTCTACTGGCTGGCTGTTTTAAAGTCTCACATCTTGCATAAATCTCTTTTTAATGTGAAATGAAACGTTTAAAATAACTTGTTAAGCGACGATGGTCAAAGATTTTTTTCTCTTTTTTTGATCTGGAATTTTATGAGGTGCATTTTTTCATTCCCTAAACTGCTTCTTTCAGTCTTGTCATTTTTCTGAGCCACCACTTAGGGCTGGCTGGTGCACCCAAGGGCTGCGACCGCTCTCGCACAACTTTGTAAAACCAGAGATAAGACATTTTTGTACATTTATGGTAAAACAGAGATTACAGCCTACTGACTGGTCTTGGCCTGCATTAGTTCCTTTGTTTTCAGAGATGTAATCTCTTCTTTTTCATCCCATCACCCATGTCTGAACTGATGGAAGATGATTGTCTGTCATACTCCAGGCTTAAGTTACTAGCCTTTCAGCTGCACAGAGGCCTTGAGAAATGCACTAATATATTCACAACAGGAGGAAACTGCCAACAGAAACAGATCCTGAACTGGTTCCCAAACAGGATGACAAAAAAAGTCCACTCGGACCACACACAATCCCTCTGCTTTGCATGTGGGTCCCGTTGCACACACTCGCTTTGCCTTTGCTGTATAAACAGCAGACAACTGAACTCTGTAGTTTGGTACACAAGAATGTCCCAGTGTTTACGAAATATTGCATTTAGCTCAGCACCTCAGAGTAAAAAAAATCCATCTCTCATGAAGATGTTCCATGCCCTTTGGAAAACATCACTGCAGCCTCCTTTCAACAATGTCCCCAAATCCCAGAGTGGAGCAAGGCACCTGCACACACTTTATGTTTCCTACAGCTCTTAGGAAATCTTTGATCTCAAGCTATTCTTATTTATGTTACTGTGGCTAAAGCGAAGGAAAAACAAAACAACAACTGTGCATTGAAGCTATAGAATAAGCCCAAATTGTTCTCTTTAAAACAATGATTAATCAGGCTGTTTATGAAAATAATGCTTTGATGATGCCATGCATTTAAGGCAGGCACACAGCTATTTGGAAGGAGAGCTTCAAGCACAGGATGCTTTCTTCAGCAGGAGAGAGAAAAAGCCTGGGAAAGCAAAGTCAAGCTTCTGTGAAAAGGAGTGGTGAAATCTAAAGAAAGAAGCACAAACTGTAAAAGTCTAGAGCCTAAAGTACCTGCAGAGCATCATTCCTGTTTAGACTGATTGTGAAAGCACTCTGAGCCATGCAGAGAAGTTTATTATGGGCTGAAAATGCTTAGCAGTTCTAAATTCCCAGCCCAATATAAAGCCTCTATAGGGGACTTTTCCAGCACTGGATAATAGCCTAGCCCAACACCTTTAATAAAATCAAGGTGACAGACCATGAAAACATTTGCTTCAGCACTATAAGCAAATCTGATACTGTTGCTGAAAGATGCCTCGAGGCATCTGTACAAGTCTTCAAGAGAAGTGGCAGTGGTGCTAGTATGTGGGGGGGCTTCAGGCCAGCGAACCCAGAGCCCCTCACGGACAATGGCTCCAACTTTGAAATTTTAAACGGGTTACGAACACAAAAAGCTGAACAAACACAAAGATTGCAGGGCAAAAAATGTCATTTAAAATGCAAAACTTATTTTGCCATTCAAATCAGAATTTTTTAACCCTTGACCGTAAGAGATGCGGTTTCATAAATTAACACTGCTAGAACATGAAGGAGCCCAAGAAATGAGCATGAAATTGTTTCACACAGCAGTTCACAGCTCTCACTTCATCAAACCTGACACTGTAAGAGTAAGACAAGAAAAGAAAAGGCTAATACAGCTCACTTTTGTTACCTTCAAATGCTGTTTACCATATAAACAAGTAGAGTTGGTTTTGTAAATCCCTGAACAGGAAGCTGGCAATAATAAAGAGTTCTGTTTAGTTAAGCTTTCGTTTTTGTGTTGAAATCTAGGCCAGATTTATTTTAAAAAGCTTCTAATTTTTCTGCCTTTTTTCTTTTTTTCCCCCCAAAGTCTATGCATCCAGTTTCAAAGCTCAGGTATCTTACACAATTATCTGAAAGGTTTTCAAAAAGCTCTCATCCTGATTGCTTTTCTTATTATGTTATTTCAACGCATGTCTGCCATCAGACTATATCACAGTTATATCTGTATTATGTAGTAATGGCAAGACTGGACAAAGTGTACGCTGAGGTACAAGTAACACAACATCAGAAAACCCTTCTAAAACCTATTTTAATTTTAAGGAAGTTGGGACTCAAACTAACATTGATTTGTGAATAAGAGCTGGACACAATTTTGCCTAGTTCCTACCCCAGAGACCTGCAGAAGTCTGGTATCTACGAGGGATGGTTTAAAAGAAAAGATTTCTCAAGGGAAGCGAGGGAAGGGATGATGATGGAATACTGGAATGGGTCTGGAATTGTCGTTTTGTTTGATCAAACCATCCTTTTATGCCTTTTTTTTTTTTTCAGTGAGACAAAAAAATTAAAACCCACATAGCATTTTAGAAGGAAAAGATTAAAATTAGAACCTGTTGTGCCAAGTGCTAGACACATAACATATTATGCAGAGAAGGGTATGAAAAATGCTAATGCAGAATGGCCTTTTTCATCTCATTATTCCAAGATGTTGTTGTTGAAGAAAGAGTGGAAAACAAAATTATTTTAAAAGATCTAAGATACAGCTGAACTTTCTGTCTTGCAGCCACTATGAACTTAAAATTCAGCCATGTGTAGCAAAGCCCCACAAGACCTATAAACTCCTTAACTCCCTCTTAATCAAGGTTTTTTGGAAGTTTTAAGAACAACTTAAAGTCTTAAGTCCTGGGCTGCTCCTCTGTGCAGAGACAATGTGTTTGAGACAGAAGGTGAATTCCAGAAAGCAGGCTTCCTCATTGGGAATGAAATGCATCGCTGTCACATTTATTTCCAATTTCTGGAAATATCTTTTTTATTCTTGGAGCACTAAAAGCATGATAATGAATTTGGACAGGTTTGGTTGTGTTATGATAAGGAACCGTGATCGATCCCCTTTCAGTTTTAGTTTGAACAGCCCTGAATCATCTTGCAGAAACACACCTCAGGTGCACAGAGCTTGCCCGTCACCACCAGCACCTGGTGTCCCAAGGCAGGGGGCAGTGGGATATGACTTTGTGGGCACTGACAGACCCTCTAAGACTGGTTACTTTCTCTGCTTACCCTTCCTTGCTATCCAAAAAGCGTGACCATAGCATTAGCTATTTTGCCACTGGGCTTTCCTGCTGGTGCCGTGAAATCATAGCTGTGGAAGGGGTTAAGGCATATTTCCTGCTCCCTAAAGCACTCTAAGCATGCTTTATAGCTGCTTAGAGCTGCTACAGGCACTGCTGTATAGAGACTTTGAGGCTTCAGGTACAGTGGGATAGAACTGGAGGGGGATGAGGCAGCTGGGGAACCTTGTTCCTCCCCAGTGTTTGCTAGGGGTGTGCTTAGCTGTTACTTCTCACACTTCCGAAGCAGAAAGGATGATATGGCCCTTAATACCTAAGTTTTGGTTCAGTGGTTTTAATTTAAAACATCATTCAAAGGTTCTGTTCAAATGATGTGTGTTACAAGTGGATGTGGCTCTTTTTACCCTTGGAGCTCCAGTTACTTCTGCTCTGCTCAGTTTTCCGAAAACGAGAAGATGAAAAGAAACGTTTCATTTTTATATGAGGGAAAACCAGTTCAAGTGTTTGGGCAGCCATGCCTCTTCACTTACTTTTAAGAGGAGGCATTTTATTTTTCCCTTCCACTGCTTTGTGGGGTCAGCAGGCACAGAACACCTTGATCTGAACACTGTGAGATCTGAGGGCAAAGAGTCATTAGGGTTTTCATTATTTGAATTCCATATTAAAATTTTACTTTGGATTGAAAGGAGACAAGAAAGTTCTTGGATCTGGTTTTATGTCTTCCTTCACTTGTTTGTTATTCTGCTTAGCTTTGAAAATACAATATTGAAGCTGAGGTAAGACAGGGTGTCTATCTATCTCTTTATTTATGTTAAACTTTCGTTAGCTCCTGCTCAACACTGTGATTTTAATGGCAAACAGTTCAGGCCAGCACCTAGTGCAGATTATGGGAACAGAACAAAATTAAAATGACAGCTTTTAAATGTTTAGCAACACCTTCAGTCAAACATACTCTTTCCAGTACTTTTTCCATCAAAGCTGCTCTGTGGATTTTAACATGTGACAAGCTCAGTGTTGGGAGCAGCTGAAAAGCACAGAGATGTACATACCTTAATGTGCTCCCTGCAATTACTCCTTGCATGTCAGGTCAGAGCTCAGCTTTTAAAAGTCCCCAAATATTCACATGATGTTTCTGTTAAAACTCCAAATGAGTCATCAAGGTCTATAGGAAGAATATAAATTGTGAATTGTGTTTATAGGTACAGGCATACTGGCTGCAGAGGAAGCTTGGAAAAATCTCTCTGTTAGTAATGGCATTAGTTTGCAATGTAGAAAGGAAAAAAAATAGTGAACAAAAGTGATGAACTTGATGAACAAAAGCGAACAGAACTATTCTTTCCTTTTCTGGCATTTCCATCAGATTTTTAAATGTTTTTGAACCTAATATTAACAATAAAAATATTGCTCATCAACACTTATGTTGCAATAGTGAAAGATCTAACATAAGTTATTTTAAATGGTGGTTATATTGTGTGGTTTACTCTGTTCTCCTCAAAAATATACCATGTCATATGTCCTGAAGCACATATTCATTCATTTTTAAAGAAAAGATCTCAGTCACATAAAGAGGATTTACTCCACAGTTACACTGATATAAATGAGCGTTTTAGACTAACAGAGATCAGGTGGAACTCTAAGTCAAATACTTTTTTTTCCCCCTGGAGTTATTTGCATTTATGTTGCTGTTTAAAAAATGAAAAGGAAAAAGGAAAAAAAATACAGTTCAAATAAACACAATTAAATAAAGATATTCCTGCAATGCTGTTTTAAAAAGCATAAATTTCTCCTGCTAGTGTTGGTCTGTGGCTCACTTGGAACCAGAGGGAGATTTTCCTGTGTTTCCACCCACAGAGCCAGGATGGGAGCTGGGGGCTGCCGAGGGAGGCACTACGAGTGAGTGAAAACTGAACCATGGCAGCGGCTTGTTTTAAGGTTATGTGTGAAATTAAGTTCTTGATTCCTGTTACCACACTTTAAAAAGGCCACTGAAATTCATGAACCTTTTCAAATGTCTCGTGTTTTAGTCCAGGCATAGGGGCACTTTTTACAGTTTGGAGTTTAGTCACCTCATGTCCCTAAATACTGTCCCAGCAATTAAAACCAAAGAGGTGTGTGTGGGGGGGGAAATTCTTCACTTATTGTTTAAATAGGTTTTTGAGTTGTTTTTGCTATTTTAAAAAATGATACTTCTAGAGACCAAATTTCTCATATAAATATTTCGATAGAAAATCTACACTAAACCCAGAAATATCAAAGAGGTCTTTTTTTTTTACTTTCACAGTGTCATCATTTACAAAGGAAAAATTGTGACAGTGTTGAAGATTACCCTTTTTTTTCTAGTATCTATCCAGGAGGTCAGAAACATCAACTGATGCTTTGGCTAGCAGATGAAAGTCGTAATACTGGAGCAGGGCAACCAAATGAATCCGCAAAATGGTTTTATGAAATTGTTTCTGCATTGTTTCTTTTTAATAACTGGACATAATACACAGACTAAAAAAAGAAACAAGTACATGAAGAAGTTCTAAGAGAGGTGAATTTATAGCTAATGAAGCAAATACAATTAACCATGGGGTCTTTTTTTCCTTAGGTTAGATTTGAGAAGAGGTAACTGTCAATAAAGTGTATGGGAACATCAGAATGCCGGGGAAATTGCAGCTAAACCAGAGCCGGGCCCTCATTCCCTGTTCTCACCATGTGATGGCAGCCTAAGGCATGTGTTCGCCAGGAGCGTGCATCTTTGTGACTACAGCCAGAAATAGATATCCTGCTCTTCCAAATGTCGCTCTGCTGGAGCTTTCCCATTGCAGGCGGCTAGAGACTTGCTTGTCCAAATGATGAGCCATATGCACAGTCACCATAAATATTGACAAATCTCTTCTAAAGAGAAAGAATGAGAGGTGAGATCATATGCATAGGCACAGCATCCAACAGAACCTACTGAAATCTTTTTCAGAGACTATTGATACTGTGCCTTCATTTTCTGTTGCAGTTTACTTGAACATTGGCTGAAATCTTTGGATAAATCGCATGAGCCATTCTCTCTCGCCCTCTCCACCACACTCCCACTTTTTCTTTTTTCTGTTTGCATGTGGGTTTTTTTTGTTCTCCCCCCAAAATATTCCAGCTCACCCTCAAGCTACAAGCAGGCTCAGGGCCTCCGAAGTAGAGAAGACCTGCTTTGTGCACTATGTTCTGTCCTTGTGCATTTGCAAAGCAATTTGCATGATAAATTCGTGACTGCTCCCTTTGTTATTGTGTTAGGTTTCTTATAAAAATGGTTCATGGAATTTAACAACAGCAGCAACAAAACCCAATCTCTTCAGTTTTTAAACATCACTGAAATGTGTTCCATCTTGCTTTAGATCTCAAACACGTAGAGAGAGTGTAACTATTTATAATTTAATGCGTTAGTTTTGGGACATCCATGCATGTCACTCCTGTAATATCTTTCCCTCTGGATTTTCAGTTTCCCTTTTTTCCTTTCTCAGTCTTCACCATACAAACTCACTGATCCTGTTCATCTTTTTATCTGTGCAGCTTCTCTGCAATGGTCCCGACTGTGTTCCATGCCCTTCTCCTAGAGAACTTCTCCCTTCATCTAGCATTGTGATATCCTTAGCCAACTGGTACCTATGGTAAAGGTTCCTTAAGCAAATTATATGCATATTTCATTCTTTGAACTAAATGTCTGTCTTCTTCTAATAAATCCTACTGTAATTCCTTGAGTTCTCACTAGTACTCTGAGGTAAAAAACCAGGTACCTCTATGAGTGTACTATCAGCTAGTGGTGCACTTAATGTCACCTCCTCCTTTATACTCATTGACAAAAAGGTCAAATAATCCTAATTTGCTCAGACCTACACTGAACATTTCTTATCCCTGCCCTAATTCAGTATGAGATGATTTAAACCATCCTCTGCTATTTTTTTGTGCTCATGGGACATCACTCAGTTTCCATCCCACGTGACAGTAATCATATCCAAACGAAAAAAGAATTCAATAAACATGACGTTTCATGACACGCTGTATCAGATGCTTTCCTAAATTAAAGGAAACCACCCACAGCTTGAGAACCCCTGCAAGGCACATCACTCCCTTCTTCCTTTGAAGCTGTGGAGCTGGACGTGGATCTATGGTGGAAATATCATGGCTCCCAGCCTGTCCTTGGTCCCAGGGTGGTCATTGCATGCCTTGTCCTACAGCTTCATGGGTGGATGGCTAATGAAACTTAGTGATGAGCGTGTGCTTGTCTGTTACTACCGTGTACCTGAACCACAGGTGTTGGTACCCACAGAGTGTTAACATAGCTTTTGGTTCAGTGTGTGCCTGTGCTTCCTCCTTGGCATGACAGACCTAGCGGCAGTTGCCACTGCCATAAGTTCATTAGCCTCAGCAAGCGAAATGGCCATAGAGAGAATCATCACTGGGGTAGTCAAAGGTGATCAAAATCAGTTCTCCCCAGTGACAAAGTGGCTGAGGAGCCCTGGTTCCACCTCGGTGATGTCAGGGAGCCCGTGGAAGGAGCTCCGTGATGCGCCGTGCCTCGCATGCGTGCGGCCCAGCCGGCTCCTCTGTACTTCCAGTAATTCAATCAGGACAGTCACGTTGTAACCATGTGGAGTCAGTTACCAAGTCACAGTGAATTACTGAGGAAAGGATTTCATAATTAAAAAGGACAATAAAACGAAGAACTTTCCACAACAGTGGAGCCCAGAATTACAATGATGATATATGAAAAACAGGAAAACAATTAAATCTGGGCTTGGTTTAAGACTGGGCAGCACCTCTCTAAAGAGAGCCTGGTCCTGTTCTCTCCCCAGCAGACCTAAGAGAGTCTGAATAAAGGGGTGACAAGGAAAGAAGTGAGAAAGGGGAGATGGGAGGAAGTTTTCCCCACTGTCCTTGGTGGTTAGACAAGGAAAGACAGTACTCCGGACCCATTAGATGGAAAGTAGGGCACAAGACTCAGTGTCAGATGAGGGATTCAGAGGGAAGGCATATTTAGGAGAAAACAGGTCCATGAGGAGGCACAAGGAAAAGCAATACTAGCAGTGAACATTGTGAACCAGTAAGTCTCCTGCTAGCCCCAGTGCCTAGACCCACAGCATCCTATGGAAGAGTTGTATTTCAGGCAACATTCAGCTTCTTGCCCAGCATCTGTCGTTGTGCTATCTGAAAGCCTTTGTGCCAGCTGGCTTTGAGTCAGTGAAGCAAATGACTTTCCTGGCAGGGTGAACAACAACAAAAAAATGTGAGCAGGGTTGAACTCAAGCTGTTCTGCAATAATTTTCTTTCTTCCTCACTCTCCAGATAGCCACATGATCAGAATTTCCCTGAGAGGATCATACCAGGTCTTCAACAGTTCCTCCTTAATTTACCCTTCCTGGACACACGAGGCTGCAGGCACTGTTAAAACTGGGTTTTTTTTTTCCCTAGGTCATATCTTCTTTTTTTTAAAATACAAACCCCCCAAAACTTAACTGAAAACATAGATTAGATAATGTTAGCTGGTTATTTGCATGTAACAACCCTTGCAGACAAACAGCACATTAAAGGAGTTCTTGTTTGAAATGCAAAGTCTTGGTTGTTTTAAGATTCCTGTGTGTTACACATATGGTCATCTGCTGTCCGGGACAGAATAGTTGGGGCAGTTGTTTACCTCTGGAAGCTGTTAGAACTTTCATATGCAGTAGAGAAAAATATGTTACACAGATCAGGAAATCTACATTGTGTCACCATCTTTCTTAATGATGAGGAAGGCAGGGTCCCTCAGTTCTGTCCTCTAAAACACTTGATAAAGTTATTTCTGTAAATTATTTTGAACTTCCATAACTTAAAACCATTAATGAATAATTATTATTGTTATGTCCCTAGGTAGTCATGGGATGCACATACTTATACTTTACACTACAATAAGAATGCTGATTTTATGTGGGAGCACCTGTTTTCTTCTTTGTTTCCTGAACTAAATGAAAGCCTCCAGATCTGGAATTAATCCTCACATTTGAGATGAAAGAGAGCTGAGTTATCTCCCTATCTGGTTATTAGTCAACTGGGGAAAGAGATAATTTGGCTCATTTCTTGGTTTGCTTGTGAAGAATTCCTTGCAGGCAATAATCCTTTTCATACCACGAGAGACTGTCCTACTGAGTGAAAGAACTTACCTGTCCACCCAGAACCTTATGGAAAGAGATGACCTCTGTAAAGTTCAACCAACAAATGCCAAAATCCTAACTTTACATCTAGCAGACACAGAGGATGAAATAAGAGTGAGCTCATCACTGCATTATTTTAGCTGGAGAAAGAACACAAATTTCAGAAGTTGGTGTGTCACAGTGGAGACTCTGAACTGAAACATTTTCAGACCTAGTATGTGTGGATGAGTATTGTACTCTGCTTCAACATTTGCTCCTTCATAAAGTATCATTAACACCATGTCAGTGAATAGTTGACTCAATTACTTACCACCCTCTGTGTTTCATAACAGTATTGCTTTGTTGATGGCATCTCACTTGTAGTTCTTAACCATACTTGGTGGTTTCCATATAAAGTGAAAACTATGCCTCCAGGTATGCCCACAGTTGTTTTGTATAGAACCACATAGTAACATTTTCATCTTTCAGGAAGAAAATCAAAACATGCCTGTACTGTGTAAACATGGTTTTCGACGTGCAAACATATCAATGAATCACACAGGTGGCTTGCCTAGGACAAAAACGTTAAAAAGAAAAAGACAGAGACTATTTCTGAAGGGAATGCTAAGAATCTTATGCAATGAAATCCCTCACTGAATTCTGAGTTTAACTCGATGGCTATTCCCACTCACACCAGTGGGGAAAGATCAGAAATGATATCCTAAAGTATTTTTAGAATTGGTTTTCTGACAATCAAATAGAGCAAGATCTTCTCCTGCAGAACTTCCCAGGGCATCCTGTTGATGTCAATGGACTTTCATGCACTGAAGTGGATCCAATTCAGTGAGGCTCTGTTTTTCATCTAGCACAGATCTGTACCCAGTGCACTTTTGTAATGTCACAGGTAAATGAAGCCAAAGTGAAGCAGAATGAAAGGCCTGAGTCTGAACCAAATTTCACTTTGAAACCCTCAGTCAGGCCTGGCACACACAAAAGAGCGCTCAGCTTTGTACACCTCAGTGAGCATTGTCAGACGACAGCTGAGGTTCACATTTACAATAAAACATGAAACCAGGGGAATATTGCGTATCTCTAATGATAAATCCTGTTATCACTGGTTACCCACCTGTGGATGCCTGTCATTTTGCTGAAATGAATGATCTTGTACAGTCCAAGCCCATTCGGACAATATTTAGAGTTTAAGTTGCACTAAAAGATACGACACTCATTTCCTTGCCCACCTGTTGCAAGAATTCAGGTTGATTCTTACACTTTGAATTTTTAATCACACCTTAACAATTCATAATGATTACCTGGTTTATATCTCCTTTTTCAGGTGTGTTGTGAAGAAAAGCAGTACCTTTAATTTTAGGTTTTAGCATCCAATAATCTAACATCTAAGTGAGAAAAATTGTACAGCAAGATACATTTTTCTCTTTGATCTCGTGGACGAGCATTGTCTGAGGACTCTGAAGTGACAATGCATCCTCCTCTGGATCAAAGAAAACTCACATCTGCCTCTCAGCTTGGCACGGTCATTTAAAACATCCTCTCCCTCCCCCAGCTCCAGAAAAAAACCTCTGAGACAAAACCCATACACAAAATCCACTAGAATTTGTACAAATGAATTGGAGTTTAAAGCAAATTCCATGGAACAGACCGCAAGTACTTGAAATCTTTCTCCTGGGTAATGGTAGCACAATGGGACTGGAATGGGAATAATGAACACCTGGATATACAAACTCTCAGAATCAAAGGGTTAAAAACAAGGGATCATTTGTTCTTAAGGGATACAAAAAACACATTCACGAAACAGCTGACGTGTGACTTGAAACAAAAGCTTGCGAGTGGCAGGTTTTAATGCAAAAATATGAAGGGGAGAGCAAGCACAAAACATCTCTGATTCTCACATGCCTTACAGCATTAAATCTTTCTTTTCCTTACACCAACAACAGCTCAACCATTCGGTTTGCCTGCTTTGGTCTGACAAGGTTGCCTCCTTCCTTCAAACAACTGCAGCTGACAAACAGTGCCAGAACTGAGCTATGTCAGCTTGCGCCCTCCGATCCCCCATTTTTTCCTGCAGATAGAAGGATATTAGTGCCTGCTTTGTGACCATTGTAGTTAAACACCTTAAAGCCTATAAGTAAACTTGCCTGTAAATCAAAAAGGCAGAGAGTTTTCTCATTTCATCAAGCGCAGTTTTACTGTCTGCTGTCACCACAGCTGTCAGCAGGATGCTTAACTGCTCTAATTGTCTAAGGGCTCATTCCCTCACCCTAACTAATTGTTTAGATCTGCTAATCTGCATCCATCATCTGTGAAGGGGCTAAGGCTGTTCTCATCTTCCAGTTTATAGGAATCAGCTATAGTGAGTCCATAACAGGATCTACAGGGTTTATCTGCTACCCTGTGCTGAGACGGTCTCTTGCAGTTGGGTGAGTGATGTTGTCTCGTGAGCTAGTGAAGATGAGGAGGACAAAATCTGTAGGAGACAATAAATCACAGCAGTCACTCAAAACATGACCTAACAAGAAATAACAGATCAGTAAACAGCTGCAGCCCTGTAATGTTGAACCTAGCAGGCATGGATAGAGGGACTATGTCAAAACTTTGTCTAACCAAGCCTTTGGATAGATCTCACTGTATTTGCAACGTGTGTGTGCTTTTCTAATGTAAGGTATGAAAAATTAATGATGTGAGCATGCATTGCTTCTGTGTATCAGATCCTTTATTTAAATGATTCATTGCTTTTCAAAGGACTTTCATCTCAACTTATTTATACAACTTTCATACTGTGTATAGCACTTCATTCCGTCAAATGTTTATCAAAACCCATTTATTTAAAGGCCCTTTTCTGCACATATTGTTTACATATGGAATGTCTTCATTTTTTTCCTTTCTTTCTTTCTTTCTTTTCTTTTTTTTAAATGCCCTTAGAAGTAAGACTTGAGATTCTTTAGGCTTATCTGTTCAGTTTATATTAATTTTGCTCAAGTTTGACAAATATTTGTAGTAATTAATATTGAACTGTAATTGTCTGGACTCTGTAAGCAGAATTCTGCCTTGAGTGAAGACCATCCCTCAGTCAGCCAATCCCAGATTGCTTCTTTTACCAGTCACAAGTTTCTAGCTGCTGATCCTGCACTATTCTACCAAGGCAGGTTTGATCCAACCACAGAAAATTATTTTGTAACTGTGAGTTCATGCAAAGGTTTATTTACATCTACAAAATCTACCCTCAGATAGTTTCATCTGCCTGAACTTTAATTCTACTTCTTCACCTAAGCCTATTACACAGCTTGGTTGTCTATGTGAAATTCATTGCAAATACTTGCTCTGGATAATTGTCAAGTAATGTCTTTTTCTTTGTTTTACCTGTTTCCTTTTGAGAAGCACCTTCTGCTGTTGCTTGTCCTTCTTACCTTCTTTCCCCTAGGCCAGGTGCTACAGCTGTCTTGATCCCCTTACTGAGGATGCTTACTGAGGAGAAGCCAAGTCCAGACAAGCATCAGCACAGCCCTGCTGTTGGCTGAGGAAATGCTAGTTACCAGCTACAGGGATGGAAATCTCTTGCCAGACTAAAGAAACACATGAATAATATTTAAGGTCTGTGGCCTTTGACAGTCTCTAGTTCCTTCAATTAAGTACGTGCCAATGTTCAAGCACAACCACATGATACTTGTCATATCTGACCTTCTTTTATGTCTCTCTTCCTTACAAGATTTGGAAAGTCCTACACATTTACTATGTGTAGATAGGGTGAGCACCACGTGAACAGAATGCTCATAATTCACAAAACCTGGTACTGATAAATTTCTTTGAATGGATAAAGCCCAAATCATAAAAGAAAGGCAGAGGATAGGAAGAAAGAAACTTGAATACTCCTGTTTTATAAATGAAGGATGTAAACACTGAAACCTCATACTCATAAATCTTAAAAATTAAGGGTACTTCATTAAAATTAGTTTAAAGATCCCTCTATAGACAACCAAAACAGGTAGGGCTTGCTACATTTGCTTAAGCAAAAGAAGACAACATGTGGTAAATGGACTCCTAATCTAAGCACTTCAGCTAAGTTCCTGAAGTGTGATGGGATGACTTTTGCCCTAAGAGATTAACTGAATTGGTCTCACACAGGAAATCTATGGCAGAGCCAGGAAGTGAGTTTACTGCAAAGCCTTACTTTTAAGACAGGACCTCATAAAATCAGTAGCCATCCATAGCCAAGGGATGACCTGTCCTCTCCCGCCTTCACTGTTTCTCTGCAGACTTTTATTTTCAAGGGAAGTGATTATAGTAAACTCTGTAAGACCTCATTCCTCATTTTATAAATGCTCAAATCTTAATAAGGGTACAATTATGAGAAAGGAGGTTTTAAATGAACCAAGTGTGTGCCAAGTAGATGAAGGAATCTTTGAAGTGATCCCACCTTTGATTTATGTACTGGCTAAACCTTGAGTTTCAATCTCGATTTCCTCAGCAAATCTCTTAAATCAAAAGTTTCATTGCGCTGTAGTTCAGGAATTAATCTGACTGTGAGACTAAGGGGAAAAATATTGCACTGCAGAACAGTAAACTGCTGTAATTCTGAAGTTAAAATGAAACTAAAGAAAAACATGCTTTGCATTATTAGTATGATAGGGCTTTAGCAGACTCCTTTTGACTCTTGGCCTGCACCTTTGTTCTCAGGGAGGTTTCTGATTTTGGCTAAAAGTCTGCTGAAATGTGTCCTCTCTTCGTGACTGGAATCACAGGCTCCAATCAGCCTAACATAAGGACACAGCAGTACTTGAGATTGAACTTATCCAAATATTATTAGTATATCATGTTTCATAATTACTTTGGATCTTCCTTCTTCTTACAGTAGAAATGTATTTTGGCTCTACTGTCACACAATGCTGACACCTCAGATATAACAGTTCTCACAGAGCCATGAAGTGGCTGTTGGTCTCTGTTCTTTATGAACATAATTTAGCAAAACATTTAAACAAGTGCTAAAACTCATCCCTCTTCAGCAAAAATGCATTTGGCAAGCTGTGCTTGATCTCAGAGCAACAAGTACTGAGGGCTGCAGGCTAATGAGCTCCACTTGAGACACTGTAATTGCATTGTTTCTGGAAAGCGAGAGAGTTGAGTTTGAGAATGAAGGTCCTCAGTCTTTCCTTCCTCAGAGGGTTCCCTGACCATCAGAGCAAGTGAAGCAGGATCAGTGCTATTTGGAGGATGGGTTAGAAAAAGCAGCATTACAGGAGTGACCCACACTCCTAAATCCAGTCAAAAGTTTTAAGCCTTCGATCTTAGGCATGTTCTTCCAGGATATAGAGCAGACTTCAGATACAGCCTCTTTCAGGGCTGTCAGTGCGTTATGGGTGTCTCCAGCTCTCCATGTTTATGAAACCCTTTCCCTATCTCTGCTCTATAAACTCTTCTCCCAGAAGGCTCTACAGTCACTCTCTGTGTCTGATCCTTTGGTACCTCAGGTCCCTAGGAGCAAAATGATGGTAATAACATTTGCTAACAGTCACTCACTCAGAAAAGACAAGCACATAGGAATTGAAGACTGGATTAATTCATCAAGTAAATAAAGATATTTTTTAATTGACTTCTAACATTTCTCAAACTATGTAGCAGGCTAGTAAGTCTTGCAATTATCTTTAATATTTTCCTGTGCCAGTCTTGACATCTGTAGTAAATGGCAAGAAATTTTATGGGTACAAATGAGTAGACCATCACTCACCATCAATTCTAACCAACATGTCATAAAATGAAAAGATCTATATTGACTGGAACATCTTTCATACAAGAAAGGACTGCAGGAACTGGGGCTGTAGAGTCTGGAGAAGAGGAGATTGAAAGGAGATCTTATTAACACTTATAAATATCTAAAGGGTGGGTGTCAGGAGGTTGGGACATCCCTTATTTCTATAGTAGCTAGCAACAGGACAAGGGGTAATGGGATGAAGCTGGAACAGAAAAAGTTCCATTTAAACATAAGAAAAAACCATTTTACTGTTGAGGTGAGGAAGCCCTGGCACAGGCTGCCCAGAGGGGTTGTGGAGGCTCCTTCCTTGGAGGTCTTCAAGACCCACCTGGACATGTTCCTATGTGACCTGATCTAGGTGACCCTGCTTCTGCAGGGGGTTGGACTAGATGATCTCTAAAGGTCCCTTCCAACCCCTACCATTCTACGATTCTATGGTTTAAGAATTAGGAAATCCAACTTCATTTCCTCCATCATATCCAAAATGAGCTGAGGGAAGACACAAGATTATTTCTGTGACAGGCAAAGGGACTATATATTCAGTGAACCAGATGTCTTCTGCTTCGACTGGTGGAGGAGAGAAATATCAGCAAGGGAAAGGTGGATGAGTGGAAGGAGGAGGGTAGGAAACTCCAACTGGTCAGAGTCAACCTGACTAATGCATATGTGTTAGGTATGCATGATATACTAGGTATGCATTATATAAGGAGCAGCTAAAACAGCAAAAGTTTAGCTTTTTTCAGAAACTGAGCCAAAAATGGCCAGGCAGGGATGTGCTGCTGAACTTGGCATGAGTACTGTCTGCTTTCCTTGGGAGAGGGTAGTTTGAGTGGGCATGTGAAGAAATAGCAAAGAAGAGAAGGAATCAGCAGGGACAGAGACCCTGGCAAAACATGCCTGAATACTACAGCTGTGCAGCCTTTGATCAGTAGTCAAACTGTAGAAACATTTTGTGCCATCCACTTATGGGAATATATGTTGAAAATGTCAAAAGAGCTTAGTGACCTCTCTGGAGCAGGCTATTGTGCCAAAGAGGAGTCCAGCTTCTCTCTGGTTTATTAAATTCTGCTTTCCCTTGAGCAGAGTGTGTCTTGAAGATCCCTTGACACTGTTTCTCTTAGGATTGTGTAAATGCAGTCAAATTTCTTTTCAAGCCTTTTCATATACCACCTGCAGCCTTCCAAAGTGGTCAGTGTCCTCAATTGTTATTACTGTGGGAGAAACTATATAAGGAAAACAAAACAACTGGGAGAGGTGGTGGCTGAAGCAGTTGTGAGACAAAAAGTGCTCAAGGTTGACGGTAAGCTGTGCATCCAGGACTCCTTTGTGTAGTTATTGCACTCTGTTTACATGCTATTAATATTACATATATTGCTGAGGTGAGTGAGGGTTGCTATACAGTGTTTGTTCATTTTTAACTTATAAGTCTCTGGATGTATGTTTCCATGATAAATTTGAACATGCTTGAGTGACACAAAAACAGAGGGTTCTTTAAAATGTGTTTACACACATTTCCTCATGTTTCAGTAGCAGCAAGTATATTGATTACAGGACCATTTTAGTGGCTTTATTTTCCCATGTGAAAATTTAGAGTTATTAATTATATCTTATTTTAAAGGCACAGAGGAGTAGAGGAAAAGTTCAGCTACATTAGCCAGCAGTGTCTGTTGAAGCTGCAGGCTCAAGTTGCACTTACAGCTCTGGTATCTGTGATAGCTGCTGTGTGAGGAGCCAGGAATAACTGTCTCACTTTTGAAAAACATGAGAAATTTCAAAGTACTATTGCTCCAACTCAAAACATAGGAGTTGAAGCTCAGGAAGCCTCAACACTCAACACGGGGACTGCCATTTTGAGGGACCATGTTCCCTGGCAGTTGCAGAAGAGAAAATGAGAAGAGGTGTAAGAAGCTGTTGCTTTTCAGATGGTGTTGCCCTGACAACGTTTGATGCCTTTTTTCTCATGGATCAACAACATAGTGGCCCTAGACAGCATGGTAAGACTATCTTGCCTTGGTAGAGCTGGTTATCTATCCAGGAGAACCAAAGTCCTAAAACACAAGTCACACTGCTCCATCTGCAGTTCTGGATGCAGATATTGGCATGCTTCAGCTCATTTAGCTTGATGGATGCCCTTGGTTGATGTAACCTGTGTCTGACCTGGCTTTGTCTCTTCTGAAACTAGCAGGGAGAGTGCAAGATGTTCAGTGCCCAACATTTTTAGCATAGAGTACTGTTAAATTTCAATGTAGAGGAGGAGGGAGAAAGCCAAGATCTTGAAGAAAAAAATCATCTTAATTGTATTATCAATGGAAATGAGTCAGAAGCATGCCAAGATACTTTCTTATTTTGGCCTACTTGGGTTCTTTCTGAGCAGCAGACAGTCTACTAGTGGAAAACCAACAGGTCTCAATCTGGCAAGGTGTGCTCTGCATTTGTTTAAACGCCTCCTGGATCCCCAGCATGTGGATGTTGGATGCAAAGAAGACTCTGTGATGGGTCGAGCCACTGTCCTCAGCAGACCTGATGCTTTTTACATGGACAGTTGACTTCATCACAGATCTGAGCACTAGCATTTTCTTACATGATAGGTGTTCAGGTCTGTGTCTGTCCTAGCAGTTTATTTCGTATTATATTAGTGGCATAGTTCAGTGTAAATAAACAAAGCCTTAGTTTCCTGGGGAAAATGATGCTTACATAGCACTTACAGTTCTCAAAGAACTTCTGTTCGATCTCCACACTAATGTGGTTTCACAAGAAGACTGAGATTATTTTATTGCCCCAGGATGCCAGGAAATTTTCCTTTGACTTCCTCAGATCTCTAGGATAAAAGTGGGACAGTAAAGAAAAGAATTCCCTTTGCTGTCTTGGATTTCTGTTCTTCAGGAAAATATGTTATGTTTTCTAAGATCTGATATTCTGTAGTTTATTTTTAACTTAGTGACAGTATTATTTTACTTTTTTTTTTTCCACAGAGGAATATCTTACCCTCTGCTGCTTCCTGCTCCTGCTCTTTTTTATAGGCTTCTTTCTCTGTGTGGCATGTAGATAATACTTTTCACACTTCATTGGTTTTATTCAGTATATGTTTCCTGGCTTTTTAGAAAACAAAGGGGTCAATAACCCATCAAGTGTAGAATATATAGCTATAATGAATAAACTGTCAAATAATTAATGTGGGCTGTTAATTTACTAGTCATGTAAAAGGTTTGGTGCTGGTGAAAATGTTGATGCCATAGCAAGCTATTAGCTAAGGAGAGGTGATAAAATTAGCATTTGAAGAAGAATGTGTCTTTACAAAAAACCCAAAGCAAATCTAGGCCCCAAAGTGAGTTTCAAGTGCAAATCCTTCCAAAACCTTTAATCTTCTACTCATACAAACTAGGTTAAAATGTGATGGAGAGAACCTGACACACTCAGTTGTAGCCTGGTTTACCTCAGCATGAAGGGTGACATTTATGGCACTTGTTGCTGGAGCACTAGGCAGTGGCGAGCTTTGTCTCATGCTTCTCTCTGCTCCTCCAATCCAAAAACATGCTACTTTCCAGTCTAACACTAGTTGCTGGAAGGAGTAATGACAGCTTGTAAAGGAAGCAGCATGAACATCTTTAGTGGAAAGGGTGATGGAGACAGGATGGGTCACTCTTCACCATCTCAGGCCATTTTGTGGCTTGCTGAGGTTGTATAAAGTAGTCTTGGAGGAGCTCTTTCTGTAGGTTCAAAAGACACACTGTTAAAGCAGAGTAGATGTTTTGGAGACAGCTTGGAAGAAAAAAGTAACACTGAAAGCAAAAAAAGAACTAAAAATAAAAATGCATGAAGTTCTGTGATGTGGGATGTGACTTTCAGAAACCTTAGTGGTGACCTAATATCTTCTTTCTTTCTTCTGCTAAAGTGCATTAAGACAAAGGTTATAGTGTTTTAAGAGTATTATCTCATGTCAGCAGCTACTGCTATAAATCAGCACTTGTTCCGTAATTGCTTAATCTGGGCAAAAACTATATTTAGCTTGACTAATGGTATTCTTGCTTGTCAAACTGAAGTCAGAAAGCTCCTGGATCAATGTGTGCTCTTCTTCTAAATATCAGTTCTGCACTGAAGTATTCACAGGCAGATCTGTATGTTTAGAGGTGAACGCCTCACAGCTGACTGCAAGGAGAGGTGCATGGACGCTCTCTGGCTGTCTGCATGGTGTGTGACAGGCTGGTAAAGCAAGGTGGGCTGTTTTTTGCTATTGGGGCTTGATGAGAGCAGTGATGGGTTGTGATGTGTGGGATTTTTTTGCTGGGAGCTTCAGCAGTCCCTGGCTGTTGGCCTCAGCTTTGTCCTTTCCTCCCATCTTTGCTGTCAGCCCAGCCCTGGATATCCTTTGATGACAACTCAGTTGTGCGTGAACCCTGAGGAGCAGGAGCCTGCCTGGTGTCTGTTCCCATTGATTGAGGAATGCACAGAAGTACTTGGGATGAGATTAGCAGGAGTAGTCATTGCTCTCTTTAATTCCTTTCCAAGTCAAATCAATTTGCCATTGGCCCCATCAGACCTGGAGTTAAGTCAGTCAGGAGTGTTTCTAACAGCCCTGCTCACAGGCTCCAGGCGGAGGCTTTCAACTTAATACGTCCAAAAAGGCTCACAGGTCGGTTTCTTTTACAAAAACACATTTTTTGTTGACTTAAACATTCTCCTGCAGCCACACTGTGCTCCTGTGTGGTCACCCACCTTCTGTCACAGCCCAGACCAGAACAAATGATGAATAGTGAGCTCAGAAAGAGAAAAGCTCTGTTCCTTACTACGTGCCAGAGTCCTCCCTATACCCATCCTGCAACAGCACAGTGAGGCTTTGGGACACAGATCTGTCTCTCTCGGTACTGGTTCTACATCATTGTGTTTCCTCCAATTACAAACATCCGAGTTTGTTAATGTAGTAATATAGTGAGCTGACATCTGGGCTTTTGCAAAGACATGTGAGATCAGGATCTTAGGTCATAGAACACGAATAGAAAGGCATATCTGTGAGCCATGTATATTCGTTTCTGCTTGGTTTGGGTTTTTTTTTTAGCTTGGATTTTTTTTTTACACCTTTTGTTTCTTTTCTTAAAAACGGAACTGTAATAATAAAATCACTGACTCGTTTCAGATGCCTTTCAGCAGCTAAGTTGCATAAGAAATGCAAATCCCATCTTTTGCCCTTGCAATAGCATAATTCCACCATACCTAAAGTCCATGTCAGACACTAACTCTTTCAGATTTGATTCCTCTGTGCACCCCTCATTTGTGTGCAGAAACGTCTGGATCATCTCCTGTCTCCATCTAGATTTAATAGCAAAGTGCTGCAGTGGGACTTCTTGCTGTAACACCAAGCCTTCCTCTTCTGTTGATTTCACTGAAATCACTTTGTACATTATTTTCATTCTTCCTTTTTGAAAAAAAATATTACCAGTGTATTTATTTAGTATTGCTAAAAGGACTGTACACAAAAATCTTTGGCAGTAGGTTGATAGAACCTAATATATTACATATCAAACTGTTTAAAGATAATATTACTCCTCAAAGGACTACATTTCTTCCAGGCAGCATCTTTTGCCCAGTAATCTTATTATCCAAACAAGTCTATGGCTTTGAAATGGAAATGGTTTCTTCTAAATAGCTGTATTAGGATTTCCATGGGCTCCATAAGATCTCTTCCTCAATTCCCTGTGAGGGAAGTGAGTTCAGCATCTTCTGTTTCTCAAGCGGTGGGTTATGGTCTGTTCTGGTTTTGCTTTTACATTTTAGTGTTGTTTCTTTTACTTAAATGGTGGAAAATACTGAATGTTTCACTATCCAAATAAAAGAGGAATAAAATGGATACAGTAGAAAGCAGATAAAAATCTTCTCATATTGGTAGCAGTTATCTATTTGGTACTTCAAATCAAAAAATCCCAACATGCTCAAAATATTCCCGCCATGAAATTAAGTGGTTTGAAAGTGACACACAAAAGATCTCTCCTATGCTGGATGAACCTCCATCAGAGGAGGCTAAAACCTCACTCAGGTTATGGTATTAAGTGTTACATGACTTTCTCATGTTAACGTTTGCTCAGACATGTGTTCTTTTCCTTCAAATCTTGTCGGACTTCTTTTGCCGTTTTTATAAGACAGCCTTGACTCTGCACTAAACCATGCCACTAACACATTACTTAATCTAACTGGCACATTGTAAAATTTTACACATGCGCTCATCCAGATAATTACACAATTAATTTTCACTTAGTACAGCTGAAACGGGGATAATGAAATTTCCACTGGTGTACTGTTACGTCCGGGGGTTAGAGGTCAGCTTCCTGTTTGGATAAGAGTGAGTTTAAAGAGGATTTCTGACAGACTCCTTACTTCAACTGAGTCTAAAAACATTGCAATGGAATTTCAATTTACAGCTAAGTTCAATGGAAGGAGCAGATGTTGGGAGTGTGCCACTACCATTCTGGAAGCCCTTTCTATGCAGGTGTAGTCAAAAGTCAATGTCCTTCATCTCACTCTTTATATGAAGACAGAGTTAAGCTGACACTTGATATTCATTTCTGCACTGAACTGTAGCTGCTTGGTGCTTTGCAGATCTATGCTCAAGCTTGAACAGTTGTGGATATCTTTTCCCTGTTGTGTTTTTTTGCATTTGCAAAGGAAGCACACAGATGACGAGCAGAGCTCTTCCCTCTGGTGATGTGTGGTAGGAAAGTCACCACAATAAAACAGAGCCAGAAAGAACTGAGACAAACTTCTTCATGTTTGACAAGGCCCCTGCTTTGGCACCAAAGTATATAGCAACATATAAAACCAACAATACTTTGATGCTTAAATGCAAATGTTAAAATAGCAGTGTTTCTGATGGCTCCTCTTCTAGGCTGGAATAAGAAGTGTGGTTCATTGCTTGCAGTTCATTTGCTGTCACAGGTTTTACTCTGTCCATAGTTGCTTTCAGCTGACTTGCTCCGACCTGCAGAGCTTTACATTCAGATCCCTGCATTCCCAGACAACTGACTTTGACTGGCAGTTACTTTGGGCAGATGACAAACCTCCCAAACACCAACTCCTCCATATAAGCAATGGCCTGAGGTGGAAGGGAGCACAAAGGCAGGGTCAGCATCCTCCTTGGACCAGCGTGTTCCTGATCATCACTGATACACTGAACTGCACTTTTTTTACTTGACTTACAGGAAAAGCAATATTTTTAAGAGATACAGCAGTTTGGGGGCACAGATACACAGCTTTCACTGTCACTGGATTTCTGCAGCACATTGGCAGAGGCAGGAGGCTGGGAAAAGGTGGCTCTGCCCAGATCAGGGTACCTCACCCTACCTTGGTGCCAACTCAAATTCAAGTCTTCTCATCTCAGAGCCAAATGAAAGCAATGTTAAGACTTCCATCAATGTCATGATGGAAGAATTAGGTCCTAAGGGCAGTACACGCTATCAGCTGTCAATGAATAGACAATTTGTAAGAGCACATCTCTTGTGAACAACAGCTTCTAGGAATATGTATTTCCATGATGCAAGTGGGCCTTGATCACAGTTTGTGGCTTAACCATCCTCAAATAACAGGGAAGAAAAGGATTACTTGCAGGAGAGACAGATGTTTTGCACAGTGAATGATTCTGTCCATTTCTTCTTTCTCTTTTTGCCCAGCTTCTTCAGCGGGTTTTGTATCACATGGTGAAGAAAGCTCTAGCACTTCTCATGGTAGGCCTTGTTTTTTCTTCATTCTCTCCTCTCCTTCTCTTTTAATCTCTCTCAAGTTTTTTTAAAAACTCATTTAGAGATCTTGCTTTATTCAAAACTTCAAGTTTCATGCTGTTTTCCTCTATTTCAGTCCCTTTGATGCCTTAAACATACTTCACATGTTTTTAAGGCATCAAAGTGTCTTAAATTATATTCTCTCCTTCCCCAAGTAGCTAAAGATGTAACTAATAAAATCCCTCCTCTGTAGACCACACCTTATGTTATCAGTGCCCAGAGACCAGCTTCAGACACCTGGAGCTACAGATGGATGCACTATATAACCCCGACCATCAGACATGTCTACACATTTACGAAGAAAAGTGGAAATCCTCCAACACAGCTATTTCAAAAGAAGGATAACAATTCCATTTTACTAGTCCATGGGGAAAAAAGACACATGAATTGAGTTTACTAAAGATCCAAAGACAGTCTTTGTACCTCCTTTCGACATCAAGGGTTACCCTGACAGTAAAGGGCATGTATAAGTTTTACAAAAGAAGATGATATACTGCACTACAGACATTGTCGTTTGTCAGTAGTTGTGTCTCAGGATGCAAAATTCCAAGTGAAATTCACATGTATGATGTTAATTAGGTAATCCAGCATACACATATTCACCTTCAAACAAATACAAGCAGTGCTTTCTTCAATAAAAATTCGGTGTTATTACTAAACTTGTGTTTCTAACTCAGAAGACATAAATTGCATTTCGAGGTTAGTGATTGAGTGTAAAATGTACACTGTTGATAGAAAATGTGTGCATTAAGAAAGTACAAAAGTACTTCATTTTCCAATGTGACCACCACCTTTGTTCCATGAGGGAAATACTTTCAAGAAATGTATTTGAATTTTCTCCAGGTGTTAGAAATAGGTTTTTTTTAAGAAATCTGGTAATATCAAACTCCAGTTGCACAATACAATTATCACTTTCTACAGTAGAAAGTAATAATATAGTAATATAGCAATAGGTAGTAATAGTATAGTGATACAGTGTATACATGCTTCCAACATGTATACTTTTTTGTGCCTATTTACAAAGATGATCAGGGGACTGGAGCATTTTTCATAAGAGGAAAAGCTGTGGGAACTGGGGCTGTAGAGTCTGGAGAAGAGGAGATTGAGGGTAAATCTTATTAATCTTTGCAAATATCAAAAGAGTGGGTGCCAGGAGGTTGGGACATCCCTTTTCTCTATGGCACCTAGCAACAGGACAAGGGGTAATGGGATGAAGCTGGAACACAAAAAGTTACATTTAAACATAAGAAAAAACTATTTTACTGTCAGGTGAGGGAGCCCTGGCACAGGCTGCCCAGGGAGGGTGTGGAGGCTCCTTCCTTGGAGGTCTTCAAGACCCGCCTGGACATGTTCCTGTGTGACCTGATCTAGGTGACCCTGCTTCTGCAGCGGGATTGGACTAGATGATCTCTAAAGGTCCCTTCCAACCCCTATGATTCTATGATTCTATGATTCTATGATTCTATTATTCTGTATAGCAACATCTTTCCTGTTCTCATTAAGCGTTCATCAAAATACCACAGCATCTGTAGCCACGTCATTTGACAAAGTTGCAGAACTGGCTGCAACAATTTTTACATTGAGTACAGAGTGTGAGTCCAAAGCCTTCATCCAGGGAACCCACCAAGCTGTCACCCTGCAGAGATCCACTCCAATAGCCTCTCTGTGGACAGGACTGTTCTCAGCAGGCAGGCAGCAATGGGAATCCTGGTACACAGCTGGGGAAGAAGACGGGCACAGAGGTCTGTCCTCTACTCTCTTCACTTGAGCTTACCCTGCCTGACCACATAACTGAATTTCTGGGTCTCCAGTAACTCAGAAACACCCTGGAAGGAACCAGGAAGCACATTTGGTATGAAGAGTGAGATGAAACACAAAGTAGCACCTGCTATAGCATCCCCACTTGCCCCATGACCCTCCTTGTGCCCCTCAGACTGGGAAGCTACCACAGCAGTTCTTGTAATTGGTTTAAAAGCATCTTACTTTTAATGATGTTGATTTTTGTGAGGACTAGCTAAAGTTTATAGCCCTTCTAACCTGAATCTGAGCTGTCATTTGAAAGTAAAGAAACAGGCTTGTGGGATGAACATTTCCACTTTGGTATTTTAAAGCTCTGGGATATGTTAAAACTTTTATTAGCAGAAGAATTTTAGGCACAAACCTGGGCTACATGTGCAGGATACACATAGTCAGGATAACTTATTTCCACAGTAAGCAGGTTTCACCAAAAGCACATGTTCTATTGTTTTCTAAGTAGCTTTCATCTCTTCAGAAATTTTCAGCTTGATAAGCAATATTTTAGTTTAACATCTTTATTACTATCATTGCTCTCTTTAACTTGATGTGAAATAGAAATTCCATTTTAATTTAATTTATGATGCCTATGATGCCTGCTCAGTCATCTTTCTTGCTTTCCAGGTTTCTCTTCTACAAAACTGGCAGTGTATTGCCATGAGCATCTTCTGCAGCAAACTGTGCTTCAAACCAGCACTCAGTATGGGAGTCAGAAACCCAGTCACTCAGTTTAAAACACCCAGTCAGTGGTGAAAGATAGGCTGGCCAGAGAGTGAATTATTCCCCCTTCAGATAATTAACTAAACTAAGGAAAGAATTGCCTCTGTAGTTGTGTATCAGTTAAACTGAGAGCTCAAAGCGGTACTTCCCACCAGCAGCCTAATCTTAGAGGTGTTTTCCAGTGAGATGTTTCCCATTGTTATGAGTTTAGCTTTCTTTTTTTTTCATCTTACCTTCTTAGCTTTACTAGTTTCTCCCCATGGTCCAGGCTCCTTGAAAGCCTCTGCAGAGATTTTGTCTCCTTTCCCACTTCAGCAAATGATCTTTTGGTTAAAGCTGCCACTCCTCACACATCATTTTACAAGGCGAAACTGACTACTGCTTCTCTGCCATCCGTGCAGCAGGTATCCTGAGGAATTTTTTAACATTTCTTGCTTTCAGTACAGGGAAGTCCTATGCACAGCTGCAGGTTAATAGTATCTGTAACAAATTGCTGTCTATTTTAACAGGTGCTCCTCCTGTTGCTCTGCTCCTCCAGAGCCCATTCCCTCTTCTTTCTCAGGCATGTAGGAGATGTGCTGATGAAGGTACAATCTTTTGCTAGGCAAGCTATTTAGTGGAGACAAATTGTGTAATCATAATAAAAAGAGTAGTTACACATTCACTGAGACTGCTCACTACAATTTGTCTATGTTTATATCTCCATTTTTGGATAAAAATATATCTTTCTTATTTTTTTAACCTGCTATATCTCATATTCTGATGTCTCCTTATTTCTTTTCAGCTTTACCTTTGTTGTTATTTTTTGGGGGTTTTCTTTTAGGGAATTCTCCTCTCCTCTCCTCTCCTCTCCTCTCCTCTCCTCTCCTCTCCTCTCCTCTCCTCTCCTCTCCTCTCCTCTCCTCTCCTCTCCTCTCCTCTCCTCTGTTGGGGAGAACTAGGGAAGACTAGATGTGACATCAACAAGTGGGAAAATGGCACCCTGGGCCTCCACATTCTGCTCCCAGGGCAGAATGACATTTGTCCCTGCAATATGATAAATAATTATGAGGGAAAGATTGTTCACATTTCCCTTAGTGCATGACCCAGCCCAGATAAATTCCTAGTACTACAAAGGCTTAAAATACAAGTGTGTCATTTTTTTTGGGTGCTTTCTGACACACAAGTCTCAGGAATGGCTACAACATGTTTTTGATATTGTAGTAGGAGTTTTTTCCCCCTCTATTTTTAAACAGATTTCTGTCAGGAGAAGAAAAATGTGAAACCCTCCTTGTCCTCCCTATACAATCAAAATTTCCACGCCACATACCTGAACATCGGCCACAGTTCTGTTTATATCCTGACAGATGGCTCATGTTTGCTGTTTTTCAGGAGTTTTGGCTGAATGAAACCCTGACATTCCTGCCAGTCATCCCAGTGGAGGCAAGCTATCAACTCCAGAAGGTACTTTCCTATCTGCAGATGTATGGTGGGCTGCTCTGTTGCAGACCTATGTTGCCTGGGTCTGCCAGTTGTTGGGACTTCCTGGAAGAGATGGTGAGCATGCATTGAGCAGGTTTTGAGGATATGTGTTGGGAAATCCTTGGCACCCCACATTCACCAATCTGGGCCCCCATGTCCGTCTTCTGGGGAACACAGAGCTGCTGTGTCCCATGCTCAGGAAAGCCATGCAAGCTGGCTATATGGGATATAAGTGTCCAAATAGCAAACAGCACCCATTTTCTTATAACAGGAACCAAACTTTAACCACAACTACATCTGCAACTAATGGGCATTCTCCCTAATTCTCCTTCCCAGTGCTGAAAATGACTGGAGGAGGGTGATAGGGCTGAGAACAGAAAGTCTTTTAAGTGCATGCTCTGGTCTCATGAGTCTTATCTTCTTCCCTAGACTTTCCCATTTGGATAGCGTTGGAGATAGACTACTGACTCCAATGGACCTTTGGTTCAATGAAGTACAGCAGTCACGTTCTCAAGAGAATGGCACAGATAATATCCCCCAGTGGTAAGCACTCAGCTTCTGAAATATATTGACACATTTTTATGCTACTTTTGGGCATGAGCACTCCATCCAAAACAGTAACAGATCTAAAAACGGGTTTACTTTGAGCTGACGTCTGCAACTTTTCTCCTACTGCAGAGACAGGGTATTGGGGGGAAAAATAAATGTTAAAACATTTTCTGAACAGTCATTCATGAAAGACAGAAATTTTTTTAACAACCAAATTTGGTTTTCATGTCCAAACTTGGTCAGTTGACGTGTTTGTCATAAGAATGTGAAATACTTTGAATCTAAATTAACACCTTTAGCTCTACTTAGTGAGAAAAGCTGCTCGTTACTCCCAAGTAATTTACCAACAGTATTATAATACGAACAAAAACAATTTAATGTAATCTGGCATTTATGACTTCCACATAACATCAGCTGCTAAAGTAAGAAAACAACAAAAATACCCCTTTTATTCAGGAAAAAAACCTTCCTTAAACTAATAAGCATGTTCCTAATATTAAAATCAAGTCAGAGATCCTATTCACTTTCATTACATATAATTTATGACACTTGGATGTAGTTTAATAAGGTCATAAAAGTGCCAGTTGTGGTATCTCATAATACTTTTTATAAACTGGTTTTACAGTCTACCCTTTGTTCCAAAGTTCAAAGTGACAATTGAAATGCACAGGTTGCCCAGGGGTTCAGAGTTTTTGCTGAAAGTACTGACTGCCTTCATTTCACATACCTTAATTTCTAATATATCTCTATTTTTTTTCAAATCTTGGTAATTGTGGGGAACATGCCTTTCCTCCAGATGTGCCAAAGCTGATATTTTTCAATTTAAAGAAAAATATCGAGAATTCAGTAAAAGGAACACATTTTATTGCTGTACACTTTTTTTATTTTATGAAATGAAAACTGTGTAACATTTATTCCTAAGCAGGTCAAAGTCAAACAATACTTCTAAGTGCTGTTACAATAGTGGCATTATATTGTCCCTTGTCAGCTTTCAATTACTTCATCCACCTAGCTGATCACTGACTTATTTCCTGGCTTAGGTAAATAGGGCTTTTGGTGCACTTCCCTTAAGTCATTTCAGAGAAGATAAATTAAATAATGATTGCAATTTAATATTGTGATAGTGCTAAAATATTTCCTTCAAGCTTCAAGTTTGACCACAAGTTTCCAATAATATACTTTTTTTCACTTGCTAGCTCAAACCTGAGGTTTTATTAAATTCTACAGCTGCAGTCAGTATTTATGTTTTCATCTAACAAATTGGACATTTTAAATAATAAAGACCATGAAGTTATATAGAAAAACAGATAACACTTGCAATTCATTTAAGGTGGAAACTTTATTTAAAATTAATCAAAATCCACACAATATGGCACAGAGGTCCAAATTCTTAGCTCATTATACCGGAGTAAATCCGGGGAAAATCCATCAACCTCACTGAGGTTACTCCAGGATCACAGCCAAATACTCAAAACCTCAGCTGGGCATATATTCCTAAGGGATTCAGTGCCCTGTCTGCACGGGGCCCTCAATGTACAGAGACTGGTCCATCTGGGGAAGATGTCCTATTGATTTCAAGAGGTGGTTAAACTTTTTTGACATATTGGGAATCTGGGGCGAGGTCACTCACTGGTATCATTAGAGGAGCTTTTGCAATGAAGAACTCAGTCCTGCAAGTTTCATGGCTGGTCTTCTGCAGAGGAGACTGAGGGTTGAACAGGAGGTAAAAGCCTGGACTACGATTTTAGAGGTAGGTGCTGAAACAGTCCTGTTCCCTGCAGATAGGCACAGTTTGCATTTCATTTTGTGCTTTGATGGTTCACCTGCACGTTGTCTTTAGGATAACAAACTAATATGCAATGAAGTGTATAACATGTACTGTTTGCACATAAATGAGGTGCAAAATCCTCATTTTTCACTTTGCAGTCATTGTTAACATCCTCTGCTATTTGTATCTTTCCTGACCACGTGTACAGTGAAGCATGACACTGCTGCTTCGGAGGTGCAGACTTCTGCATATGACGTCTCCACACAGGGCACTCCTTCAGCAGAAAGATTAGACCTGTGGAGAGAAATGCCTCCTGCTTTGCATCCACAGGCTCCCCAACATTTTGTCTTTGTTGTAATGATAGCTGTATTTACTTGTTTTGACCTTGTGTATGGCTGCTGGTAAGACAAGGTTTGTCTCGGATGCTAGTTACAGTTTTCCAAGAGGAGAATTCCCAAACAGAGATATTAAGCCAGTACCCCAGAGAAATACTTCATCATAAATGTTGGATTAACTAGCTCAGATGGAGAACAGAAGTTTGTTGCATATGAAATTACTGAAGTCCTGCTCCTCATAACCACGTTCAAGGGCAAAGCATTGTCCTAATGTTCTGGCAACATTGACTCTCCCATCCTCAAGAGGCTGCAGTGTTTACGGACTAGTCAGGGATGAGTGAGTAAAGGGTTATACTAGTGACAGAACAGCAACAGCTACTCCCAGGCAGATTGAACAAGGAAAGATCACAACTTAGGTCTTCAACTTTCAGACACTTTTTTCTTATGAAGGCATTTGTGTTGCATAAGTGCAACACCGAACACAGGGAAATTTACCCTTGAGGTGGTCTTTGGAAATGTGAACACGTTTATTTCTGAAAATCACAAAATCTTCCAATTTTGTCCATGGGTCTGTAGGTGATTTTAAAAGTGGAGAATAAATAAATAAATAAATGTTGAGGGACAAGAAATAAAATGAAAATAGAGCTTATCCTGGGAAAATAACAGCAACATTTTAAAGCTGATCTGATCTCTCCCCTTCCCACTGTCCCGCAGGAAATTCTGACTTCATGTTTATTTTCGTTTCTTTAAGATACTAACTTGAAAAACAGAAAGAAAAGGAGTCCCAGTTGCAGCCAAGCTCAAGCCGCACAGGGACAGCTCATCAGTACTTAATGTAAAGGACTCCAAGGGATTTACAAGTAGGAGGCTAAAATGAGAGAAAGTAATGGAGAAAATTCTGCTATTTACATGGACACAGACTTTCTTCTCATGCTACTGTAGGAGCAGGAACAGAAACTAACATTGAAGTGAGCTGGGCCAAGCTCACCCTAGTATAATTATATTCTAGCATCTAATAGAGCAGCAAATCTTGGAGCTATTTGACATGTGGATAAGGAAACACCATGTATGAAGAATGTCTTCATCAGGCTGACCAAGCCTAAGGTAGGTAGGTAGGGCAGTAGCAGAGAAGGGGAACTGGACTTCTTTGTGAGCACAATTGTACCTTGGGGGTGGAAAGTTCAGATCACTCTCTCTGCCTTCCTCTCCAGAATTCTGGGAATCCTGCCTCATCCCTCCACTCTGCACAGGGGTCAGGGATGCCTGCAGAGAAGCAGCAGGGGCAGAGGGGGAAGCAAAGGCAGCAGGCTTCCTCTTCATGAGAAAGTTAAATTATTTTTGTGAGTAAGAGAGTTGGTCACTGCTTTCTGTCATTGGAGAGCTGGGCTGTCTGCCTCGATGGCCCTAGTGCGTAGCCTAACCCCTTCCCCAGGGTGTTGGGCACTCGTTCGGTTTGTTGGTAGTAAAGGTCTCTGTGAAAACGCTGACTTCATATTTTTCAGGAAGACTGTGGGAGAAACAAGAAAGGCAGTTGAACTTCAAGGGAGATTTTTCCTTCATCAGATAAACTCCAAGAAGAGCCAGGCATGCACAAAATACCTCTCTGCTATCATTTCCACTGAGTCCTCTGGGAAGATTCAGCACTTTCCAGCCAAGGGCCCATGATCAGCAAAGCATCTGGGCTCCTTACTCCTCATTTAAATTCTGAATTCCCACTGAAGTCAGTAGGGAATTTAAACAAGGGTTGGGAGATTCAATATTTTGCAGAGTATTGGTCACCAATATCAGTTCATTGCTTCACTCATAAACTGTATTTACAATTATTGCTCATATCCATCCACCAACACATTTCAGGCGCTTATAGATGCTTCTAACAGTGTGCCGTAAATCACTCTAAAGAGCTGGGATACAATTTTTAGAGTTCAAATGGGAATACTCACTAGATGTGACTGTTTGCAGGATCAGGACCTATTTTCCAGAACAGGTGCTTAAATGAAATGATGAAGTCATTATAGCTGAGCAACTTAATACAGAGAAATAGCTCACATTATTCTAGTACCTGTAAGGCTCTGGCATAAGTGCCTAAATTAAAAATTTGAGAAGTTATTAGGCAGGAGGATTAGATTTGACATTTCACTTGGAGAGTGTTTTGAGGATGTGGGGGAAAAAAATTGACTTATTTTTGTGCATATGTAGATACTTTTTGCCACCTGGAAAAGCTGCATGGTTTTGACATCACTTCCACTTTTTTTCTGCTTTGAGCTTGCTCCTTTTCTGTGCTGCAGATCTCTTCAGTGCTATGAAAATCAAGGTTTTCTCTTGAAACAGGCATGTGTTCAGGAAAGTGCCAAATGCCTATCGGAAAGGCAATATAGTGCACTCTTTGTGGTCGGGAGTGTGGGAAACTCCATTTAGCTCATTTTCATGACAGAAGCACTGAACCACATTAACACAGAAGGAAGAAGTAGAAAACGTTTAATGGTACTGCAACACTTTGTTTATTCTTAGCTAAGCCTACATGGCTTCCAAATGAGCCCACTATGCAATGTGACTACATAAGGTTAACTGCTGGGTACATTAAGCAAAATAGTCTCTCTTAGATGCTTGTTTAAGTCATCATTTCTGATCATTTATCAGACTTAATGTGCTACAGCAGACTGCAGGTCACAATGTGTCATTTCCAAAAGAACTTTGACTTTTCCTTTTCCAGGGTCAGGAGCCGGTAATGTTTAGCTGAAATCACTGCATTGCGCTTCATAGCTTCCAGCGGATCCACTGAGGCTTTGGAGAGCTGTTCTTGCTAGACCAGGATGCTGGCTTCAGGTATTTGGATATTAAAAACTGAGGGAACTGTTAAAGCACAAGCAATTGAGATTCAAGCTGTCCACAAAAAATATCGCTTCATTTTGGGGAAAAGATTATGAGAGGTACAGGAAGGATGATTATTTTTTCCCAAACTGATAGTGGGAGAATTGTCTAAAGAGAAACACCAAAACCAAACAGCCTCCACCTCTTGAGGGTCATTTTTGTGAAATTCAAGAACAAGTTGAAAAAGTTTGGGGTACAATTTTTAACATACTCTGTGAACGTTTCTCCAACTCTGGGTAAAACAACAGAACTATTTTACCTGCTGAGTTCTACAGCAAAGTGAGTTATTTGCAGCAAAAGGTTTGGTTACTCTTGCTCTCCTTTTTCCTTTATTAATCTAGAAGATATGTGGATTTTCTGGATCTATGATCTTTTTTTGTTTTGTTTTTACAGTCTGGGTTCACATTGGTGGGGATTAGACAAAGATAAGGTGGACATAAACAGACATTTTCACTTTCATATGCTGGGCTATAGCCAGCTGCATTTCTGACTCCATAGTAGACAGAAGAGTGGCTATATTAAAAAGTATGACTATATTAAAAACATAAATCACAAAACTAACATGATATGCTCCAAGTATTGTGACACACTTTTTTGCTGTGTATCTATCCTTTACTCATGTCTTATGTGGAAGCATAAATAATCTAGGTGAAGATGGCACTACTGCACCTATTATCCAACGCTTCTCGTTGTAAGATCCTGCTTTCAGCTGCTGATAGTTTTACCAGATTTCAACCATTCAGGAATGACATTTTTGGGTTTTTTTTCTGGAGTACCCGCTTGGTATCAACTGGCCTTTGGAAAGATTTCAGCTAAGATAGTCTGGTGTTTCTCAGACATTTGGGGAGAATGTATTGCTTTTTCAGACTAAAAATAAAGTTCTTCAAATAATTCATTGACAAGCGCTGCATATCTGTGCCTTGGGGAAAAGACCTGAGACTTGCATTAAAGATATGGCTTTTGACAGTCCTGTGGCAGTTTGCCTAAGGGGTAAAATGTTTGAAGTACCTACTTGTTCAAAGGGTGACTGCTGAGCCTTCCAGAAGCTCTGTCTAGTTCCATAAAGACAGTCATAACCAGCGGAACCCTGCAGCTAGTTTCTCTGTAGAGAGAAGAGGGCTGGACATGTTCCTGTCTTGAACTGCAGATGCTGAGCAGGTTCCCCTCAGCTAATGCAAGCAGATGGAGGGAAGTCACAGTGAAGTGGAGCTGGAGATTGGGTTAGAAGTAAGGAAAGCTGAGAACTTCATGTTATAGCATGCTAGGAAAATAGGTTCATTCTAGCTTTTCAATCACTGAGTTAGTATCATTGAGATCTTAAAGAAGTGCCTAAGAAAGTAGTTTTCTGATGTAGATTAAAGACATCCTAGGAGATACTGTACAAAAGCTGTGGAAGTAAAAAATATATTGACTAGTCAGCCTGTCCTTAAGTGAGATGGGAGTCCCATCAGAAGAGTTTTTAGATTTGTGAGGAATCTACTTTGTGAGTAATCTAAAACAACAATTTTTGTGAAAAACCCTAACAAAAAGTCCCATCAAGGTTGTGAGGATTGTTTGCTTCCTTTTAAAATATTCTTTACCCTTAAATGGATACATTTCAGAGGGAACAGAATAACACAAGGAGATCCTCTGAGGAGAATTTCTAGACTAGGATTGCAACAGAAAGTTACCTCTTGTCTCCCAGGATGTTCAGAAATATAAATTATAGACTATGTAGGAAAAGCTTTAACAGATAACTGCATTTAAAAAGCAACTTGCATTTAAGTGCCTCACTAGCAAAGCTGCATTTCCTGTCTGTGAAGGAAGAAAATAAGTGAGTAAAGGAAAAAAGATCTAATTAATTCACAAAAAAAACCCAAGGCAAAATAAAAATAATCCCATCTAGCCCTCACCTGTTCTCCTTCTTTTCTCCCCACAATAATAATAAACACAGTAGAAGATAGTTTATTTTAAAAACTATTGACAGAAAAGACATTTTTTTCTCCAAAGAGAATGAACAAATTCTATTTAACATCAGTTTAGTGTCCAAAGTTTATGGGCATGTCATAGAGTTAGTACTTGTGAGACAGGTGAGGTACAAGAGTCTAAATTGAACATTCAACTAGCAGCAAGAGGCAGGATGAATGACAGGAAAAGATAGGAATGAAATAAGTTGGTAAGGCAAAAACTCTTTTTGTCTTAAAAAGCTCATAACATTATTTTAAATGCTGATGACTTTACATCAGGCAGAAAGGGGGATGGGAGTCAGATACTTAGAAAGTCTTGAAATAGTCCTTCAAGTTCAAAGCAGTCTGAGACATCTGCAAAAGCCAAGAATATCCTCATGTTTCTAGTTGTAGCGCCGAGCACTTGCGTGCCACATGGTGTTACCCAAAGAAGCTAAGAAAGGATCATGGCACTCCTGCGTGGTCAGTATGGTTTGTTCATTCCTGATTTCCACATTGAGAAACTCTTGTTTTATTATGACTGCATATTCAGAGTGGGATTCTGAAATCTCTGAGAGTCACTGAGAGGAAAAGCAGGTAATAAAATTTACTCTCAAATTCTGTAACTGATCATCTCAAGGTGTAGGGAAAAAGTGTGTTGCATTATTTCTGTTGCCTTATTAAAAGATTATCCCATACTTGCCAGCTGCTGGAACACAATTTAAGAGTTAAAAATGCCATATGAAAATGAAATGAAGTAGAAAATCCAGCATAAATCAGTTCCAATCCACATGTTTACACGAGGGTGAATTTTGGAAAAAAAATGTATCTCTTTTCTCTTTCAAAAGAATGGACACGTTGCTTATTCCTCAAACTTTCATCAACTGCACAAAAAAAATAAAAGGCACAATTTGGCAGAAAGCAGGACTGTAAAAGTTCAGCCTTATAGGTGAAAGTTTTGGAAAGTTATGAGCAAATGAAAACAGGGGCTTAGCGTGGAAATGCATAGGCATCCTTAATTACAGCTGTTGGTAGTTCTCCAGCTATATTGCAAACGACATATGTTTTTTCTACTTAAAGACCTAATCCTGTTAGTAGATGTGTCAGCATGGAGCCCTGCAGCTGCAGCGTGTTCTCCCAGCGTCAGGGGGACGTCTCGTGAGCAGAAGAGTCTCTGCTCGCAGTGTTTCTGCCTGAGCTGTAGACGTCAGCTGCGGATGGCTGTGAACACTGGGAACGTGTAAGAATAGAAATCTGTGAATGGTGCTAATGTCTAATGTGATTAGTGAGATTCCAGTGGTGTTAAAGCAGTCAAAACTGAACGTGGAAACAGCTAATTAATTCCATGGGTTTAGGAACACAGCACTGGCAAGGGTTTGGGGTCATATATAACACATACAGTGCATTAATAAAAGATGAAGATTGAATGATAAACCACCCAAGCTGTGCTGTAATCCCACAAGAAAGTATTATCTGGAGCATCTTACTGAAATGAGTCTCACTGAGAAAATTGGGTTAAAGTCTGAACTATATGTTTACCAACTATTGTTAAAGTCAGGATGAAATTACTGACAGTTAGAAACTTCCAGTTATGTTTACGGTCATGTAATTTCCAGAACACATGCAAGAGTCATACTTTGAAATGATTGCAACATCTTTATTGTGGGCCCAGAAGCCCAGTAAATTTGGGGACTTTTGCGAGAAGCATGTTGTAGAGAGGACTGTTGAGCAACCACATCAGATATAACTGAATAAGGTAATCTTTTGGTCCTGATTTACAGGAAACCTTGTCTGTTGTAAAGATTACTCAATCAGCTTTTTAGTATATTAAAAACAAATGTATGTTAGAAAACATCTCTAATGTAAAGCTATGGTCCAAGTCCCAGTTGCTCAGTAGAGGAGAAGGCTTGAGCCTGGCCATTGAGAAGGGGGAGAAAGGAAAGATGGGAGGGTAGCAGCATGCAAGGGCACCATCCCCTGTGGGTCCTGTGCCCATTGGCACGTGAAATGACCTAGCTGCTGAAAAGTTGTATGTATTCAAAGAAAGGAAAGTGGAGGCTTTTTCCCCTCATCAGCTCTTTCTGTCAGCTATCAAAGCAGGCAAACAAGCACTTTATCGTTTTCTCCTTTGACAGTACTAAGAAGTAATCTACAAGTTTGAGATTACCCATAATTTGGCCAAAATCAATAGCAGGTGGGTTATTTCAAACTGTACCTCATTTTCGTGTTTGTAAAACATCAACACCTTTAATCTTGTTAATAGTGACAGGGAAAAGGTTCACTTTGCTCACTGCAGCCTCTTTATAAGGCCAGCCTGGGTTGAACAAACATTAATTAGTTAATATTTGTGTTACACTTTAAAAACCTAAAGCACTATCCAAGTACTAAAGATTTTTTTTTGAGATCCAAACAAGAATTTAATGGGCTACACTGAAAAGTGTTGTTGCAATAAAAACCTCAGAAGTACAGTTTAAACAATAATGTGAAGTGTAAATTAAATAGGCTTAAAAAAAAAAGTTTCAAGTTGTCTGTGTTCAAACTGCCCCGAAAGCTACTTGAGCAAGATTTACACAAATGAGTAAAACAGAGTATGTATTTTATTCCAGTACTCACTCTGAGTTTTAAAATGATTACCAATAGTCTTAGAAACACGATGTGAAGTGCATATTTGAAAGAAGACTACTGTGCAATTGCTGGTAAATTCTCTATTCCAGCATGTGCTAATGATTTTATTTTTTTGGAGAGAATATTCTGAGAGCCCCATGAACTTTTATATATCATAGCAGTGAAACAGAAACTCTTTTTCTGGTGCCAAGTTCCTATTAAATCAGTCTTTAGGAAAAAAAAAAAATATTCATCCCACTACAGTAAGAATTTTAATAGGAATTTTAAAAAAGGATTTTAATAGAAAGCTTTACAATGGGTCTGGTCGAGGACGCTCTGAAATAATGAAAACGTATAGAATGAGTTCCAACCTTAAACAACAGTGGCAGCGGTTTAGCAAAGCAGAATAAAGATTTTAAGGAGATTTCTATCTCTGTTTAATAGTCTTTGAGGAAATCTGTTTATTATAGCTGTTTGTTGAAAGGTCGTGGGTCTCAGTGGTTGTTATTCACTTTTGCTGTGAAGCCAGAGCTTCCCTCACATCTTTCCTGTAATCTGTAAAATCAACAGCTAGCTTAGATCTTTCATATGACTTAGTCATATGTGGGTTAGGTTTAGGAAGAAAAGCTATCAAAAGAAAGATATGAAAAACCCTGAGAATAAGAACTTGACATAACCTTTTTAAAGTCTGAGTATCTTCATAAGAGCCAGCAGCATGCCCAGGCAGGTGAGAAGGCCAATGGCATCCTGGCTTGTATCAGACATAATGTGACCAGCAAGAGCAAGGAGATGATTGTCCCCCTGTACTCGGTGCTGGTGAGGCTGCACCTCAAATACTGTGTCCAATTCTGGGCCCCTCACTACAAGAAGGACATTCTGGTGCTGGAGCATGTCTACAGATGGGCAAGGAAGCTGGTGAAGGGTCTGGAGAACAAGTCTGATAAGGAACAGCTGAGGGAGCTGGGGTTGTTTAGCTTAGAGGAGACTGAGAGGAGACATGATCAGGCTCCACAGCTACCTGAAGGGGAGTTGTAATGATGTGGGGGTCGATCTCTTCTCTCCAGTGATGAATGATAGGACACAAGGAAATGGGCTCAAGTTGCACCAGAAGAGGTTTAGATTGGACATTAGGAGAACTTTTTCACCAAGAGGGTTGTTAAGCATTGGAATAGGCTGCCCAAGGATGTTGTGGAACCACCATCTTTGGAGATATTAAAAAGACACATAGATGAGGTACTGAGGGACATGGTTTAGTTGAGTGATGGGCCTGGCAGTGTGGGGTGACTGTTAGGACTTCATGATCTTAAAGGTCTTTTCCAACTGTAATGATTCTGTGATCCACAGCTGAAAGTTGTACAACACTATTTTCTTCTACCCTACTAGAAACTTACTCTATCCTCTGAGCTGTTTGGATCCAGTTTCTCTAGTTTATCTCATTTCTGTTCATGGCCCTGGATCCTACTCATGTCCTCAGCCTTGTCCCTGTACTTTATCCAGTGAATGATCCATGCTGATTGTACATTTTCCCCCGAGAGCAGAGACACTGAGGACTTCCTGTTGTGAAGGCATGGTGTTGCAGTCTGCTTTACCTTTCTGTGATGCTCACTCAGCATTGCCTTCACAGGTGCAGAACGTGAGACAAAGTGGGGGAAATGCCTGCTCAGGCATGCTTGGCATGTATGTGCCGTTGTGCGTTCTTCTAGGTTGCTGCATCCCCACTTTATTGGTAGGACTCTAAAATGAGATGACAGGAAAAATGGCCACTATGACAACCACCTCCTTGCCTCTCCCTCCTTTGTGGCCACACTGTTGAGCTCTTAGACCCATGCTCACTCAGAGATTTTGGGCTGGCACTGCACATAGGGAAAGGCCTTCAGAGGGCAGCCAGCAGGTCCCCACATTCCCAGGGCACAAGATGTTCTTCTGGGCACCTGGTCCTTGGTGTCTTGTAAACTGTCTCTTACAGTTGGTAACCTCAGTCACATGCTTTTCCATGTCGTGCCAAGAAGCAAGAAGGTAAGAAAGTAAGAAAAGGTGCAAAGCCAACAAATTACCCTTAATGTTTAGTTCTTCTGCAGCATTTAGATCTAAAGATGAAAAGGGTTACTAAAAGGCTAAATACAAGCCAGACTGTTTACTATAAGATCTATGCAAACTTTACTAAGGAGGGATAGACTGTTTCTAGGGTGCATCCCATCGCTGAGGATCACAGTAGTCTCGAGATCTCTGTGCCAGCCCAGTGTCCCATTTACAGGAAGAAGTTATCTGTGTTACTGTGTCACTCAACACAGGTTCTTTTTGATGATGCTCAGGAAAGTTGCTTACAGCGTTTCCAGGGGAAGCTGCAAAAGTTCAGCAACTGCTTGGGAGACGTGGAGCCAGTGCAAAGGTGTCACATCCAGAAGTGCCAAGTGCCCGAGCCCTTTCCTGACACCAGTGGTACAGAGGGCAGCATATCTCTGTAAAAGCAAGTCACTTCTTTGGGTGTTTTGGCTAATGATGACGACAACGAAGATGACCACCTGTGTTTGAGAACCACTACATGATTAAGAGCAAATATAGAATATATTTAGACAACAAATTATTCCAGACCTGTTTCTGACCCCTTGATATTCCAGACCTTGTGTTTCTGACCACTTGGTATGAAAAAAAAACGTAAATGAAAAAGTGTATATGCTTATGCAAATCTGTGGATGAAAACATGCAAAGTGTTCATATTGAAACTTGGCTAAAATTAGTTGTTTCTGGCAACTAAAGGAAGGCTCTGAACCCTCGCAACTTAGGAATGCTTAGTTCACATTTTAAAATGGGAATTTTAATACTCTGAAATACCATTCTGTCTTTTTTTACTAATGTGTAATTATTTCTCTGCTGTTGATGGTTTTATTGGAGACATCACACCGTGCAAGATCTTAAGCACCTTTGCAGCTTTCAAGGTTTCTTTTTGAAGAGCACAAGCCACTCAGCTCTTCCTTTTTCTGTCCTTTTTGCAAGCTACCAGCCCTCAAAAAACTTTAAATGAGTTTTTATGTGGTGTGATTTGGAAGAGACTAATGTAGAGGAGGTTGGAGGCCACCGGGAAACATTAATAGTTCTCTTCAGTTGTGTTTTCTTTTAACTATTAGAGCCTAATGAGAGCGCTGCTGTGAAATTTTGGATACAGTTTTGGCTAGGCTGTGCTGATCCATCAATGAGGCCTCCTTGCTGAAATGAACACCTCCAGTAAGCTTTTAATGGCCTTTGTAAACAAACAGAATAATTCCCACTAACTGCAGAAATGAGTTCCATATTTATTTATTTTACTTCACAGCTCCTATTAAGTTGATTTAATAAAATTCAGTGCATAATGTTTTTTTTAAAACAAACTTTAAATAAACTGGAGCTGGGTACTGAACTCTGCATGTTGCTGCCAGTATTTATAGGTTCAAAAGAGGCCATAAGGCTCCAAGTGTCCTTGTGCAGTGAGACCGAGGATGAAACTCTGTGAAACTATAAAGATGGTTTTAAGGATCTTAATACTTGATTAAAACACTGACATCACATGATAGCTGGTGGGGGAGCTGGATAGCTGATGGTTCAAGACCTTTGTCTCATCTAGGTACCCTGAGTCTCCATGGCTCTGTGTCTGGACCCTTCTTGCTCTCTGTTTTAATAACTAAAGGTCACAGTTATGGATATCCAAGCATCAGTTGAGCCCCAGTCCTGTGTTTGTTCGAACAATTCTCTTCTGGCTGCTCTGTTGAGAGAAGCTTCAGGATATCTTTGCAACAGAAGGTGTGATAACTGGATCATGTCCATCAGGAGACGGATGTAAATTTTCAGAACAGTGTGTACTCTCTAGGGGAAACTCTGACTCTCCTTGTCTCTCGATCTCTTCCAAGGAAGAGATGTGAAGATGATGACCCGACTATTCATGGTGAGAGATTAAAGCAATTGTAACGAGAATCCTTTGAATTTCAGGTACTCCAGCAGTAGATGTGGTGCCAGTAACCCAAGGAAAACTCTTTGCTTCTTTGATATATTTTTTATTTGTTTGCTTCTTTTTTCCGGTCACATTGCCAAGTCTGAACCTTTTTTTATGGAAAGAAAGGATCCAGCTATAGAAGAAGTTATAGAACAAATTGCTTAAACAATCTGTCAGAGGCCAGGCAGTATTTAAACAAAGTCAAAGATGAAACAGCTGAACTACTAAGGCTGCTGTGTAACCTTTTACAGAAAGTTATACTGATACTTGAAGACTGGAACGAGGCATATGTGATGACAATTTCTAAAAAGGCTTTGTGAAATATTGAAGAAATACACAGCTGGAGGCATCATGCCCATGACAGGCCAGCTGAGACAAACTATAACAATGAGCATAGTTAGAGGACATCTTGAAACATGATTTCCAGGGGAAAAGTTAATGACAAATTTACACAGGGAAGTCCCACCTGAAAAGCCAGTTAGAGTCCTCTGAAGACGTCAACAAGCATATGATGATCTGCCTGACAAATGTGTTTAGATTTCCAAAAGCTTTTCAGCAAAATCCCTCATCAGGAACTTTAAGGGCAAATAAGTGCATCATGTAAAAGGAAGGATGTTTAACGGCTGAATAACAAGTTGCAAGGTAGGAAGAGAAAGCTAAGAGAAAATGTCCAATTCTTGAAATAGGAGGAGACTATAAGAATCCCATGTGCTTGCCCTACAGGCTTGTTTTGTAAAAATATATGAGTTAAATTATTTTGTTCTTCATCTCATCCCCTTCATATTTTTCTAAGAGCAGCAAACACATGGTACTAAAGCACAAGGAGCTGTAATAATGGATCATCCATGAGCCCAGTTCCTCAGTTCTCAGATTAGTGAATGACTTGGCCTATGGGAAGTGGTGCTGGCCATGGGCTCAGTTGAGTTTTCCACACTCATCATTCAGTTATTTTTTCCCTCTTCCTCTTACAAATGTCATGTAAGGCACAGGAAATTATCAGGATCCAGGTTAAAAAAGAAGCAGCCTAATGCTTTCTTTGACCTCCTGGATGCCCATCACCTCTGCAGGAAGGGGAGTGGGGATATCACCTCCTGAATGGTCTTGCTGGCCTATAGGAAAACTATTGGCTACAGAACAAATAAAGTTCCACATAACTGCAGCACTCTCACATAACTGCAGCAACTTTCTTTCCACCATGCACTGACTGGTGGTCTTCATCCGCAGCCTTTGCCTACACCTTTGTGAACTTTGCCATTCCCATCTCTCCTCCTGTTCTCCATCCCAAACTGTGAAACCCAACCTTTAGTAGCCAAAACTCATTTCTCTCTTATCTTTCTAAGAGACAAAGTCTAGCAAAGCATCCAGTATCCATTCAGACGTGTACCTTAAGATCTACTGAAAGCATATTGCACTGTATGATCTGTACCGACGAGGAAACATTACTGCCAGCACAGTGAAGCCACTTATAGGGCAAGTACCATGCCCTGATACTCCATTAGTTCAGATATTTTAAGGAAATAAGCATCATACCATAGCTTCAGCATCACAGTGTGAACCAAATTTTTATCTTAGGAAGAGTTTAGGGGAGTGAATACACTAAGCTTTGAGCTTACTGAGAAGGTGAGGACAAGGGTTTATGAACAGCTCACACCTATAAACCTGTACACTAAGAGAAGACGCTTTTAAAGGATGATCTGATTGATGCTGCTACATTTAGGTTGCTATACCAGATCAGTGGCAAAATATTCCTGTCTCCCACTATGATGCTGGAAAACTCCTGTGGAATGGGCAGAAAATCACTTTTGTAGGCTTCACTCAACAAGGTCCAATTTGTGGCCAACAAGGAGAGCCCATTTGGTCTGCTGTCTTTTCTCTGAAGCTATGGACAACCATTTGGGCACTGGGTTCAATCCACACAGTTGAATATCTCCTTTTGCCCTTAAGCAGCCAGTGCTTGCAGAGCCACCACAGCTTTCTGCCAATGTACAAGGGGCGGGATGAGTGGAATGAATCTCTCAGAAGGGGCTGCTCCAGCCACTGTGTCCAAATAGTGACCTACTCAACTGGTAACACGATGTTGTCTTGCATCATGGCTGTGTGACTAGGCCAGTGATGGGAAAACTGTGGGAATACAGTTAATTTCACTCAGAGAGCTCTGCAAATGACACCAAAAGTGTCTCAACAGTGCTGGCAAGATCATCTAGCTGATAACACCTGCATCAGTGCACAGGGAGTTGCACACGGGACATGGATGAGCTCTTCTCAGTAAAAAAGAGAAGGAGAGGAATAATGCTTGTTGTCATTCTTCTTCCACTGGGTTTTTCAGCCGTGTTTAGGCAAGCTCCTCCATTTCTCTGTGCTTCATTTCTCCTGTTGGAGTATAAAACTAACAAGGTCAGGTTGCCTCACAGCGAAAAATCTAGTATTTATGAATCTTTATAAACCACTTAATAACTGTGGAGAAACAAGTCAGGGATAACACCAGGCCATGGTTCAGAAACTAGAGATGTCCCCTCATTTCTGCTTGTTTGGGGCCTGAAATACAGGTAGGAGCTGCCCATGGAGACCACTGGATCATTGCAGGGTCAGTGCTAGAACCAAGGAAAAGGAGCATGGCATCAAATGGGGTGCAGCGGCCACCTAGGAGTTCAGGACACCCAGGAAGCCTTCCTGATTGAATTTTAAGAGGCAATTCCCATCCTGCTTACTTTAGGTTTATGTAGGGTTTATTTATACACTCCTGCCCCGCCAAGACTGCCCTGTGACTCTGATTTTCTGACCCATGTCAGAAACCCCTCCACTCCTCCTCCTCATAGTCAGAAAGACATTCAAGCCCTTCCTCAAAGCTGAGTGGTATTCGAAGCTCTATCCTGATCAGAGAGTGTCTTCCAGCATGAGCTGAAGCAGATTCATGAATCGGGGCCAGGGTGCCACGTTTCTTGAGGGTGACAGTCACAAAGAGGCGTTTCAGAGCTCGAAGGGAAGATTTATGACCACAGTTCTGAGAAGGGAGCACTGGCAGTTCACTGCAGGCCCCACAGAAAAAACCCTCCAGCCTCAGTGTGTTTAAACTGGACCGCTCAAAGTGAAGGCATTGTGCACGCCTTCAGTAAACAAAGAGAGAGATATCTGGAAGTGATAAAGCTCGGACCGATAAAAACATCCCTTCTTCTAGACTAAGGCCACACATACTCTAAATAAAATGTGCCACTTAGGAGATGATTTGTGTTGATAAACCTCAAGCGCGTTGTTTTTCCAAATGTTCTCTCCCAGTTGGGAATTTCACACTTGGGCAGGCTCCAGCCGCGGCCTCAGCCAGTGCCAGCCTCCTTCCCTGACCTGACCTGCTGTTGTTTATACTGCTGTTTACACATTTCTTAACAACCTATGCAAACGGTCTCTAATTACTTTCGCTCATGGCAGCAGCGTCGGCGGTGCAGAGGTTCAGGCGGGCTCTGAAGCATTGCCAATGTTGTGCTGTTTGTTGACACAGTGCTTCCCCTGCTGTGGCAGCAGGTCGGAGGGAAGGCTGTGTGATGGCTAATCGTAGCTGGGGACACAGCCCTGAAAGGTTGGGACCACGCTGTAAACAGCCACAGGAATAAATAACCTGGGTAAGAATCAACTTTCAAGAGGCTCGCTGCTACCATGAGGTTCACCTTAGGGGTATCGTTGATCTGTTACACTGACTGGGTTTGGAGCGGTCCGTTTCAGCCACACATGTGCATCTCCATGGAGTCAGAGTTGTTTTGAAAGTAACTTAAATTAGAGGCAATCTGGATGTGATGTTACATCTCCCTCTTCCAGGCCAAAGCTCAGGAGAGTTAAACAGCAATACTCTTTAGATTGCCATACCACTCTAAGGTATCCCATTTATGTTATACCTTTCCTAAACACATGATTGGGAAGGATCAATACGGGCTTGATGCCCCAGACATCTCTGGCTTTAAAAGCCAATGCATGCAGTTGCTTTGAAGAGACAGCACAAAGTCTGTAGATCAAGTGTTTCTGGTTTACGGAAGAATAAATTTTGCTTGAGACCAAATGGTTTAATTAGTACCTTGGAAAGCTATGTAAACTTGATATAAATTATGAGGGTGTTGCCCTCTCTGATTTACTCTGTTTGAAAACCTTGAGGGCCTCCAGCCAGCTTGGACTTAAAAATACTAGCATTTGTTTCCATTAAAGTCATATTTTTAAAGCTTGGACAGGGTGTGGGAGTGCTGATTTCCCTTGATTAGCCACAGATACCCCACAAGAAAAATAAAGTTCCTGATACTGGGGGGTTTTTTTTAACATTTTTCATTGAAAACCACCTCATTCCTTCTTTCCTGCTCCATCTCCTGATGTCCTCAATAACAATATCGTAACAGAGCACTGTGCATCTGAAAGTTTGTGAAGGAGTATGTATCTCACAGGGCCACCAAAGCATCACTGAGGTCTGTAAGCTAGGTCCCCAACTGTCCACATGAAATCCCTTCCTTACAAGTGATAGTTGGCACACCTCTCTATGAAACTGATTGCACCAGACATTAGAATTGGGTTTATTTACTAACATGCTTGAGACTGCAAAAGCAAACTAAGAGTGGTTCGCAAAAGTCTTTCTAGAAGATGAAAATGCACCATTTAATGACAACAAATGAAAATTGCATGCAAAAATAGTTGACAAGTTCAGCAAAGCTGTAGCATTTTCGTGCTACTTCCATAAGCTTGGAGAGAAACACCATACATGGCCTGCTCTCTGTGCCAGACACTGGTATCCATGTATCAGAGAAATAACAAGTCTATTTGTCTGGGATAGCCAGTAGTATAGCCCATACTTGGGTAGGAGGGTCAGGAGATCAGCCCCAGCTACTTATTATCCCGGACCCTAAGCCAAGCTGTCTATCCCTGAACATGTTCATTTTAGCATTAGATAATGTGTCTAGCATGTGTTAAAGCGCCACACTTAAGATCTTAATTAAGCAAATCTTTCTCAGAGCAAGAACCAGTATGTTCACTACAACCAAAGTACAGACACAAACGGATACTGCAAATTTACTACCATTCCTGCAGTTCTGGCAGTGCAAGAGAAGAATAGTGGTGAGCTTTGTTCTGGTCTCCTGGAGATGCCAGTGCAGGTGTTACATTAGCACTGGCAAGGATGTTTGGAAGAAAGGAGAATGTGCTTGGTCGTCAGAGCCTACACAGGACCAGCATGGCTGACAGCGAGAAAACTGGGATTTTGTGGTTTGGATTTGTTCTTCTGCTTCTGAGCAGCACTCGTCTCCAGTAAGGAACTGAGACATGTGTCTCATGGTGATGAATTTTGGTTCCCTTTTGAAGGGTACTCACAGTCTGCTCATGGTGAAACTCCCTGCTGTAGCAAGAGGATGCTTCTCATCTCCTGGGAGTGCTGGCTGGTGGCTGCCAAGCAGCTGTCATTGTCGAGCTCAAACTAGTCATCCTATTGCCCGTTTTCTCTCCCTGGTTTTGACCCACCTCCCCTCCTTGTGGCTCAGGCTTCCTGCAGCAGTCGGCTGACCTCTCCCACATGGGAAGGTGTTATCAACCCATGAGGAGTGGGCTCCCTTGCATGTGGGGCTCATCCCACTGATTCAAGGAGGCAGATCAATCTTAACACTTATCTCCCGGTTAAAGCCTCCTCCCTCTCTGACTGTTGTTTCTAGGCCTGTATTTCATACTCATCACCAGCACCAGGAGTGAGTCTTTCCACAGACAGATAAGTGGCACCAAATTAAAGGGCATTAAATGGATGTCTTTCCATATTTAAAGAGCCAGTAGCAATTTGTACATCCTGGACATGCCAGGAATGGTCAAATCTAATCACTTTCCATGCTTTAAATGCTGTGTAAACATGAGGTAATTGTTCTTATATGTGAAAAATGATGTGTCTCGTGTCAAGAATGTATCAAGACCAAAATTTTAGCTTTGTGAAATATTATCAAACCCAGCCCCTCCTCAGCAAATCTTTCCAGAGTCAAATAAGTCACTAAAGCAAATAAGGCTGGTCTTATTTATGAGACTGAGAGTTTATCTTGATTAGATATAAAGAACGTAAATAATGTCTCTCTTTTAGACAACTTCTAACATAAAAGAAATAAACTAAATATCTATCTGTTTTCAGTATATCTAAAATACACTCATCAGCCACTGCAAAACACTTAATGCTCTTGATAAATGAAATGCATGCAGTTAATCTCAGCAATTTTGCCCCTAAAAACCAAAAATCCATCTTTGCTTTTTCCATTTGGAAAGGAAATAACAGCAAAATAGACCATTAGTCGCAAAATATAATCTGTTAACATCAAAGCTAATGGTTTGCTGTTTTTTCAAACCGCTGTTTCAAGGTTTTACATGTCTGCAAACATTTCTTCAGCAAATAGTAAGATAAAGTAATAAGGGAACAGAGTTTTAGCATTTCGTCAGCGCTAAAAGAATGATTAATAATTCTGGCCCTGGACTCCAGTCATGATGTGGGCAAAATAGGTGGGTTTACCCATCTTAACACTCAGCTTTCATGGAACAGATGTCTAGCAAAAGACCTCAAATAAAACAACAATTATTCAGGGGGGCTACATTTATCTCTGACTTATTTCATCATGCTGCTTTCTTGATGAAAACTTCCAGTCATGAATACCGAGATGATATCAGCCCTGTGTCACATGGCCAAAAATTAGCCCTCAAGATGTACTTTCATAATCAGAAACAGGTGAAAGGAAACCAATGCATAGTCTTTAGTTTACTATTGGTCATGTGGTCTTCACACCACTTTGCCAGTGAACTGAAGGCTTACGTGCAGACTGGGTGAATGTAACAAGTCTCTCTTTCCTCTGAGTTGTAGTTTTGCTTGTTCTTTCTAAGCATTTTTCTGTCCCCATGACATCAGTGGGAGATTCTCTGACAGATTTACTGCCAGGCAAACCTGTGAAAGACTTCATTGCCCTCGATTTGAGGGACAGACATTAAATTTGGCAGTTCCTTCATCAAGGTTTCCTGCAGCAAGTCTGTAATTTCTGGTTGACCAAGAGACAAGAATCTTTCAGATAGCCATCTAAAGTTTATATCAGGGATACAGCAGACCTCCAAATAGATAGTTTCAGTGGTTAATGAACATCACTGTGAAACAATAGAACGTTACCATACACCAAAATGTGTCTCGTCAGAGGTCCCAGTTACTAGGACCTAATAAGCTTTTATACAGTTAAAAACACTATCTGCCATAATAAATCTCCCCTGCAGAGGAAGAAGAGTGAAATTTCTTCCTAGCTTTCTCTTTGTTAAAATACAGGTCATGAATATTTCTGGACTCTCTCAGGAAATCTAGTTTTTCAGAGTCTCCCTTCTCTTCTTCAGACCCTGTGAATTTGTTGAAATCCTCTTATGAAACTAGAAATTTTGATCTTAGTCCACATAGGCAGGTTTATTAACAGCCTAGGTGTCACTTGGATGCAGAGGAGCACAGCATTGCTTGTCTCACATATAAACGTGGGAGAAGTGAGCAAAATTCAGAAATTTGGCCTTGCAGCACAGCAAGGTATTACAGTCAGTGGATGTAAAATTTGTTTTCCTCTGGTGACATTTCCAAGCTATCATGTGACCAGAAGGAATTTCCCTTCTCCCTTTCCCTCCTCTTCCCTCTTTTTCTGCCTCTGTGCTGAAAAGTATCGGCTCTCCAACTTAATTTCAGGATGAAGGCACCTCGCAGAGGTCTCACAGCACTGCTTAAGAGTTTGAGCCACCACCCAAAACTTTGCTCTGGGCTGTCACTGACCTATCCTACAATGGGAGCAATAGGGAACAAGACAATGAGAAGTTAGCACTGTTCCCTCTAGTTGTTTCCTAAATGGTCTAATGAGTATGAGGACTTGAAGGGGAGTTCCAGATGTCTTCTGCTCAGCAGTGCCGTGGATACACAAAGCTTATAGGCAGAGCACAAACCTACTTTGGATTCCTGGACTGGTTTATGGCTGAGCAGACTTTTGTTCTCGCTGTTAAGATTTTAGGAAATAATAAAGATTAGAAGTTTTCAGTGACACACATTAGTTCCAAATTTCATGTGAGTAACCTAAAATCCTGTTTCCACAGCGTTCCCAGAATCAGAGATTCATCTCTCAGAATTAAATGTGTCTCAGTTCCTCCACCTGATTGAGGGTGAAAACTGTAACTTCAGTATCAGTACTGGATACATTATTGAAGTCAGACAGATCTAATTAACATCTCTTGGCCCTGTGACTTGGAAAATCAAGCTAGGTGGCTACCTGGGCTGTTATCTATGTAAAATCTTTGCAATTCTGGTCTCACATGCATAAGCACACATATTTTGGTCCCCAATTTTACAAATGAAAAAATACCCTCAAATATAGGTTTTCTTCTGCTTTTGAGCTTTAGGAGTCTCAAATCCAATATATGACTAGTTTTTATCTTAATAGTAGATATAGAATCAACTGTTTAATGCTGTCTGAATTGTACTTGGCATATAGGAAACCATGTGTTACCTTTGGTCTGAACCATTTTTAAGGAGTGTGGAGGGTGAGTAGAGGAGCCAAAGGAATTATTTTTGCATGTAGTGGTTAAGATATATACATGGGGTGGAGCTTAAATCCCCGAGCTTTTGGAGATTATGCTCAGGAAACCATTTTTTATGTGGTCATAAATAAAGCAAGAAAAAATAGCAACTTAACTGTGACATGTACCTTTATGTGGGTATATTGTGGAATTCTAATTAAAATGAATGCGGTAATAAACCAATCCACCCTTAACAGCAAAGCAAAGCAACACCCCCAACCCCCAGCCCCCTTTCTACTGCTTTAATGGCATTCTGAATCCCACAAATAAAACTGGCGAGAATACACATCCTGTTCTTACGCTATTAAAAACTCTAGTTGTGGATTATTGCAGTTTCTTATTGTTTCAGGACTCTTTCCAAGTTACACTTTATCACACCGAATACCAGGCAGTACAGGACTGTTAGGATATCAAAGAGCATTGCAACAAATGATCAGAGTAGGTGAAGAAAAGCCATCAACCATCACTTCATAGCTCTGCCAGACTTGACCTATCTCTTCCCTGCACTCCTACATGGCAGGATCAAGCACATGAGCAACTTCTACTGTGAGTCCCTGCTTCATAGCTGCACAGATACAAGGAAAATCACAGTTGTATGGACATGCCTTGTGTGTGCTCTAGTTCTGTATACAAATGAAGAATCAGTGCTCTGTTCCAGCAGCCAGACAGAAAATCACAAAGTTTGTTGTCTAGTAGAGATGGTAGGGCACGTTAGTGAAGCTTGGTGCATCCTCTCTTTCCAAAAGTGTAAACCAATCAGGTATCAATAGGATCAAATACACAATAATTAGAATGGAAAGACGACTAGGATTGCCTGTCTGGCAGGTGCTCATGTGGGATTGCTTCTGCTGGCAGACACACCCCTGGTAACTGAAGTTCAGAGCTCTTTATGCAAATGTCTCACTACAACTTGTTTTCTTCAGCCAGCATGCAAACCTCAAACTCCCATCCTCTAGGAACATCTCAAATGTCAGCATTTATTGAGACTGTGCTTTTTGGGAGGAACAGTAAGAACTCAGGGCTTACCACCAAGAAAAGTGCAGTGTCCTCCAGCATTTGCCCTTTTCCCAGCAGTAGGTTATGGAATAGCCAGCTATATATTCAGTTCAATGGTCATCTATACTATTTAAAGCAAAACTTTTGCTCACACTTCTGAATTATTCATGAAGTATAATTCTTCTTAAATATCATACTGTTGAGTAGTGATTTATTTTCCAGCTAGAAGTAAGGTTTCTAAAACTTGAAAGGTTAATTAAGTTCAAAGGAGAACCATAAAACTATAGAAAGGCATGCTCAATGGTACTGATATCACTTCCGACAGATTTTGGTCTAATGGGTTCTTAAAGGCTACCAGGCATGGAGAATACAGCCTCCTCAGGCAACCTATTTCAGTGCTTCTTGGCATTACTCTTGGAAAGGTTTTTTAAATGTCTAATCTGACTCTTTTTTTCCTACAATGCAAGCCCACTGCTTCTTGCTTTGTAAAGCATGGACATGGAAAACAGATTGTTCCCTTCCTCATTGTAACAGCCCTTTCTATACTTGACACATAATTTGGTGTGATTTTATGGGACTATATGTTCACCAGGGACTTATAGTTAAAACGATGCTCATTTGAAGTCACTGAGTAAAAAACAAATGAAGAACAAATGCACATTTGTTTGCAAGCAAAGATAGTGAAGATAAAACTGGGAATCTACCATATATTTTCACCAGCTGGAATTCATTCAACATTTTGTTAGTTTTGCTCTTAAATGTGTTGTGAAGCTTACTTTTAAGGTCCTTCTCAAGGCTATGTCACTGGCAAGAAGTCCTCAATGTATGGATGGTGTACTGCAAAGAAGTCTCTAGCAGTTGTCTTAGAGGGGAATGTCACTAATGTGTTTCCCATTCCTTGCTCTGAAACCTCCAACACAGTGTTTTGCTTCTTCACTTGAAAGTATTCTGTGATGGACTGAGGGAATTCCAACAAGAGAACTGGATTCTTGCAACAATTTTTGGAAGTGTTTGTTTCAAAGTGTCAGGCTTCTTCCAGCATTGTGGAAAATCTAATGTTCTCTGGTAGGGGACTAATTAGGAGTTGTCAAACAGGATGTGGAGAATTGCATGGAAGGACTTGAGAGGCTCTGGTCTAAGACCATGTCTGCACTGTGTTACTCTGTGCAGTACATATTCATCCCTGTAATTCTTTTAATAACTGAGAAAGAAACAGGACAAAAAGAAGCAGCCAAAATGGAGCCAGAGCTTCTCTTTGGGGAGAATGAGTAAAATTTGTCTTTGCTAACACACCATTTAACATCAAACACAAATTGTTTACACGAAATTGAGGTTTTGGTGTTTAAACTGGGGTTCTATGAAAAGGTGAGTTCCTGCTGTGAATCTGTCCGAATTCAGTGAGGATTTTGGTTCAGGACTGCAAAGTTTAAGTTATAGCATATAATGCAATATGACTGCAAGATTACTGCTGCTCAGAAACAGCAGTATAATGTGTACAGACACTGTGTATGTGAGAGAAAGAGAATCCCTGCCATGCCCAGGCCAGACAAATATTCTACAGTGTTATAGCAAAGTAACTCAGTATTCAGTATGAGATGGTGGTGTTTTGAGTTTGCTGCCAAGAAGTTTGTGCAGAGGGACAGTTTTTGTTGTCTGTGCAATGCTCTGAATTAGAAGATGTGTCATGTAACACTTATCTTAGATAGTGTGGGGGCAGTCAGTGAATGGTAACTGTGTTCTCCTGAAACAACAAGGATGTCATGTAGCACTTTTGGAGAGATAAGTAAACGTTTGGACTGGGAAGGGTATGCAAAGGATACCAAAGTTCAGCAGCTAATTAGAGTGTTATCACTTGGAAAGTAACATAACTGAATGAATGAAGTCATGGCATCTAGGGAAAAAGCTTGTCATTTGTTAAATTATATTGCAGTGTACATGAACCATACAATAGTGACATTCTCAGGAATGCCTTGTAGCAGAATTGAGACAAAGTGAGGTTTAGTTTGCCTCCTGAATTTAGGGCATTTGTAAATGTGCAGAACCTTATTAACTGGTCACATGCACATCGTCATGCTATCAGTAAAAAATCAAAGCTCTAACTAAAATTCCAGTAGATGAAGGCAACAAATGTGGGAACGTGAAGTCATTCCAGCTCACTGTTCACTCAACAATTGTTTGAATTCTTACTAAGGTATCTATTTAGTGAAATTATAATTTCTTCTTTAGAGGGAAACAAAAGATGTATTTACAGTTTGACACAGAAATGTCTATTCAAAGCTAGGTCACATCCCCATCCCAGACTAGACCTTAATCCGGTAGCTCACAAGATATGCAAGTGAGCTCGGTGGGTGAAAGACTTATTTTTCAGCGTGGTGAGTCCATACGAGTTGGCTTGAAGCAACTGAAAAGTCCATATGGAGGAAGGCAAGATCATCTGAAGTCATGCTGGTTGCATGTGGGAGGGAGGCCCACTACAGCAGGGTCTGGCAGCTCTCTGCAAAAGGCTGGGAGAGTAGAGATACTTAATTTCTCAAAAAAACCTGTAGGATTACGTAGTAAATCACATAACCTTGAACTGTCCAAAAATGTAACATGGACGTGGTGATAGAATAATCATTGCAGCCCATTGACGTAAACAGGACGATGTACAGGGACATACCAACAGTCTGGAGCATGGGATGCAGAAAAATGACTCCAAGAGAGGAGAAAATGAATGGCTGGAGTCTTATCTGGCATGATAAGGAGCATTTACTTCTGAAGGAACTATTAAAGGACCAATTCTCTAGTATGCACTTTGTTAGGGAGTACTAAATTGGCAATTATTTGCAGAGAAGGATGTGTCCATTAATGGGCCAGTCTTGGTGTCGCTGGAGAAATCTTATAATGGTTGGAAGGGAGAGGCAAAGGAAGACATGGAAAGATATAGCAGGTCATGTGAGCTTACAGGGGAGATTTGCAAATCACACAGGAAGCATATGAAACACTCAAGAGATCCCCCTGCTTCCCTTATGAAACTGATATTTTTCAAATATGGCTGTGAGATCTCAAATAAGCTTCCCTCAGCCCTATTTCCCTTACCCCTCATGCATATGGACACATATTCTTTGGGACAGCTTTCTGTTCAAGTGCAGAGGCTTTCTCTGGGATACTTGTCCAGTGCAATGGTCATTCCTTTTCTTGCTGCTTTGTTGTTTCAGTCTCCAGGCAGAAAAATGCTCCATTACATCCACAAGACAGCTGTAAAGCAGGATATTGCATCACCTTACTGAAAACACAAACAAGAAGTGCACTTTTCAAGCTAACAGGCGAAACCACCCTCACCTGTTATTGCAGTTAAAGGAAGATGTCTGCTGCTATCAATAGTGGCTGCCTCAGATGATAATAAACTGCAAATAAGTTCGTGCAAAGCACCGAGACTGATCAGACAGGACATGGGACAGCTGGGATTCTTCTCATAAATTGTTCATGACAAATGGCCAGGCCACCTTTAAGTTGTGCTATGGCGAGGCAGATTTTTGCTGAGAGCAGTAGAGAAACAAAGGTAAAAGCAAACAGTGAAGATCTAAATTAAAGAAATAGAAGAAAAAAGAGGAGGTGTAATTTATACACACTTTCCTGGGCTTTATTTATCTCTGTCTACTTCCATGAAGAAATAGGAAATGACCAATGTAAGGTCTGCAGAATTCTTCAGGCAGCCTTTTAACATAACATGTGATGGATCTAACTTGTAGTCCAAAAACCTATTTAGATAATAAAAACATGGAATGAAAACTAAGGCAATAAACACGTAAAGATAGAGTTTGTGGTTGAAGTCTTTCCGCATTATTAAATGTCCAACTCATCCAACAGTGCATTTTCAAACTCTTTTGCTCTGTGATTTATTGCAAAGGCCATCATAATCAATTACTTTTAATTAGTAGAAGATGGAAACATTAATTGGTCCTATTTAAGTTTGATTGTATTAAATGATTTTACCAGTGATCAAAAATGTATTTTGAAAGGGAGTTTAGGCTAATATATCAGCAAATGAGGCGCTATAAACATGATTAATATGCACATTAGACTTTCCTTATCACTTTTTGTTGGCAGTTTTTATCCGGTCACAGCTGAAATTCCATTGAGTTCTTTCTCCTTTTGTATAAAATACAGATTATGTGGAGACAGCCGTCTGAGCAACTGGAGTTTCATCTTGTATGGCCATTAATTATTATTGCTCCTTTAGTATTTCTTATCTATCACAGAGTTGTAGGACTGTATTTTTATAGACATTTGTCAGTAGGAAAAAAACAGGCTTTTGTGTGATGGCGCCTCAACAATTTTTGATTGGAGAAAGGATCAACAACACCTTTTGCACGTCTGTGAAAGGATGAAATAAGATGTTTACAGCTGTCACCATTGCAGAGGTGTGTATATTTGGTAATACACCAGGGAAGTTGTTGAAAGGTACAGGCAGCCTTTGCTGCAATGCTTTGACTTGGTTTTTAATACATCCATAATTATTTTGTATTTATTTCAAGTAAATTATGTGCAATATGATTTTTTCTAGTTAATTGTCCCCACAGTTGGGTAAACCTTAGAATACATTTCTTTCCTGTCAGTTTGGTAATGTGCAAGTGTTGTTCTGCACAGTGCTCAGCTTGATTTTCTTATTTCTGTTACTTCTCTCTCCTCTCAGGTGAAAAACTTACATTCACTCCTGATTCAAGAAGAGAATAGTTGGACCAGTCATAGAATCATATCTTGGTAGGGGCTGGAAGGGACTTCTAGAGATCATCTAGTCCAACCACCTGCTAAAGCAGGTCCACCTCAATCAGGTCACAAAGGAAAGTATCCAGGAGGGTTTTGAAAGCCTCCAGAGAAAAAGACTTGACATCTTCTCTGGGCAGCCCGAGCCAGGACTCCCTCACTTTTACAGTAAAGTATGTTTAAGTGGAATATTTTGCATTCCAGCTTGTACCCATTGCCCCTTTTCCTGTCACTGGAGACAGAACAGAAAAAAGTACCACCCCCTCCTCTTGACATGTACCTTTTAAATTCTTGTAAATGTTAATGAGATCCCCTCCTTAGTCTTCTCTTCATGCCGGAGTCCTCTTGCTACTGCAACCATCTCAAACACCCCACTGCCATTGCTACAGAACAGAGAAGGTGACTTCAGATGTTGAATGTCAGTTTCACTGCTCCCAGCAATAATTCATCTATAGACCTCACTGCTCTGACAGACCTAAACCTTCTTGCTTCCAGCCCAAATTTACTCATCACCATTGTACACTCTACTTGTCCTAGGGACAACATTTAACAAAAAAGAATAATATCCTACTCAGTCTCTTTTACCAAGGGATGTTCAGTGCAGTGTAGACATCTTTAACTCAGTCTGGGTTGTAAGCGTGTGTAACACTCAGAGACAGACCTGAACTCCTGCATATGCTTATTTCTGTCTGAGTTCACAGTCATTATATGTTAGTAGCTGTTTGAACTGTTTACACAGTTCAAATTTCTGGCACAACTATCTCATATTGGTGAGTCATATTCAGCTGGCATCCTAACACCCAGGCATCTGTCCTATTCGATTGTTCCCTGCTGAGGAATTCCCCTCTTACATTAGAAATTATTAGTCTGCACATGATTTCTTTTACTATTTCATTTCTCCTTGCTTTAAAGGCCATCCCATTTGCCTTTTGTGATATTTTGATTCCTCCCTGTGCTGCTGTTTTCTCCCGACTCTGTGTGCTCTATGCATCTCATTGGCATACACCACAGTTTTGTGCCAAGTTCATTATTGAACACGTTGAGCATGAACAGCTCCAAAATCAACATGAGCTTACCAACATCTTCCTCTGGCTTGCTAAACTTCCCTCTCATGTCAGCTCCTCACGCACACTGCAGTTTTTACTGAACTCTGTCTTCTCAGGGTTGAGTATTTCTGGTGTTCCTCTAAAACAAATGTGCAATTAAGTCTAGATAGTTATGGAGGCATTGCTCTGACTTAAGTCAGCAGAGATGACTCCTCTTTTCTGTGTAGACACAAACATTTACAGTTATATTAGTTTGTCTTTGCTCAGTTGGAAAAAAATTAAGCTTTTTTTCTGCGATCAAGCCAAGAGAAAACATTTTTCCACTCTTTTCTGTGATGGATATTTACAGTAAATATTGGTTCTTTCTTGTACTGCAATAACTGCAGCTCTGCGAAGAGCTTGTGAGACTTGAGAGGGCATGAGAGCCCGGAGACTGTTGACGTTGTACACAGGGGACAGTCTTGTTGCACTCAATGGACTTGAGGGTGCATGATCAAACATGCAGGGGCCTCCAGGTCCTACTGTTGAATCCTCTGTGGAGAAGGGAGTCATGCACCCAAAAAGGGACCAGTCACTGTCCCCAGTAGGCAGGTTCTGTCCCAGTCCTAGCACATGGACCTCAGTTGTCTGCTTAAATCCACCTCTTCCTGCACGGACACTGAGGGTTGTTTATGCATAAAACTATTTTGGAATGGCTATTCTGCCACAAATTTATCCCCTGTCTTTCTTGGCAAAAAAAAGCCTTCACAGAAAAGTCATATAGTTGGCTTGCTGCATGTCCAGGGACCTGATTTGCAGCACTGTAAAACAGACACCCCAAATGAGTGGCCAATTTTTATTTTGGTCTTTGTGTGCCTCCATTTCCTATTTGTGGAACAGATTTGTGTTTATTTATTTTATTTATTGCTGTCCTTTGGGGCCAGAGTGAAAATCAGATTATGTTTGTAATGAGTTCAAATTTTCTGGGAAAAAAGAAAGTTTGAATTTGAACAGTGAGGAGGAAAGAATGACCTAAACCTTTACACAGAGAAAGAAAAAATTAACCCCGCAGAATGCTGATTAATGAAATGAGCAGTGTACAGTCACAAGTGCATTTAGAAGGAATAAAAGTACCCTAATCTTGATGTCTTTCTAACATTATCTGTTGGATGTCTTTTAATGCACATTGCCTCATTCTGTTCGAGGAGACCTGCAGTGAACTGCCAAGGGAATTTCAGTCAGAAATTTAGGCTGAGTATTTAATATTCTAATTATTTCCTCAAAAGTTACAGGTGATAGTAATTGAAGGATAGTTGTAGGATGTAATATTTGCTAACATCTTTTAAGTGTTGGTGCCAAGGAACACTTCATGTATAAATAAATTCCAAACAAATTTTGTCCAAAATAAAGAATTTTTTTAAATCTCTGAGCAATCCAAATTCCACCTTAAACATTTTCATTGCAACAGCCATTACAACAGGGTTGCCCTTGATTACTAGGTTGCTACATTCATTTCTAGCTTAAATTTTTTCCAGAAGGAAACTCCAGCAAGAATTCAGGCACAGGCTCAGAAACTTACATGCAGGCTATGTCCACACCAGTAAATTAAACTGTGTCATAGCATCAGACCAAGATTTAGTATGCAGTCACTATTGTATGTCCAGCATTACTGCTTTAGATGATTTTTTACTTGGACCAGTCACTGCTCTCCCAAACAGTCCCTGGACGCTGCTCAGGAGTAAGCATGATCCAGACGTTATTCCCAAGAAACAGAGTCTGCAAACAGCTGCCCTATTTTGAAGGCAAAAGGTTAACAGAATGGACATGACCAAATTATACCAGTTGGCCTCAGGACAACCCTGGCACTGGTTAGTTTACTAGGATAGATGAGTTATAGTGTACTTTGTTTGCAGACTTCAATGCAACATAAATAGTGTGCTTTTGCCAGCAACACAAGCTTCAGAATGCTGCTGTTAATGAAGTCACCTGATCTCCAACTGCCAACAGCCTTCTGGAGCAATTAATAACTGCAAATGCTCTAGACAAAGTTTTCCTTTTATAATTGTGTTGAACCAGAGTCTGTCTCCGTCTTCCATGCACAAAGTTTTGAGGGCAGAATTTAGCCACACGTTTTTCAAAACATTTTTTTTAAAGCAGTTTCTATGACTGAAGCTTTTGGTGTTCTCTAAAGAGTGGTCATCACAGAGATTTGGCTCAGGAAAAGTAAAGGGCGGGAAACAAAAAAAAATAGCTCTAGAGAAAGATTACTGAAAGAATTACACTAATACTAAATAATGAAGAAGAATGTAAACAGATTACAGATACAGAGAGCCTGAGATCAGCTAATGGCTGAAAAAATAGATGACAGAGATAAAAAATGATAAGACTTGTCAGAAAGAACAAAGTCTGTGTGTGCATCGTTCAGATTAAGGAATTAGAGTCAAAAGGTTAAGTGTGAGCAACAATGAATATGAAAAATGGGGGAAAAAAGAAGTAAAAGGCAAGTTTGTTTCATAAATCAGTTCTAGTCTAATATTGCTGTAGGTTAAAAAAGTGTATTGAAGTCTGTTAAACCAGCAGATAGCTGAGCCTGGACATCAGCAAAACATTAGGAGAGGTATTGATATTTTCAGCAGCAGATAAAAATATCCAGTTCTAAGTGCTGTAAATACTGGCCTCGGGTTACCTATCATCACATGTTTTCTCTCATGGTGGAAGCAAATTGATCTTCACAGTCTTCACAGTCCATGAGGCTGGAGAATTTTTTAACATGGCCTCATGCACACCCAGGTTTGGGGGATCTAAAGGCTTTGGTTACTTTATAGAACAGGAATGAAGAAAAGAGGTTCTATGGAGCCTGTAGTAGGTGGATACTGTCCATGAGATACACATTCACAGCACATAATTATGCAGGGTGTGCCTGTAACATCTGTTCTCTTTCCTGCAGGAAATTCTTCTGAGAGAAGCTCAAAGTGGTTAGCAGATATCTGAAAGCACCTCCAGTTTATTGGATAAATATGGAATTTCTCTAAATCTGCCATTTTTAGAATGAGCAAAAATATATTCTGGACAATTACCAGCAACAATAGCTAAATTTACAGTGCTTTCCTGTTCTAAGTTTAGAGGTACTGTTGAAATCTGCTTCTGCTAGTGAAGACAGATCCAATTGGCTACAATATATGTTATGGAGCAGGATCCCTACATCTGCAATGTCTCCACTTCGGGAGCAAGAGTAGGGCACAGTCTGTAAGCAAGTGATGCAGTCCTGTCTATTCAAATAAAACCATTTTCATACCTTCTGAAAGGACTGGCTTTTCACATCTTCTTCCTCATGTCAGTAGGGCATAACATAAAAAAGGCCTGTTTCCTCTAAAATGGGACTGGCCTCTGCTCAGAAAATCTCTCTCAAGAACTACATGACGGCTTGTGCTCAAGGGTTATAAAGATGTCTTTTCTGTGACTAATGCAGAAAAAAAATGCTACTCCCTTTCCAAACATCCATAATCCACTGAGACACACTTGTAATGCTGGAGAACAGTCATATCAATATTTGGACAGAGCTCCCTCTGTCTCAGCTTCTCATCTGTGGTGGTGGCCGTGGATAGATACCCAAAGCAGGATGTACCAACGGGATGAATGTATAGTGAGGCTCTCACTATTTACACCTACTCCCTCATCCTTCACTATTAACGGGCCTTATTTCTTCTTTGAACCTAGGAAAATGTTGGTCTCTTCAGTGTGCCGTGACAATGAGTAGTAAGTACAGTGTAGTTTAATGACACTCTATATAAAAAAGCAACTCTCCCTGACCGGGTGTGTGTCATTTAACTCCAAGTCCTCTGTGGTGGAAGCTGAGGAAGAACAGAAGTTCTTTCATGTCCTGAGTAGCCTTCTCCACCCTGTTTCACTCTTATCCCCTTTTTTTTTTCATTATAGTGGTTGCTACATAGTCCCTTTCCACTCTTATAGTTATGGTAATGATATTAGTTAGGTATGTGTTGTGCAGGTAGCTAACCAATATGATGTGCAGTTTGAGGACTGTTGATGGTCTATACCTGAGACGGGATGCAGCATTATTCATTTCCTCATGGGCTTTAGCTTTCCTTCACACCCCCATTAAAGCAAAATAGTTTGTCTTTGCAGTGCAGCTCTGAAATGAATACTCATGGTCTATAATTAGCTGCATTTGACATTACAGAAACTGAGGCACAGACCATAATGCTCACATTTGCCAAAGAATTAGATTGGGGTAGCCAGTTGGAGTCCTATGATGTCTGACTTTTCCAAAGTGCCATATTGATTGATTAAAGACTATGCCTGTGTAGAAACAGTGCTACACAGCATGACTGCACAACTGCTACTGGTGGCTTCCAATGAGTTGCAACTGAGTATAGACTCCAACACATAATGGACATACTCTCACTTTTGGGGACTAGAATCAAAGGTGAAGACCACTAACCAAGTTAATATGGCACTTAACTTATTAGTGTGTACTTAATGAAACTCTATCTACAGTTAAGCACTTGGCACTTTGTAAAACAGATTTTAGTTGTCTCGAATTAGGGATAAGAGGCAACGTACGTTCTGATCAATGAACCAGCTGAGTAAGTGACTGACTCAGCTGAACATCAGTGCCTGTCCATAGGAGCCTGGATTCCAATGAACTGCCTTTATCTTGAAGCTCTTCTTTCTCTTCTTGCCTACTCACATTTTCTGCACCAGATGAAGGCAATGGCCCTCAAACTGCTCAATTCTCCCTGTGAGTACCAAAGTAATGTTTTGAGAAAAGAAATAACATGATATATACCATGCAAAAGGGAGGGATGATGGGGTTGCTTGGGAAACTTTAATTCTGATGCCTAGATTTTGAGTCTTGATTTTGCACTTTTCTGTGGTCTTTAAATATCCAATCTTGCTCTCTCTCCCTCCTCACTACTGAACAGGTTAGTTGCACAGTTGGCTGACTACAGATAAGGTAAAACATGACTGGTAGAGGTCATGTGTTTGGAAAGTTCCCACAACAGACATAAAAATAGATATTTTCAGAAACAGACTTGCATAGGAATACTACAGGGTCTGTCTTTAGGAACAAGGCAAGGTCCCTGTCAAATGCTATAATCCCATCTTGGTGTATGGTAGAGAGAAGTTTTCCAAGCAAACTTGTTACAGAATTTTCTTTCTTAACAAAGCTGCATTTCTTCTTATCCTCATTTATAAAAATAATGGAACTTTGTTTGCTGAAGCTCTCACAGAAAGATCAGCCTGAGGAAACAACATTCACACAGAAAGTTTCAGGCCAAAAGGTTAAAGTTCAGAAGTATATAAGCAAGCGAAAATAGAGTCTTGTAGAGATTTGGGCAACCACAGGCATCAGCTAGATCTATGAAGGCCAACAGTAACTAAAGTATCAGCTACAAGATCCATTCCAATCCTTAAGATTCTGTGATTCTGGCTTAGAGGAAAGAAGAAAAACCTCCAGCTTGCATTTAAGAAAAGTAGGTTTAGTGTCAAATGCTAAATTTTATATAAGTTAAAATTTCTGTTATATATGCACATTTGGATTGATATTTCAAACAAGAAAGGAAGTGGGCGGAATAGTTTATTTAATTCTAGAGGAAAAGGGAAGAAGCAGCATCAGTATGTATGCCAGAGGAATCTTTGCTGTTTTCTGAGTGTTCCTGAAGTGCTGGGCAGCCTTTCAGGACTGGAGTTTGGCAGGGGTTTGGAAGGGGATGAGTATGCCTGAGCAAGTGTACTGTCAGGATCAAGCTATGTGAAGTGTCAACAAGTTACTAGGCTGCAAATCAGAGTCTAGCTTCATCAAGGGAATAGTCAATCATTATAATCAAAAGACATTTTTAGTTGGCATCAGTTTGCCAGATGCCACAGTTATATAAGCAGGCAGAGTTCCATTCTTTCCTGTGGCACCTCTGAAATCCGGCCAGGTTTTGAAGCAGTGGCCCAGTCTTTGCCAGCTACTACAAACAGGGCAAACATGCTCCAAATATTGCTCTGCTTTGGGCAGTTTTGTTGTGAATGGCTGTTTTAAGTTCAAACGATCCTTAAAATTGGAGCTCTGGACTGATGTACAACACAATTAATGCACATGTCACTCATCTGGTCTGTCAGGGATATTGTTAATACCTGTGAGCAATAAATAGGAAAGTAGAAGTTATATTTTCATGTAGTTTTTAATACTGTTTTGTTAGCTACTGGTTCAGGTACTTGAAATCAACTACTTCTCTGTTTTGCTGTCCTCCAGTCTGTGGGTATCGGGTTACTCTAATTACATGGAACAAAACTGAAAGTCAGCACAACTGATTCTTTCCTCTGTGCACACACGGAACATCCCATCACTTTCTTTCTGCATAAATTTTGGGAAGTATTTGTGGCAAGGTAATTACCACAGCAGAACTAACAGAAAGACAAAACCGGTCCATATGACTGAAACAGGCAGATCAGAGATCATCTTTAAGCACTATGTCTGTACTATGTCTGTACATATGAAAGCATATGTTCATGCACACAATCACACATATGTATTCATATCACACCTCTAATTATCTGTCAGATTTCATCAAAGACTGACCTTGCTAACGAATTTAGGTTACTAAATGGAGGCAAATTTTTCCTTTCAGCTGAAAGTATGAGCAGCAAAAACTGAATAGCTTCACATTTAAAAAAAGCTCTGTCATAAGCAGCCTGAAGAAGATTCATTGTCATCACCATGAAAGAGCATGATCTGACTCATTATTTGATACCAACTGCGTATCTCTGGGATCAAATCTTTGGGTGTATTGGGATCTCCAGCCTTTGATACTGCTGACAGGCTGAAAGATCATAGTTGCCTGGCATGGGAGTTGTGAAGAAAGCAAAGGGAATGACCAGAGGTCTAGAAAAAACATGACCCCTAAAGAAAGATGAATGAATGGAGTTGTTTAGTCTTGAGAGGAAAGGACATGCTAATGATTTTCAAATATGTAAAGCACTGCTGCTGCAAAGAACTAGGGTTCTGATTTCTATAATAGGTAGGACATAAATTAAAAGGATTAACTACTTACAGGAAAGATTGAGGTTAAATATTAAAAAAAAAGCCAACTTGTTACCTGTAAGGACAGTGAAGGACTGGAATACAGGATCTTTAAACAAATATTTACATGGTGATGACCTAGATAGAGATAGGAGAATGATTTAGATGTTCTCCTAAATTCCTTTCGTTATTTAGTGGCCTATGAAACTTTCATTCCCATTATTTTTGCTTTAGGCAACATACACATGAACTGGTTATCTCAGCCAAATAATGCATTTGAATAGAGAGAGAAAAAAATTACTGTTATTCCTTCTAATAGCAATAAATCTGGCCTAATCTAGGATTTCTCCTCCCTCCCTCCCATACCAACCTGCAGCCGTTTCTTCTTCCCCAAGAAGAAAAGTAATTTGTAAAAAGTAATAATGGGCAGAGTTTGCTTGTGCAGAGCAGGTACAGATTGTTAGCTCTCCTGCCTAAGCTTCTCAAAGTTTGCTGGTGGGGTCAGGGTCCCCTGAAGCTTTGCTAAGGGAGCTGTTTTGCAGCTTGTCTATTGCAACACATACTGTCACTTTGTTAATTGTTTTTAATATAACAAGTGATTTTTTTTTTTTGTGAAAGGACAAAATGTGTCCTTAAGACTGTGTGTGAGAGGGGTGTTGTGAAAAGAGAGAACCTCAATTGGGACAAAAGGCAGAGAGCTATAGGAAATGTGATAAAATGTGTGTAGTATTTCAAAGCAAGGCACCTATTACACTCATATGAAACTCCTATAATTTCTTGCATTTTTTTCTGGAAGCTTCAACATCTCTGGAGCAGTTTTCCCATCAGTAGCAAACCACAATTTACTATTCAAGAAATGTTAAACAAAGACCTTAGCAATCTCAGCAACACTACCCCCTCTTTCATTTATGTGATGCAGAAGTCAAGAAAATTAACTTTGAACCAGTACAGCGTATGAGTACTATGTCCAGAGGGGTTGTGCAGGCGGTGAGAACTGCTTCAGGCCTCCAGGCAACTAAAACCTGCAATTGCCACATGCAACTCCCTGCCACCTCCCCACAAAATCCTCTGCTCCAGGCTTGCCTTTCCCCCGGTATTTAGGCTCAGCAGAGTCAGAAAGCTCGGATGGTCAGGGCAGGCTGCACTGCAGACGGTGCACTGGGGGAGAAGGGCAGGGCAGGACATCCCAGCTGCATCCAGCTGACCACTCTCCAGCACATGAGGAAAAGGTCTTATCCCCTTGTAGGATGGGGGTTATGTGTGTGGACTGCTTTTGTCCCAGTGCTGGGCACGCTGGAAGGTGTCCAGGACCACAGCAGTTGGAGGCTGCAGGGATGTTGTGCTGGGGGAGAAGAAGCACCTTTCAGAGTTACCAGAAAATATAGAGGTGAGTAGCCTGTCACATAGGTAAAAGAGATGCCAATAATCTTGGGATGCTGAATTTCTTGGAACCTGTTTGTAAAACTTCTAATGATCCCATCTAATACTGTTGGCAGGTATGGATGAAATTATTGAATCCTACTCCTCAGATCCCATTGTTTTCATACTTCAATCTGATAAATCCTTCTAGAGGAAGAAATCCAAAACTTCATCAGTCAGCCTTCGAGTTTCCTGAAGCAATGTGTATAAGTAGATGTCCATACAGCATCACTGCCATGTTCTAGTGGGAAAAAGTTTAACACAGTGCTCTTAATTTCTTCAAGGTGTCTTGACCTGCCAAAGAAAGAAGAAAGGACAGAAGTAAGGAGGTAAAGAAGGAAAAGACAAATAAGGAATGGAAGGAGGGAGGGAAGAAAGGAAGGAGAAAGATAAAGGAAAAAGGAGAATTAAAGAGAGAAATAAGATGGGAGAAAGAGATGAAGGAAGGGGGGAAAGAGAGAAAGAAGGGAGAAAGAAAAAGAAATTAACAAAGGAAGAAAGAAAGGAAGGAAGAAAGAGAGAAAGAAAGAGAGAAAATAATGAAAGAAGAGAAAATAAGAGAAAGAGAAGAGAAGAGAAGAGAAGAGAAGAGAAGAGAAGAGAAGAGAAGAGAGAAGAGAAGAGAAGAGAAGAGAAGAGAAGAGAAGAGAAGAGAAGAGAAGAGAAGAGAAGAGAAGAGAAGAAAAGAGAAGAGAAGAAAAGAGAAGAAAAGAGAAGAAAAGAGAAGAAAAGAGAAGAAAAGAGAAGAAAAGAAAAGAAAAGAAAAGAAAAGAAAAGAGAAGAAAAGAAAAGAAAAGAGAAGAAAAGAAAAGAGAAGAAAAGAAAAGAGAAAAAAAGAAAAGAGAAGAAAAGAAAAGAAAAGAGAAGAAAAGAAAAGAAAAGAAAAGAAAAGAAAAGAAAAGAAAAGAAAAGAAAAGAAAAGAAAAGAAAAGAAAAGAAAAGAAAAGAAAAGAAAAGAAAAGAAAAGAAAAGAAAAGAAAAGAAAAGAAAAGAAAAGAAAAGAAAAGAAAAGAAAAGAAAAGAAAAGAAAAGAAAAGAAAAGAAAAGAAAAGAGGAGGCAGACATGGAAAAGAAATAAGCAAGAGAAAGAAGAAAAGAAAGCATCCTGTTGCATGCAAAAACCAGATCCAGCAGTGGCAAGAGCTGGGCAGAGTGGAGCCTTTCCTGATAATATCAGTTTACTTTTTAATTAGATGCTGAACTTTTAAAGACAATGGAGTAGACATGATAAAGAGCAGGCTATTAAGTGTCCCAATTACAGAGCACCAAGAATCCAATAATTTATGTGCTGATAATCTCCTGGTAATCCTCCGGGTGCTGCCGGAGCGTAAGCGTCCTGATTACTCCTCTGCTCTTACACGGATTTGTTCTCCTACCATTGCCGAGTTTTCCCGTTATGTTTGGCACAGCTCATTTAAAACAACCACAGTTACCTCACAGCCAAACCACTGGCCTAAGTTTAGCTAAGATGAATAGGCAGCCGTTCATCTGCGACAGAGCCTTTGGTGTAAGTGTGGCCAATTAGTCACACGTTTGGTGTTCTAATTAGGCAACGCTGAGCCTTTCAGAAAATGTGCTGTTGATTTAGGTACTTCCTCAAACAATGCTAAATTGTGTTATGTGAAATTCAATTAGTTCTTTTCTAAATGTTTCCACATCTGTTATTCTTTAAGCATAAAGTGATGAGGAGAGAAGGAGAAGTGAAAAGCCAGAGTCTCCACTGGTGAAATATGTTAGGCCTCTGGGACCAGCCCTTTTTCCAGCTTTTGACCCTGAACAGTGATATACAGGAAGGAACAAAGTTGGAGAGCTATCATGGTGAAGCCCTTTAAAATAAATCATTATAGAAGAAATACTGCAACTGTAAGGGAACGTAATCTCTTATGATAGCCATAAACTAAGCTTTGTTTGGAAACGGATGGCATGGGGAGAGCACCATTAAGCAAATGATTATAAATTCCGTTTTAAGAACTGCAGGGTTTTTTTTACGATAATAGTGATACGTTTAAATCCCCAGATTAACCGCAGATACGTACAGAGCCAGTTTACTGTGTTGTGGAAAGGCTTCGAGTAGTTTTGGTTTTTTTCAGGTTTTCCCTCTGATGACTAAAAAGATGGCAGGCCCTCCTGTAGGAGGCTCTGAGGGAGGAAGGGATGGGGTGAAGTTATTACTTCTGCAGCAGCGCTTTCCAGTTTTTCTCCGTGTTTGGAACAACAAAGCACCTCGATCATTTTGATCCCTTGAACAAAGCCTCAGGCCTTCACAGGAGCTTTTCGGTGCTCTTAGTGACCCACGAGGTTTGCATCTGCATGAGGCTTCTCCCAAAACATGGGCTACCAACAGCCATTGTCATCCCCATGCTTCAGCTCCAACCTGCTGCACACAGCGTGTCGATATATCGACAAAGGCAGAGCAATGACTTCTCCAACGTCACGTCTCAGTCAGAAACCACAGCTGTCTAAAGGTGAAGTTGTACATGCATTTGATCCTTGTTACTGTTATCACCTTTTCACTGACCAACATTTCAAGCCTTATCTGTGGCTAGCAGGCCATGTTTCAGGTTTGTCAGAGTCCGGATACAGCCCGTGTGGTTTTCTGATGATATATCTTGATAAGATTTGTGGAATGTGAGAGATGAAGTTGTCAGCACTGCTTTATGGCACCTCCATACACGTCAAAACATGAAAATGTTTTCAGGAGCAGTGGCGTTATTTTGACTGGCTACACAAACTCCTAAGACAACGCGTGTCCCAGAAGAGAAAAAATAAGACCAATTTTTATCATAAAAGACAAAAAGTAGTCTGTCCTGGGAAGGCATCAGCTCTGACAAAATGAGAAAGCGAGCTATAGGTTTATAAAATCAAGCCTTTCTGGAGTTAAACTGGTAAATCACATTTTCAAGCTGTGATTAGAGTCGTTGCATAGATATGTCAGCCTTGGAAATAAAGGCCTTCATGTCTTCCTTGTTATAGAAAAAACTTAAACCAAACCCAAGCAAACACACAGAACCTTCTCTTCAGGGCCTACATTTGCCCTCAGATTAAATCACCACATTATCTATAAGCCAATCCTACCACACATCACAGGTTTATAAAAGAACAATTTCTTTCTCCAGATGATGATGTCGTTAAAGAAGTGAAAACCTCGTCAGAAATCAAGGAACTCCCAGCTACACATCGCTTCACATGCCCATCTGCAGAACTGGCTGAGGTGTTCAGCTTGAGTTAGAGCACGCCGACATTTTTAGTGATGGCACTAATCTGTACCTGCCATTATGACCTTAGCAAACAACACAACATTCACATACTGCTTACAAACAAACAGCAGCAGGAGGCCAGCTGTGAACTCATTCGACATTCACAAAATTTTGAAAAGCTTTTTGTTCGAGAGATGAAGGAGAATTGGGAGCAAATAAATATACTTAATAGTTTGTTGGAATATTTCAGATATTTTTATTGAAAAATGCTGTTGCATTAAAGCCAAACTGTTAGTAGCAATGCACGTGGCTTTGGAAAAAAAAAATATATATCTGGCCTCTTCCAGTGAAAGAATAAAAAAAGAGCTATCCAAGTCAAACCTTGAGCCTGTGGGTACGTAAAATGGAACTTTTGACAGAAGCTTTTTATCTTTAAAGTAGAAAAGTTTAGTTTCTCTTTCAAATTGAACAAGTTGGTGGAAAACAGGATTGTTCTTCTGAGAGATGAACAAAAGTTTTCTTTTTAAGTTCGAGCTAAAGGCATTGGACCTGAACAACATTTTCAAAGTTTGATAAAAGACATTAAAAAACCCCTTTTTTTCTTAAAAGAGTTTTCAACACCTCTAAAAGTCATGAATTCTTGACAGAGAAATGTTCCACCTTCCCCTCATGAAGTCTTTGAATTTTATTTCTAAATCAGATCAAGTGCATTAAAATTAGCTCAATCTATCATCAGAAATATTATGCAACCAAGAACAACAAATGAGCAATTTCCCTAACTAATAAGGCTTTTAAAGTCCAGTAGGACAAAGATTAGTTGTAAATGTCTGTATAAAACAAACAAGAGGTCCATGTCATCCAGTGCTAGGGCCAGATCCTCTGTCTCACTTGTTAAGTGATGACCATAGCAGAGGTAGATGTAATCCAGGGAGATTTGAGTTGAGGGGAGCTGCTGCAACAACTTCCTCTTCAATGACCACAGACCTTGCCTACAGATGTATTTATGTTTCTACTCATCATCAATGAAATTATAACCCCTGACACTATTTGCAGACCAGTATCCTGTACTTGTGCCTTCACTATGCCTCATTTTAAGAAACTGAAGCCCCACATTACCATTCAATACACTTAACACTTTTCCAGACCAGGAAATTACATGTTTTCAAGTATGTACGTGCATGCATCAAGCATGTGCAAGGAAGCGTCTGAGAGGGAAAGAAACAGTTAGCTAAGGAAGACTGCATGAAGCCAGTAAATTGGCTGGAAGTGCTGTGAAGGAGAAATCCCATCTGCAGTACTCGTGCAGTGTAAAAGCACAGTACAGGCAGAGCTGTTCCTGGACTCCCTGTTCAGTCAGAGCTAACCAAGCATCCCACTTGGCCACAGAAAATGCCTTTGTATTAAACTCTGCATCCAGGATCAGAAGCACATCAATCTTCATCTCCTGAGCTGATAGCCATGTTCCTAATCCAGGCACGTTGAGCTCGAGCCCTCCCAGTGTGGGGGAGTACTTGAGTTTCCTGGAACTGGCTTTTAATGGGGAATAGATTGGTCAGGTGAGATTCTGGTTTTCATCTCTTGTGTTAATACAGACTTCCACATCCGAGTTTGGGTTTGGCTTTGAGCTGCTTTTATCACAGTTTTGTGGCTGCATTTTAAGTGACACTCTTGCCTGTGTTACATTTTTCAATCAGACAGAAGGAACTCCTTCCTTCTTTACCCCTTACAGTTATCATGAAGTGGATACAAGTTGTTTTCTCCCCTGAGAGCTGTAAACCTCTGGCTGCAAGTCTGGGTAGGCATGCTCCTTCATTAAATGCTTTTACCTGGAAACACTGCAACTCAGAAACCCACTCCCACAGCAGACCTCTCTGGTTCTTGCAGGGAACCTTCCCATGTCTGGGATTTGTGTTCTTCCTTCTGCTCCCTCAACAAGTCTGTACACCTACCTTTTTCTCCTTCAGGCAGTCCTGGGGTGAGCAATGGTATCTCTCTGCTCTCCTCAGACTCCTGACTCTCATCAGCTGAATTAAAACCACTATTCACTCCACTCTGGGTGGTCAAAGCACCTTTTGTCTCACTTCATTTTTTTGCCATGTGTCACATCCCTAACTTCAGCCTACGGTCTCCAGGAGAAGCAATGGCAGACCACGGGTATGGCCACCACTGTCAGCAGAGATGTGGCTATTCCATGGCTGTTGTGCCTGAAATGGATGGGCACAACAGTGACAGAAGGCTATTTCTGTCCCATTGTGATAGTGTCCAAGAAAAGGGTAGCTGGGGATCTATTCTGCACATGTTACCCAACTATAACTGTGCAGTTTAAGAACCAGATTTTCTTCACATGTTTTTTCTTGATAGCCCTTGTGACTGTTCCCTCACACACAGGTTGTACATTTTGTGAAGAAAAGCTGCTGTCCTTCTTCCTTTTTGTTTGGGGTTTTTTTAAGTTGAAGCTATATGAAAAAATTAAAGACTATCCAAGCAATGAAGAGTATTTCAGGAATTCTTTGACATAGGTGCTTATGTCATCCTGCTCTGTTAAATTGGCAAATGTGTAGTCTGAACCCATAGACTGACACATCCTTTCATGCAAGTCTTCTACCAACTGAAATCTTTACATTACATAGTTTTGTGAGAATTTTGCCAGGTGCTATCAGCATCAATAAACCTGACATCCTTTAAAAGAGGCATAAACCTCTTCACCCAGCATTTCTAAACATCTATCCTTAGATTTTATTTTCCTAAACACCTTTGCCATTGAATAACTTCATAGGTGATATTCCTTGCTAGCAACAGTAGGAAATACCCCCCAAACATCTCCACAGCATTGCTGGCAGGCAGGATTTTGCGCTCCCTGTGCTTTACCCTAGGGCTATGTCACCAAGTTAGCCTGGACTCAAGTGTAGGCTAATAGGAGCGACTTCTAGCTGGGCTTGTGAACCTAAGCATATCGCTGCATTCAGTGAATCTATACCATAGCTGGGTCTGAGCCAGCCCATGGCAAAAGGTAACTTCCTCACATAAATTAAAGCCCGTGGCTGATTGCATCATCTTGCAGGAAGGGAACATTTGTCTCTGCCTGTGGCAGATTGTACAGATCAGTCTCCTGTCTGTGAAGGTATAATAGAATCATAGAATCATAGGGGTTGGAAGGGACCTTTAGAGATCATCTAGTCCAAGTCCCCTGCAGAAGCAGATCAACCTAGATCAGGTCACTTAGGAACGTGTACAGGTGGGTCTTGAAGACCTCCAAGAAAGGAGCCTCCACACCCTCCCTGGGCAGCCTGTGCCAGGGCTCCCTCACCTTAATAGTGAAATAGTCATTTCTTATATTTAAATGGAACTCTTTGTGTTCCAGCTTCATCCCATTACCCCTTGTCCTGTTGCTAGATACAATAGAAAAAAAGGGATGTCCCAACCTCCTGACACCCATCACTTAGATATTTGCAAAGATTTTACTCAAGGTAAAAAGGAACTCAATGCTGACTTCAGAAAACAGACCAAGAAACTTACCTACAGCCTATTAACCAGACACTCCAGCACTGTATAGGCTTCTGATGTTCACATTATAAAAAAAGGAAATTGAAAAACTGGAGAAGGTGCAGAAGAGAGCTGTAAAAATGATTCAGAGACTGGAGAAATCACTCTACGTTGAAGCACTCAAAGAATTCAATCTGTTTAAGTTATCAAGAAGACTGTGAAGCCACTTAATTAGAGCGGGTAATGCTTTCAGCAGGAGGAATTGGCCAGTTACTCGGGCTCCATTTACTAACGGAGCAGTGAGAGACATGGCCAGAACAAGTTGCTGGAAGTTTAAAGACAAGCAAATGAAATTTTGAAAAGGAGAAAAGGGAAAAGCAGTAATTTTTTTCCCCCTGATTATTCTTCAGTAATGGCTTACTGAGAAAGGTGAGGAACAGTTACCCTTTTGGTATCTTTAAATCATGACTGAATGCTCTCTTGGAAATTGTATGCTCAGGAGAGAAGTAACTCAGTAATTGACAAAATGTGCTTCCACATTACTATCCCCTCCTTACCCATTTAGGTCTACTGTGGCTACTCTCTGTGTCTTGGAAGACCAAAATCCCTATGTAGACTCTGACAGACATAGTCCCCATGCCTAGAGAACATTTCCTAGGTTAGCCTGAGAATAACATAGGCATACAGGGGGATTGGACTAGATTTCTAAAGGTCCCTTCCAACCCCTACCATTTTATGATTGTATGATATCAATTTTACCTGTATTTGGTGTCTAATTAGGAGAAAGATATCTGACAGAGGGATATTTTGGGGACACAATATGTAATGAAAAACAGTGGAAATACAAGTGCCCTTGTGGACACTTAGAATATCCAAAGACCATTTAATTCAATATCCCTCTATAATGAATATCCCCCTGGCTAGTTGAAATTGCATTCACATTCAAAAGGCAAGTTATCCACAGAAACTCAAGTTCCCAGAGTGAGGAGAGAATGAAAGAGGGAAAAAGGAATCTTGTGGCCACCGTCCCTTTGACAAGGAAATGAGAACGGCACTCACATCTCCAGAGCAGCTGTGGGTTATGGGAATACAAAGGAAAACCTGAGCCAAAACAAGTGACTCCAAAGCTGGTTTTTAGGAAAGCCATGAGAAAAACAGGGGGGCATGATGAATAGGAATACTGTGGCAGGAGAGTATGGTAATATTGGGACACTAGGGAGTCATGCTGGGTGCATGAGGGCTCTTGGGGAGCCACAGCAAAAGCACAACAACTCTCTGGGAATCTTTCCTTACACTATTTTATTTAAAATAAGGCGGTTCCTCATCTTTTCTCTGATGTGCTGAGACACTGCTTGTACCTGGTTATGACAAACCTCACAAATGCACAGTAGGGGTTCTGCACAGGGATGCAGGTAGATGTAGGTTTCTGTGTTGCCACATCACTCTTGTGATACTGCAGCTAGAAGAAGAAAACTGTTTGCTTTGGGGAATATCCATACAGCTGGGTTCTGGGCAGACCTCTGCAGATGAGGGCATTCAACCTACTTTCTTTCCTCCATTTGCCAATAGATGGTGGCAGAGAGAGCTCCTCTCCTGTCCAAAACCTTCAGGCCACAGAGGTTCTATTTCCTCTTAATCACCTCTTTATGAAACACTACTGGATTCTATAACTTTTGTTCTTCCCGAGGCAGTTTGCAGCAGCGGCACTGCAGAGCTCTGGGAAAGCATGGTGTGCAGCTACAGCACGACAGTGTAACTTGGGGCAAAGATTTCAGTGTACTCATTTTCCACATTGTGCAGGAGTTATGTTCAGTGAAAATTATATAAATGTAGTATACCAGCTCATATGTCATTTCCACAGAATGTTACAACCATTCTGTTATGTAATAGTGAGCTAATAAAGTCAACTCAAAACTCACTATATCACTTTCTGCATGAAGTCACCTCATTCATCCTTTCTCCCTTTAATTTAAATCTCATCTCTATTTCTACATCTACCTTCCGATGTATTCCTAGCATAGCATATTCCCAACACCCTTCTTATTTTACTGTGTGATCTAAACAATGCAGAATATCAGGGCCTGAAAATTTGGACTGGAAATATCATGAGAACAGTCTCTGTCAAGAGCTTTCCAGTATTTCCTGCTTCTGGTTGAGCTGGAAATACTCAAAGGGTGAAATTCTGGCCCAGCTGAAGTCAACGGGAATTTTGCCATTAACTTCAATAGGGCTAGAATTTCACTCTTGGTATTTACTCCATGTATCCAGTCTCAACTAGATCTGGTGTGGTGTGAAAAGGAAAACTTTTCTTCTTTCTTTTCCTTCCTCTTGATTTAATGTCTAAAAAACCCTCACATATTCTGGTTAGATGTAAATGTTGAGTAATGCCAAATAAGTTCCCATGTTACCCAAATAATCCGTTTCTTCCCCCTAAGCAGTTGCACATCAGAAACTGTGGCATTACAAATATAAAATGATATAAAGAAATGAAAGCTGTCTGCATAAAATAATTTCAAAGATATATTGTCTCTCTTTTGACAAAGCCTATATTGTAGGTAGCTGCCTCCGTTTCAGGGCCTTGATGCCAAAACCTTCTGCAGTCAGCAGTACAGTGGTGCTGTCTGTTGCAAAATGCTCGAATTTTTGCTTTCATACAGAACTCTCCTGGTAGAGAGAACTGCTGTCATCAGTGAAGGAAGATTTGCCTTGCCTTAAGTCTGATGCATTGTGATCTCTGCCTAAGGTGACATAAAACTTTGAACCTGATTTTGGGGAGGGGATGGACTGTATCCTGTTTTACTTGTGTCTGCCTCTGTCTTTCAGGAGGTGCTTTGTAATTCCTCGCTGACCAGAGACAATCCAGTACAGCAAGTCTTTTCACTTCAAAAGATAAAGTCAGTTCTGTTTCTGCTAACAAAAAAACCCCGTCTCATTACTGTGTTCATGTTTTATGTTACAGAAACATTTTGAAATGCGTGCTGTTTAATAACAACAGTCCCCAAAAGCCAACTGACCATTCTGAGGTTTGGCATTGTACCGGTGAGGATTCATCAGTGAAGGACATTTCTGGAAATCTCCATACCTTGTCTTACAGCCCCACAAGACCTAGTGAGTGTCTGACCAATAAAAAATATATGCTTGAGCAGAAACATCATCCCTGGTTCTTTCCTAGAGACAAGACGTTTTCTTCTAGAAAAACAATAGTAGAAGCACCCAATTAATTCACAGCTATTCATTTTGTCTTCACTGACAATTAGCAGGCCTCGGAACGCACTGCTGCCTCACTTCTGCAGCTGAAGCAGCCCTGCCAAGTGGACTTGGGCTGACACACTCATTCTTCAGCCTGTATTTCCTGGTGCAAATAGTTTCTAGCTCTTTTCCAACAGTCAAATCCAAGGGAAAAAAAAAAGTTAAAAGAAAGAAAGAAAAGAAATAAAAAGGGCTTTGTTCTGCATGAAAAAAGCCGCAGCTGCGGTCAGGAGCTCTGTGCACTAAGTTGGGCTGTGAGGAAGGAAGGGAAATGCAGCCTGACCATGTCCTGCCGGGCAAGCTCACAGCCTCCTGGCTCCCAGCCCTGCCAGGACACCCCGACTCAGACCTCTGGCCCCCCACCTCCTCTGTTCCTACCAGCCCGCTGCAAAAACCTACTCTTTCTCCAAGCCATGCAGAACTCAAATCCAGTTTTCTTCAAGGCAAACCAGTAGGAAGACTGCAACAAGAGAGAGTGGATCTGAAGCACAACTTAGGTGTCCCTCGTGCCCCACCATCTGAGCTTTGCATGGCCAACACGACACGTGGTCAAGCCCTCTGAGAGTCAGAAAGACTCTTCCATGATCAGTCCATCTGAAATGTAGTTCTAGTGGCTTTTTTAGCTGCAGGAAAGTAAAATGGCTTTTGTCATCTCTTCTGGCCCTGCTTCTCTATATTACCAAAAGAAGACTGCTGGAGATAGCAGACCACTAGTCCAACAATCCCTGTTTGACCTGTTGCCCTCTTGCTCAGTTCGTTAGACAGAGTATCACTCAGAGAAAAGTGGCAATGCCACCCCTGAAGAAATACGTTTCCTGGTAGACTCCTGTGTTACCACTTAGTAGTTTGATGCTTAGTAGCTTTGATGCTTTCAGCTGTAAATATTTTCTAGAATTTGCTCTTTTCAGCTTGTTACATTGAAGCCAACAGCCCTTGTCACTTGTCCCTCCCCACCATCTTGCTAGGGGTCTGTTTGCTGACCCCGTTCAGTTAAATTTTACCCAGCAGACTGCGACAGAGCCTTTGTTACCCCCTATGGTTTAAAACACAGGTTTCTGCACAACAGCTAGCAGGCTATTGACACACCTAATTTTTTAATTGGCCTTCAAGAAACTTCCCACATATGTGCCAAAACAAGCGATTTTCCATGTGGCAGAGTCAGAAAGGATTTTTTGCCACCCTCCTTGCAGTGGATGAGCTCCTGAACTCTTGATTCCCTCTCCACCCTGCTTCTGCTGAATTATCCCCTTCACTGATGGGCATGCAGAACCGTTACTGCTGTTGACATGCCTTGCCCACAAGTCCAGGGATGGATGTTCACCTTTGGGCTGAGGAATGGTTTACTCTTCTAGATCAGACTTACTGGATCTTGAGGTTTTTCTACCTACCTATGTGGCCCAGGGCATGATTTTCTTCTGGCAGGATTGCCTGCACTTGTTAAACCTACCTCATATCCCACCAGCACAAGGGTCTCTCATCCAGAAGGCACCAAGCCCTGGAATTCTTCTGCTGCTGACACCAAGCTCAGCTTTTTAAGGTTGAAATGTTTGCTTTAACTGACAGCTTTGGACATGTTAAAAGGTATTTGCATGAATTCTAGAGGCCTGCGGTATTGAGGAGCACAGGGTATATGATCCGCTAGACCCTTCTGTCTTTAATTTCTAGGAAGCTATTTTAGCGCCTTCCAAAAAGGCTGAGGCCTGCCTGCCAGCAGCACATTAGCATGACTACCGCTTTGAAACACAATAGCTGCAGCAGCTCAGTATCTGTAATGCATCTCCCGCTGTACTGCGCAGCTTTGCGCACGCCTATGTGCCATTAATGAATCATCACGTGGGAAGTGTTTTCATTATTCCTTGCTTTTCCAGCCCTGGTGATTCTTGGCCAACGTGCAGCCCGGGCCACAGCAGCTGTCTGTCTCGCTCTCCTTCCTTTAGATTAAACCCAGTTTTTTTGTTGTTGTTGTTTTGAAGTGCCCGTTGAAATGACAGGACGGAGAAGGATGGCTAAATCCAAGTCCCAATATCTTTATTTCAAGACTACACTAATAGCCCCTAAGAATTTTTCTCTGCTGTACTCCAGATAAGAGCGGTGAGCCTATAAATTCATTAGCAAGTAATGGAGCAACCTCACTTTATCTATGTCTTTTCACAGGACTAGGGTTTCATTCTGTGCCAGGAGTCATACATCACACTCAACATGTACGTCTCCAGAGCCAACCGAGAGAAAGTGCAGAAAAACTACTGTTAACAAGGGAGTAATTACATTCAGCATAAATTAATTATTGGTCACTCAGGACTGGTGGGAAAGGGCCACACAGACCGTATCCGGCTGAGTTCCCACCTCTGAGGGGAGAAAGATTTAAATATGAATCATAAGACAATACGAGGTGGGCCCTTTCTGGTCTACTGGTCTTTAACTGCACGTATTTGCTAATATGACATGTGGCTTATTTGCTTTAACACTATAGGTACATTGTATTTTTTTTTATGGCCAACATGAGTGATAGTCATTCAGGACAAGGGTCATTTCATAGCAGCCAGCGTCAGACCTGACCGAGGGAAGCCGGGAGGGACTTTAAAATGTAATTCAGCCAAAAGAACAGGACACGGATCAGCAAGCGAGTGATGGAAGGTGTTCATGAGGAATTTAGATTACCACACACTGCAAATAAACCCTGAGAAGCTGGAGCAGCCAGAGGCCAGGGAAACCAGGCCGGCAGGCAGAGAGGAGCCCTCCCGCTGGGAAAAGAAGATGCACCATGTGCCTCGATTTCTTTACCAAAAGCATTACTGCTACCTCAGGAAAGTCTGATTGTGCTTGAACTCTGAAATTGCTAACTTGGAAAGGTGTAGGGGTGTGTGAAATAATGTTGGGCTAGTCTCCAATAGCCAACGAAGAGATTAAAACCGCCCGGTATGTGTATAACATTAAAACTGTTCCATGTCCTGACAAAAATCAGGAAGTTCAAAGTTAAAGGGAATCCTTATAAATGGAAATTCTTGGCGTCATGGGAAATAAAAAGCATATCAAGATGCAAGTGACAGATGTACTGTCAACTGGGAACCTCAGCTTGGAATTTCCTGGGTTTTTCTTTTCATTCAATTCCCTGCTCCTAATACGATGGATACTTAGATCAGGATTCATTCTTCCTCTTCTCTCCTTTATTAACAGATATTCATACATATAAATAAACAATTACACACACACAAGAGGTGAATTGGACTGTCTGGGTTTTTTTTTAATGAATGCATTTCAAGCTGTTCATTAGAGAGCTGGGTAGGGAAGTTTTCCTGTTTGTGAAGCCCCAAGTTTATTGAATCGTAATGAGTGCAACACTGAGATGCATCAATTATATTTTCCCATTAAAAAAAGGAGTCAACATCTGTCTTACAACAGCCTGGTGTTTGGAAATTCACCTGTAATATGAAAAATACAGTTTCCAGGCTCAACTCCACCCAGTTCAGCTTAGAGTGCCCTTAATAGCAAGTTATTTTGGGATGTACTTTTGCCCAGAATTGTCATGTCAGACCTTAGATACCTTTCTTTTCATGAAAACACCGGGGCATTTTAAAATGCTCTGGCATTTTATAACGAAGGAGTGTTTTGTTGAAAAATTCCCAACCAGTTCTAATTGCCAGCACTGGAAAAGACAGTGGAAAGCTCAGTGCAGGCTGTGGAGCTGGTTCCTGGGCTTCTGCCAGTTACACTTGACAGGGAATTTCAAAAGGTGCTGCTCTGACCTCTGAGGCTTGTCCCTGTTTAAAAATACACCTTGAAAAAAAATCCAGTTTCTCCAGTGACTGCCCTGTACTACAGTGACTGACACTATCTCCAAATCCCTTTGTTGCCAGTGCAAAAACCCAGAGTGTGATTTTGTGAGTCCAGTTAGAAACAAGCCTCAGAACAGAGAAATCCTACCAAACCCCAGTGGGCGAGAGATGGACAGCCGTCACGCTGTTGGGCTCCCCTGGGGCTGGCAGCCCTGCACCTCACATGGGAGTGGCTGGAGTCACTCTATGCTCTGGACATGTGGCTGCAGATTGAAATCAGATGGTGGGAGCTTCTGTGGGGCACAGCCCTCCATCCCATTCCTCACTGGGCCTTTGCTGCCCTGGGGTGCAGCTGTGCCTTGCATCAGGCCTGAAACTGGGTGCTTCTGCCTCAAAGACAGCAGCGTCTGCCGGGTTGGGGGTGATGATGAAAGGCAGAGGACAGTAACAGCTTCAGCAATCTGATTTTAATCCAAGGCTTGTACATCACCCCGACTTTCAGGTGCATGATTCCTATTTTGCACTTATTCCTCCAGTAGGAAGCAGAAAACCAGTGGTGACTGACTCGCTGTTCATCAAGGAAAGTGATCGTGGCAGCCCAAAGCTCAGCTGCCTTTGCTTACAAAGAAGCGCGACTGCATCATTCCACGATGTTAAGCGTGGCAGAGTCACCTGCACCTTTCTGTAAAGATGAGCCTTTCACTTCCCAGAATAATTCCTGGGTTTTTTTATGTGAAAGGAGGCTGCTTTAGGATGAAGTTAGATTTAAAACAAGTTTAAAAAGAGCATCACACAGCTGAAACAAAGTGAGCCTGCTGGCTTTCCCCAATGACTGGCACTGGAGCAGATTATTCTGGAAGAAAGACATTCTCACAACCTCATGGCTTCAATTTCTTGAGCCAAAAAGCAGAGAGAGATCCCACAGTTATTAAAGCAAATAAATCAAGGTCTGAGAGATCTTGCATGCGGAATTGGACAGCGTTTGCATTTTTCTGCCCTCAGAGCTTTAAGGAAGGGTTTTTTTCCTCCTTTACCTCATCCACCTTGGGTATCTTAAAAGTAGGAAAGGCACTCTTGGGACTCGGAGGGTTCTATTAGATGTAATTACGGTACCTTTCTTTTAAAGGTTTAAAAGTGCATCTTTATGGGCTTATGCAGCCCCAGTAACAGTAACAGTGGTTTATGTGTTTGATTGACATAAAACATGCCTCGACATTAAACATTTCCTTGTCATCCGGGAACACTGCGCCCTGCTCATGGTCTCTGCCTTGCCTTTGCACCACTGGCTGATGACAGCCCCGTAGCCCTCCTGTGCCCCCGGAGCTGCTGCAGATGCCTTGATGGACTCCTCTAAAGGCAGGCTCTGCCTTCCTCTCCCTGCGACCTGAAAACCAGCCATTCCCACACCATCTGCTCCCACCTTCAGCTGCTCAACAAGAAATGTGAAGATCCAAGGAAGCTGCAGTGGTTTACAGGTCGTCTTTAGAGGCCATGCTGAAAGTCTGTTAAAGCAAACAGGATCTTTCCACAGCTTCTCCACTGACTTCTCATGAAGCTGTAATTTAATCACGGCAAATGTCACCATCTATTGTTTTTAGCAAACCCTAAACCCATTCCCTCTTCTAAAGGAAAAAGGAGTGCTTTGTTGATATGAACCACTGAAGATAAGAAAACAGCAGATAATTTGTCACTGGGCAATTTGTGACAATTTAGGAAAAATCTGCCTAAATCTGCAACAAAGCACAAACTCCTTTTTTAACCTCAGCAGCTTCGGTTAGGCCTATGTAGTGCTTTTTGTCTTTTCTCAGATGAAAATAAGCTATATGGAATATAGAAAACTAATGCCTAACTTCTATTGAGGATATGACCATCAGAAATACAAAACTAGAGAATTTTCCTCATTGGATCAAGTCATCAAAATAAAAATAAACATCCAGCTGAAAGGTCCCACTTCAAATTGTTATTATCAGATTTTCACAAGAAAAAGATGATGGGAGTAGGGAAGTACAGATCAGAAATTACTAATGGAAATTAGAAACAAACTGCAAATAGTAAATCAGATTAGGGGGGAAAAAAAAGTCACTCTACCTACAGATGTCACAACTAAAAAAAGTTCATTACAAATGACTTGCCCTGCTGCAAATTTTTAGTACCAAGTGTGCACATTGCATCATAAAACTTCTACTTTGACATATTTTAAGGGAATGTCATTACTGACTGGAACTTCAGCTGGCAGCTGGGAAATTGTCACAAAACAGACTCCAAGTCTGTATCAGATGGGAGGATTTCAGAAATTTCAGGAGGCAGGGAGGGTTTGAATCTCCTTTCCTCTGCAACAAATGGGTTTTAGAAAAGTATCACACCAAAGTTAGTGTCTAGATTGGACAACATTATTTTTTTTAAAAAAAACAAGCCTAAAAGCATGACTCAGGAGCACACATAAGTGCAAGGCTTAGCAGTTAGAAATGGGGAAAATATGAAAACTGTTCTTTTAGTGACAATTGTTTCTTTTTCCATACCGCAAAAGAAACATTTTCAATAAAATATCCGTGCTGGGTATCATTTCCCAGGGTTTTGTATCTGAAAGAACTTGTTTGGGGATTTTTTTTCAAGCTTTGCCTCAACACCTTTCATTAGAAAAGCATCACTTTTTATTTCATGGGTGGAGGGGTGAACCTGGGAAAGTTCAGAGTGCCGAAACTGAGAGTAATTTTCACAAATCAAAGCAGGGAATTGCAACAGAAATGCAGTCCTCATACCAGTAAACTGTCTTGTACTTCAGCCATCTGAGGCAAAGTCGGGGAGAGACTGGTCTGGTTCTGTACTGCTTTGATTTCTCTTATTTCTCCTCTCTTCTGTTTGTTTTCATTATAGATCTGGGGATGATTGTTTCATTTTTTTTTCTACAGAATCTTCTAAATGTATGAGTCTGCATACTTGCATAATGCTATGTCTTCCTGAAAGATTTATCATCAGTCTCTTAGCATCTTCCTTTGCAAATAGTGTAGAAGAATGGTTTTGCTATACATCCAAAAGTTTCTCTGTCCCTTCTTCTGCCTCATTTCATTTCTCTTTCCAGGTAGCTAAATTGACTAATACTTATTCCAGGACTATTTTTGTTCTCTCCTCGCTATGCCAAGACAAAGGCCTCTGGGCAAACTCTGTGAACTTTCTTGGCTTCTTATTTGTGTTTTTAGCCACTGCTGTAGCAGGTCTACTAGAATGGATGAAAGCTGTCTGGGCAATATCTTTTAAGCAGTTGAGAAATGTCTATCACAACTGCTCTCCATTTACCACAACCATGTGTGCATGTGCACAGTTTACAGTTGTGGTTTTTCCGAGGGGATTGTGGTATGGTTTTATAGGCTGCTCAAGATGTCCATTTGGGTGTAAGTGTATCTATGTGTACAGTAGTATATATACATGCATCCTAGAAAATGGTTGTGTATTTTTATTTACTGTAATGTCCTGGAATTAAATTTCCCGACAAAAGAAGAAGAAAAAAAGAGCACATAAATTTACAGCTCATTCCTGCTGTTTTTTTTCCCCTTTTCTGTTTTCTTCTCTCAAATGATTCTATTCTTCTGCTATTCTTTTTGCCCCTGCCCCCCCAGCTTTAAGCCTCAGGTTTCTTTCCATCTTCTCTTTCCACTCTCCTCTTACCTTACATTTTGTTTTCTTCCTTTCCCATAAAATTACTTCATCTCCTTTCTCTTTGACTATTCTCTGCTTTAATCTCTGCTTTTTTCCCCACCCTACATTTTTTCTTTTCTTGCTTTAATGCTCAGCCTTCTTACTTTCAGTTCCCTATCTATATGTATCTCTTCCCCCTTGTTCCTAAATCTGCACCTTTCTATCTAACAGCTGACTGCTCAGGAATATTCTCTTTACACAGAGACTTTATTTTCTCCCTTCCCTGAGATTTTATGCTTATCCATTACCTAGGTGTTCACATCCTCAGTGAGGAGGCACAATTTTGTAACTTTTTAAGAGAATAATAATGATGTGGTTTGGGATTGAGTGTCTATTTTGCTATTCTGCACTCTGTGGGATGCAAAATATTTAGATTCAACCACTCTGTGAAAATGCTCTGGGATACTATAGCAGTATTAACTATAAAAGACAGTAATAAATTGTTAGGGACAGAATGATTGCTGTATGTTTCTGTAATGTTGATTTGCTCATTGTTTTCTGCTTTAACGATGCATTGTTGGCTTCACTATTTGGAAATGAAGATACATGAAGATTCATGGGCCTACATCTTTTTGAAATGTATCACTGATGTGAACACATAAATGCATATTGGTTTTGATAAAGCTGTTGAATTTCCATTATCAAGGAGCACCTTATGGTCATGCCCAGACAAGGGCACTTAATTATTTTTGAGATTTGTGTTTTTCAAGCTAAAACGAGCGTTTTGATGCATTTTCTTTCTACAAAATTATTTGAAGGATCCATTTATATTCCTGCATAGATTTTTTGGTAAATACTTACTGCCAAAGCCAAAAATCTCAGTTCATTAGCAAAACTAACTGACCATACTCACTGATTATATGGCTTCCTGCCTGTACCAAGCCATAGGCACTAGCTCATCAGCAAAATAATCAGGATGCCATTCCTAGCAGCATGCATTAAGATCTAAGTAAATCACCTACACTGTTCTTCATTGAAAAGTTTGTCAAGAACTTGCAAACAGATGATCAGGCAGATTCTTAATGTAGTTTCTGTATACTAGATTATCTTTGAATTCAGTGCACTTCAGGAAATATTAGCTCAATGAATCCCTTGGAAACAGTTACTCACCAGGAAAGACAGTGTAGCACAGTCAGATTTGCTCTGATCCTCTTGGCAGGGCAGAGGGAAAGGCTCAGAGCAGCAAGCATCAGCTTACGGCGCCACAAACACCCAAAGCTCTTTCACCCCAGAAGAAACCTGAATGTCCCCAAGAAGCCAGCGACTGCAGGAAGAGCAGTGCAACTATTCAAAATGGGCATTCAGCTCCAAGGATTGCAGCTGATTCTGCAAACACTTTAGCACACGTACAGCTTTCCTTTACGAGAAACCTCAAAGAACCAGCAAGTGTTGCTTCACGCAAGTCAATTCAGTCATATGGCAAAGTGTTTACGGGATTTGGATCTAAATTCTGAAATCATTTCAGGACCCTTAAAAGCAGGCGCTAGATAATCGTAAATCCCCATTGTTTTTCAGCAGGACAAAAAATGTGCTTAACGATGTTGCACTGCAGTTGAATCCACTGCCTGCACACCCAGAGAAGTTTGGTTTCTCCTCCCAGTTTTGAGGCTGGGGGATGCCCTGCAGTCCTGGGTGCTTCTGGTATTTCGGGTGTCCAACAGCAGTCAGCCAGGAGAGGCAGGTGAGCTTTCAGGTGACTCGTCCCAGAGGGTGTACTTTACTCTGCTTGCTTTAGGACACAGCGACTTTTTAAAGCTCTCCTGAGACAATTTACTTCTGCCTTGACTTTATGTGCATGTCATTTCATCATCTGAGGCCTCGTTTCATACATACGTTTATAATATGGGTTTCATTTCAATAAGCTGGGAAAGTAATAAATTTAAAGCTGACTAACAGTTGTTTTATGTGGCTGCCAACCTGCCAAGTAGCATTCTTAATTATTGCCAGGAAACTAAGTGTTTTGCAGCCATGTGTTTTACATTTGAATGTAGTATGTCTTGTCAGCCCTCTCCGCTGGACTGAAGGATAGGCCAGTAATTTTTGTATGTGGAGAGGCCTGCAATGGTGGGTGGTTTCTTTGTCATCAAACAACAGTGTGATGGACAGGAATATCCTGAACACTCCCCCTCCCCCAAAACACAGTGTCACAGAAAAGCTGGAGGGAAGGGGTTAAACCTGAGCCTAGAACCAGAGTAATTTTTTTTCTCTCTAAGACTGTAGGGCAACTACTTATTAAAGTTGTCAGCAAAGAAAAAGAATAAACATGATATAAATTATATATGTTAGAACAAGATGGATGACTGTTTTGTTCCCTCAGTGCAGAACAGAGTGAGATGCTGCTAAGAGCAGACTCTCCTTTTCTTTTCCCCAGACAAAATTTGTTATTAATGCACCAAAACAAATGATGGTAGCACAGCTTATTTTCTGCAGCCTCCCAGTCTAGGCTCCAAGATGTTGTCCTACACTTTGGACATCAGCCAGTGAAAAGAGGACAGAAAATGAATACTGAAAAAGAAAGCACTGACCCAAACAGTTTTGTTGCATGTATTCTGCTCTCCAGTATGCTTTGAAGTCTGAAGAGAAACTTGACCGTGTAAGTGCCTCCAGGCTCTTAATTTGCACAACCAATACTCATTTTGCTGATCATCATTGTTGACCCTAGAAGAATTACAAAGCTCATATTTTGTTTGCTGATAATGTAAGTAAGTCTTGAGCAATTTTTGAAAAATGGGATAAACATAAACACATTGTTAAAAAGCAATTTTTTTGTGTTCAGTTCATTTTTTGGTCTTTAATAAATTACATGCGTGAGACAAATCCCAATTAAAAGGCTGAGTCTCATGAATATCTCCGGCAATGCTGCAGGATATTGTTCCCCCTGCACACACACACACACCTAATTTTAGAATGGTTCCCATTTTTCTCTAGTGTTGCAGAAAAGTCTAATGGTGTTTACTGTTGTTTGGGGTTTTTTTCTTCAAGTAATTTTCTTGTTTTGTTAAGGAGGGATTAATTAGTGAATCATTATTCCCACTTTGGCATGTGAAAATCTGGAGTGTGCTTTTATCCATCTCCCAAGAGCGCACATTGGCATGGTAGCAGAGGATGTGGAAGAAGTGTTTTTCAAAGAAGCAGATGTAGCAGCTTCAGGAGCATCTGCACTAGTGCGTTTTGCTGAGGGATTCCTACTAACCATTTCCCGTTTAACCAGACAGAGCCTGTGTCCTTCTCACAGGTGAGGCCTGCCTCTTTGAAACAAAACTCTCTAAGGGAAATTATCATGAAAGGCCATGTGGCATTTCCATTAATTATTGTCATTTCTAACTCCTTCTCCGTTTCTTTCCAAATCAATGAATTTCTCCCGAGGTTTCACATGCTGCTTCCTATCTCAAGGTAACATTTTTTAAGGAGGTTGTGGACATGGGCATGTGTTTATGGATTAATAGCATAAAGTTCTCATGCCACTGAAGTCAACAGCAAACTGTCAGTGACTTCAGTGAAGTCAAATCCATTCACAAGACTTTTAGGTTTACTTTGGCATTCCTTCAAAATCTGAGGTCCATATTTTTAACGTACATCAGCCCTCCAAGGCTGGTCATCAATGATTTTTTGGCAGGGCTTTGTAGATTCTCTGCAAAAGTGCAGACATGAGAAGTCAGGGGAAGGCAACAAAGTGGAGACCAGAGGCTGGAGGACTCTGATGAGGCCACCATTGTCCAGAGTCAGCTGCACACGGGACCCAGTTAGCATCACATATGGAAAGGAAAAAAACATCCTTTTTTTTTAAATTCAGTATGATGAACTCTGTTTCATTTTCACTCTGTGCTGGCCTCACTCTGCTGCTATTTGTATCATAAGCCAAACCTGAGACTGTGTGAAAGTGCTTCTTTAAGCTTTTAAAACTTGCACCTCCATTTTTATATCACCATTTGCCCTCCTCTCCAGTCACTTACAGTGAAGTCCTTGCTGTGACCACTAGCACTACAGCCAGCCACCATAGGTGAGTTATGCTGCCAGGGTGTGAGGTTGCTTCACTCACTAAGAGAAAAGGGCAAAGGAAACCCAGGCAGAATTTTACATTAAACAAGAGAATGCAGATCATGTTCTGAAGGCGTGGCCTAATGGTCAGTCTGGAAACTGAAACGAGCCAGCTCTGTGTTACCCAAAGCTATTTAAATGTGCTCTGAATGACCAAGTCACTGGAGACACTACTGGCATGAGGCTTTCTCCTCTCCTCTGTTTGGGGAGAATCATTCCATGATCTCGTGGTACATTAAGGCATCCCAAGGAGGAAGATTGAAGATGGACCCTATGCTGCTGTCTGCTACCTGAAGGCAAACCAGTTGCCACCGTAGCCACCAAAGAGCACAGACTCTGCTTGCATGGAGGGTAGGGATTGACTTCTTCCTTGAGCAACCAGTCATGTTGATAACTCATCATTGAACCAGGTTATAACAAAGCAAAAAGAAAAGCCATATCCACTCGTATTAAAAAAAAAACAGATCTAAAATTATTCCCATGTGTGAGGTGCTGCTGCATGACACTAAGTGCAGCAGCCAAACCAGTAACAGTTAAATCCTCTGGATCCCCATAAAAATGCACAGTACACAAATATGCTGTAAATGAAATGACCGAATTAGAAGCAGAGATAAGTGAAGGACAGTGCTCTGCTGCTCTGCATTCAATATCATTGCCAAAGTGCTGAGGCTTTTTACCACTTTCAGATAAAGGGGATTTTTACACATTTTCCCCAGTAAAAGTTTTGGCAACTGCTGGTTACCTTCTCCCGTCCTACCACGTCACTAATGACCCAAGGCTGTTCACTTCAGTTGTATGCCCCCTGGCTAACTTCCCAATGAAATGCAGACAGTCATTTGTTTTTAAAGTTTAGTTTTTACTACTACTGCTTGTACAGAAATCCCTCTGGCCTTAGTGATGTGTAGGTGAAATTCACTGGCAGAGAAATCTCTTGATGACATGCTCGTTGACCGAGGCTTTATAACCACAGAGGACAGAGCAGTCTGTTAGGAGCCCACTGGAGCACCCTGAGATCAGTTCTGCTGATCTGTCCCACCAAGGACTGAAGAAAAGGTAGAACAAGATTCAAGAAAATGCTTTATTATACTCCAAGGTATTCCATACTGGGTTATCAAAGGTGTCATTGAAGAAGTTAAATGATTTATTATCATCCTTTTTTTTTTACTCTGTGCAATAATAATATGTTCATGTTTAAAATTTCAGTTATTTCCCTTCCCAAACTCTTCTTTCAGCATCTGAGCCTATGGTTTGCACTAAGAAGGACAGATATCTGACAGAGATATCCACTTTAGATGTCAGTGTTCTAGCACAAGCCAGTGAGGATACTGACACTACCAATCTGGGCTGCTTCTGAGCTTCAATGGGCCAGTTCCCACCATGGAGGATGAAATGCACTTTACAGTAAAAGCAAATGTAAATGTACCTCTCAAGTGCACCTGTGAGGAACCAGAATGCTCCTCTGAGGCAGTTGCTTCATCCTCATGGTTCTCACAGTTCTCTCACCAAACATTTATTTCAAACTTGTTGCGTGATTGAGTTATGGGTGTGAATTCTCATGAGTGCAAGTAAAGATTAATTCCAAAACTGTGTCCCCACCTGGACCTGACTTCTCCTTTTACTTCCCTTGTCACGTCCTATTGTACATTCACCAGGGACCAGACTATAACCATGCCCACGCTGCCTTGTAACCTTATCTTTCCTCCTGCCCTTTGAAAATAGCAACAGAAGAGGTGAAAGCTTTCAAAAACAGCACAGAAAAAAGCAGGAGAGGATATTTGAAGGAAGAACCCACTCCCCTGTGGAGAGGGGAGACTGGCGTGCCTGTGATGTGGCTTTCAACATGTCAGTGCCACAAGAGCACTAGACAGATCTCTGCCGTGTTGCAGTCCTCACGTAGTGAAGGCAAGCTTGTTTTTAATAGACAACATATTGAGAATATAGCCCTGATTAAATCTCTCTGTTCTCTTTCCTTCTCCCTTCCCCTGTGGCTACCTTGCGATCAGTTTGGCAAATCTTAAGGATTACAGATGTAGCACTAGCATAAACAAAAATATGGCACGTTAGCTGTGCAGGCTGCTTTGAAGATAAAGACTGACTTTAAATTCCACAATCCTGAGGGCTCTTGTCGCCTTGAAATCAGATTTCAAAGCTCAACACCACTGAAATGTCTTGTTGAGAGTGATGACAGCAGGCAGTGAAGTGTACACTGTATTGTCACCACCTGTGATTGGTGGCAAAGTGCATACTTTGGCTACCACATACTGACTCCCTAGCTGTGTGCTGCCTGTAATAATGCAAACAATAACTGCTGGCTAATTTCAGTCTTGTAAGTGTGGTGATGAAGTATTGCATAAACTCAGAAACCATGAGAGTTAAATGGATGGAGTCCTGTTTTCCAGGGGCATGGGAAATCTTCACTGCGTCAAAGTCTACGAGAGAGAGAGAAAGGTGAATGCATTCCTCCAAAAATGAAGAGACAACAATTAAGGAAAGAACAAGTGGCCATGAGGCTATAAATACTGACAGTTCGCTCAAGGAGGAACTGTATCTGAGAGACTATCTCCAGGACCCTACCCTTGAGCTGCACAATACCCTGCAGGACACTGCACAGAGACAGAACCAGTCACACAACAAAAGGTGCTCTCTGGGACTCCAGTCCTGGCCACCTAGCAGGAGGTGTGTCCCGACACCACTGACTCTGAGAGGAGACACCTAAGTCTAGACTGCTGTTGGCAGCAGCATGCTGCTGCTCCCTGTTGTACTCAGGGCTGTTTGGGGAGCTGGGGTGTTCTCACGGTTAGTAATGGTGAATTGGCCGTGTATCTCCTCTCCAACAAGTAATGTGAAACTGTGAGCTTTTTCTTCTCTTTTTATTAGGAACAAGATTTTGCTCATTCATTTACCTGTCTGGATATTAATTACATAGAAGTTTAGGAGATCTGATGAATTCCTTGGAGGTTTCCTGAAGGAATTATCCCAGGAAGACAAGTGTCCTTTGATTTAGTTTCAGGAGAAAATCTAAGAGCAATGTGGAAGAGTGAAGATCTGCAGTTGGAAAAGCAGGCAGATAACCAGCCAGGCTATCACTATTGACAAGAGTGGGACAACAAGGAGATGAGAGTGACAGAACGAGGCTAACGGATATCAGCCCATTGGATAGTGATCACTGACCTCTTGCTGATGAAATGAACTTGAACCCATAGCTGTCATCAAGAGTTTGCAAGATATCTGGACCTCAATGAGACAACACCCACATACATATGGTATAGTTACCATTGTAACTAAAAACTTTTCTGCCAAGATTGACAGTGTTGCTGCTTCTGAGGACTCGTTAGCTCATGGAAATTCTTTGCCTCTTCCATGCTTATTCTTCCCCTAGATATGAAAGCCACAAAACCAAAATACATATTCTATAACTTCAGTGAAGTCCAGAGGGTGCTGAAAAGCATTTCATCAAAATTCCAAATACCACAGGTTTATTTATTCCCTACTAATATGATGAATGCATTAGGTGATTTACAGTAGGCAAAACTTGAGAACTATAGTTTGCAATCTAGACATGTAAGGAGGAGGGGAAGGAAGAGATACTGACTTTTACAAAGGGAGTGGGCTGTTTTTCACTTACCTTGCTCTTGTCCCTAGCATTCAACACTGCAGGGGGTGAGAAAGGGTTGATGGAGTTTTCATGTGACTGGAGGTCCTGTGGCCCAAGGAAAAGGAGGACTGTGGACAAGGAGAAGCATACACCTGATATATTACCCTCCCTAGTGTTAAACTACTGTTTAAGGTCAAGGAGTGTGGGGAAGCTGATCAGGGACAGGGAATTTGGGGAAAAGAGGTAAATCTGCTCTGCAATATAAATCTATTACTGCCAGCCAAAAGCCGTATGAGATGTATATAGTGAGATAAAATAATCCTGAAGGTTAAAGCAAGAGAGACCTGATCAAACAAACAATTTAAGCCAGGAGCCATGTGGAAGAAAAAATATTTCAAGTCAGTTAAAAGGTCAGCAGAAAGATCTTGCCATTTTGGGAATGGGTGTCCGAGCAAACACTAACCGATCCTCAGAGCATGACTCAGGGGAGCATGCCTCATCTAATGTGAGTGAAGGTGGCCAGGTGCTCTGTTTTCCTGGTGATGGGTTATTCAATGGCCAACAGTAAATACTGATGATACTGGATACTTTCCTTTTTAACAAGCAAAGTCAAACAGCAACAGGTTCTGTTTCCTACCAGCTTCAAGGAAAAAAAAAACCCGCTCGACTCTGAAAGTGCAATGGTCTGTTTTCTTAATTTTCAAGGCATGTTGTGAAGGTCTGCTGTGAAGGAATCTTACACTTCTGCAGAACCTTCCCTCTGCTGCAAGGAATTTTGACAAGTGTGTGATGGTAAAGTGTAGGCCTTTGCAAACACATGTGCTTGTTTAACATTTTGCACAAAAACATACTACTGACTTTTGTCGTAGTTGCAAGTTTCCCTCTCCTTATAGCTTTAATCTATAGTAATTAAGTAAGTAATTAATGGAGGAATTAAGCAAAAAAGCAAAAATCATTACCCTTGCCAAAGATGACTCTTAAAAAGGTAAAAGTTGTGAATTTTGTCTCTTAAGTAGATCAACAAAAGTGGCTTGAAAATCAACAGGCTAAAGACAGTTGAGAGCAACCTTGAAGTTAATTGACCATGTTATTTTTTGAAATAAATTTTTCACTTTTCCAACAATCAGCTGGACTGAAAAACTTTGTTTTTTAACAAAATGTCAAAGGTTGTGGCAGTGGCCACTGTATGTAATGAACTTCTCAAGGGTCAATCAGAAGGTCTCTGCCAGAACAGGAAATGTTACACCAGTTTCCCTCATGCTCAGGTTGTGTTTTATATTTCAAACTATTTTCCTGTGAGAAAAACCCAACGTCTTCCCTAAAGAATCTGTTCATTTTTACTCTTCCTTGCAACCTGAGATTGCATTATGTTTACTTTGCTTCATAGTTTCTTCTCTTCCTTAAATCTTACAAATTTGGAAGGGAAAACAATTTTCCAGTCTCAGGGGTTGGGAACTGTAGAGTAGTTTTCTTAAATCCTAATCTCTGACTGGTAATTACCTAGGTTCCCTAGGAGAATTATTGTCTTCTGAAATATTTTAAATAGCTGGCTGTCCACAGCTTTTCCTTGCCTCAAAAAATGGATATATTATCATTTTAAGGTCGTTTGCTGCTGCTGCTACTGGGAGCAATAAACCTCAGCGATGTTCTCCCACGGCATATGAATCAATAAGAAATAAATAATACTAAAATACACCCTGGAATTCTTTTACATGACAATCTGAGAATAAAGGCAGTGAACAAAAGCTGAAAACCCCAGTCTGACTCAACAGCAAAGGTGAGGTTCAACTCACAGTCGAACAGTTACATTAGTCAGGCAAAATGTTTGGAGCAGTCATCTAGACATGCTGGGGATAGAGAGAGGGAAATGAGCCTCCAGAGAGGACTTTATCTCTTTATCTTCAGGTAGGATCAAAATTCTTCTCATAGAAGTACTCGAGTCTCTGCAGAGAGACTTCTACAAAAGCACTTCTGCAAAAGTACCTCCTCTTTACTATGTTAGCCTGCCTCACACAGCATTGCTTTTGCATTCATTTCTTTTTAAGGAAAGGGAGCTCTCAGAAGCACATGAGAGTGCTGAGGGGCAGTAGCACTCTGCCACGTTATGGCTCAGTTACACATTTTGATGCCTTGCCTGCTGAGAGTCAGAGCACCTCCCTGCTCTCACTACTGCAGGCAGGTGGCTACCGGGTGAGTGAGGACACACCAAGTGTCCCCTCACCCCCTTTTGCTGCCTGGAGATGTACAAAGCAGTGTTTGAAGTTGGGAGTGTGGTTCACCTCGCACAGAACAAGGTCAAGCTACAGTTTGCTCTTCCAAAGCAGAGATTATTTTCACTGAGTCACTGCTTGCAGATTTAAAGTAAAAACTAATAAGAGAACTAGAGAGGCTGGCAGATTTGTCTGCCTCTTTCAAGCAACACTCTTATCCTTCTAGCAGTACTCTTCTGCCCATTCTGTTTGACATATTCTAACTTTTTCAATAGATGGATAGTTTAATATTAAGTTGCTTTATTTTAGGAATATTGTGAATTGAAAATGCACAGCCACAGCAGGCTTGCCTTACTACTTTGAGCATTTGCAGGATCAGACCCTTTCATATAACAGTTTAATGACAGCCTGGGCAGTTATTTTTCTAGAAAGAGTAACTTGGGAGAAAATTAGTCCTCCTGCTTGACTCATGTATTGAATAGCTTTTAACTGCTGGAGAGGTCTGAAAGGGAGAGAGGTTATGTCAGTTGTGCTTAACAGAAGGATTAAGTTGTGAGTATTTAAAAAATGTTCTTCAGAAGGCTTTTGGCTTCACTGATGGTGGTAGTGATTCAGAAAATCATTCAGGTCTCCCCAGTTAGCAGATCTTAATACCATCTGACTAAATACAGGTCTCTGAACTGAAAGGAAAACATCTGGAATTCCCATAGAGAAACAGAAGTTGCTTTCCACACCACAAGTACCCTTTTACCAGGTAATAGACCAATACTGAGCTAAATCTGTCTATGCAACCACTGTAGAAAGGGTTTGCAGAAAAACTACCCCTGCTTAGGGACATCAAAAACAAGTTAGCTGCAAAACTTATCACTGCATCACTTAAAAGTGCAATGTGCATGACTACTTGCACCCTTTATGAGTCTTCTGGCCTGCAAGAGAGAAACTATGAGAAAAAGGGATAACAATCAGGGGTGGTATTAGTGCCAGGCTGGTGTGGTGTTATCTGTTCAAAGCTGGCAGGTCGAAAAAATGCAAAGGAAATTAACAATTATTTGGGACATGGTTGTTATGTGAATATGATACATTTTTGTCTTCTTGAAGTTCTCTCAGTCTGGGAAATGTTTAAAATGGATGTGATATATTCAAACACTATCAAACAATGTGGATCAAAGGTTTCTTTTTCTGTGGAGGAGATGAAATTCAGAAGAATCGCAACACTTTACACTTTAGAAGTAGAATTTGCTACAGTGAACTGATTTACTCATCCTTCTAGCTACAGACTGAAAGTGATACTACTGTTTAACTACAGAGAGTAAGAGGCATCACATTTAGAAGGGGATAAGATTGATCTCTCACAGGTTTGTCCTCAGACGTATTAAATACCAAGTATATTCCAGCAGGAAGGGAAGCTTGATTTTGTTCAAGGGTTCTGAGGCTCAAATATTTTGTATTTTGTTTTTACTATAAACATTGTTTTCTTAAAGAATAGCAGTTTTTATAAAGGTCTTTCTTTTAGGCCAATATTTTACCTTCTTCAGCTCTGTGGTTTAAGAGTAAAGTGTTTGTCATGTACCAGAATTACAAAGTGAATGTGTTAGCAAATTTTTCTTATGAATATAAACGTCTTGATGGGTTTTTTGAGAAATATAACCTCTGTGACCTTACTTTAGAAATACAGTTTCAAGTAGAAAAAGTAAAAGGCAGCTCAGTGCATTAAATTTATCACAGCCCGTATTGTCATAGATTGCTGTTATTTTCACCTTCAGGTCAGTTAAGAGAGGGAGGAAAGCTCATAACAAAACTGTAAGTGCTTTAAGGTTGTGCTTTTTGTCAGAAAACATTGTTGAGTCTGCCAGTGGATAAGCTTTGCATTACTCAGAAAGTGATAAATGCTCGCCAATGAGTGCACAGATATTTTTTGAAGGTGCTCTTCTGTCATTAAGTTTTTATAATGTTGATAAACTCATATTTTTTAGATGTTTGAAGAAAGTTTCATAATCTGAAGAAATTTTATCACTGACTTCTAAAAATTCCATTGGTCATACCTTTGTCTGGCTCTGTGAACCTTTCCAGCTGTAATAACAAAAAGTATCTACATAGATGTATGGATGGATGCATGTATATATATAATATGTACATGTACACTATATAATTTCTCCAACATATTATATAATATATGTACACGTGCATTATTGTATCTGTAAGTGTACTTAGATGTGTGTTTGTGTGTTTCCATACCATAATATTACTTTTTTTCTTTCTCCACATCATTTTCACACTCGTGTAATTCTACTCAAGCTAAAGACCTTCTGTGTTATGAAGTTAGTATGAAAAAGGATTTTTACATGAGATAAAGTTGGCTTGATTCTGGACACATTCAGCCAAAAGAAATATTTTTCCTTCGTGATGGTGTGCACTGTCCTTGCCCAGAATAGTATTTAGTAAAAAAAAGATTGGTTTAAACAGATTTTGTTTTGGTTTTGTTCAGAAAACAATTGTTCTATTACTGGAGTGACTGTTGAGTTAAAATAACCATTGGGGAATTACACCCTTTGCTTTTCTAAGGCTAAACGGCTTCACTTTATTTTATTGTTATTTGTATAATTTTTAAAGTTATTATTATTTTTACTTAAAATTAAAGTTGATTTGATTAGAGTGGCATCCCCCAAATTTAGGTGAATATAGACTTTCGAAGACATCTCTCTAATTCCATTCATCACTTGCTGTAGGAATAGTTTTGAAATAAATTGGAAGAGTTAGAATGGATCCCATATCAGGGAAGGATGTTAAAAAGATTGACAAAGTACAGTATCTTCCAGTCACTGTGCAATAAAGTCAGATACTAGCCTCTTCTGCAAAAAAATAATATTCTGTATATGTGATTTTACTGCTAACTAAACAAAATGAAAATATTTCTTTTATGATAATTCCACTTCTACTATGGAAATGCATTTGTTTGTTTGATTTGCCAAGGCATCAGCAGGGACAACATTAGACATTTAAAAGCTGAAGCACCTGCCAATTTTAAACATTTCAAGTAAACATAACATCTATCGAAAGATTAGACTTGTATTGCTATAAAAGCAATCTGGAAGAACTTTCCAGGACCATTTTGGAATAAACAAACAGTGTTTAAAATAAGCCTTTAGTGTCTCATGTACCTTACCCATGTATTTTCAGATAATCTGTACTTTTATTTCCCGTTACACAGAATTCATAGAATGGTAGAGATTGGAAGGGACCTTTAGAGATCATCTAGTCCAACCCCCTGCAGAAGCAGGGTCACCTAGATCAGGTCACACGGGAATGCATCCAGGTGGGTTTTGAAAATTTCCAGAGAAGGAGACTCTTTACATTTATTTCCATTAAAACATCAAGACACAGAACTGATGAGTCTAATGTTATATGTATCCTTGATCTAGATATATTTTACAATGCCTACAGATATTTCACATCGACAGCGATGACAGTTTTTCCTCCTAGAAAATGTAGTTGCTTGAGGTGTTTTTATCAATATTCAATTTGGCCAAAGTGGACTAGATGGCCTGTTTGTACCCATGTACATGAAAAAGGTGTTGGAAGCACCAGACCACAGATTGTGCCTCCTCAAATGGAAAATGAATGATCAAGGCTGATCCTCTGAGGTAGATCCAATGGTTTTCAGTATGAATAAGACATCAAGAAACAGAGTACCCAGTGAAACTGAGGGAATAAACTGGGATTAGGATGATGGCAACTTCTCAGAGTACCTTTGCTTCATTGAGTAAGCAAGGAGTTGAGTTTGCAACTGATGGCTGATGACATTGTCTTCAGCAGACCTTCAGGGCTTGGGATCCCACAGCTTTAAAGTTGCTCTAGCAACAAAGCATCCTTATTAGAGCTTCTCTCCAACTCTTTATGATCTGCATGTAGCACTAAGAGCAACATAGGTTGATGTACTCAAGTTAAAAATTTGTTTACTAGTGGAACAAACTGCATCTTGCCCTACAAGGAAATGGAAGTATTTGAGAGAAGAATGTATCTCAGAAGTTAAACATAGTTTACCTGCTTGAATATGATTGGATAGGAGATACGAGAAGTTTTTAATATTTGTATCATTTTAAGTAACTACTGATACTTATATGTTTCTTCCAAGATAATGCTGGAGTGGGAGGGTTGGGGAGGGTGGGTTGGACACAGCTGATAATCATGAAATAAAAACTTCCGTTCCCAGAAGGAAAATTCTCTTCTTTATGTGCAGTATGTGTGAGAGATAAAAAGCAATAAAGGTACCTAAGTTGCAGGACCTACATAAAGCAAAGAATATAATTTGTTTTGCTACTTGGAGTCTGTTTTTAACTGTGAAAATGGCTTAAGTATGATTGTCATAAACTTTCCATAAACACAACCGTGCAAAATTACATATAAAAGAACTCATTTTCTGGCTTTAGTAAGTTTACAGCAAGATTTTACATCACATTTCCTCCATCACTTGCCATTCTCACCTCTAGCTTCACACACATTAAAGTGAATGAAATTGCTCATCCTGCAATGGGTGTTTAGATCTGCATAGGATTCCTTGTCCTGCTTCACAAACTGATGTACTACTTGACTCCCATATGGGTTGCCACTCACAGCAGGGGGAAAAAAAAGAAAGAAACTGTAGTTGTTCTGCTGTTTATTTTTGTGGAATGTCTTTTCCAACTTGGCACCACCAGAAAGATTGCTGTTATCAGTGTTCAAATACCAGTCACTCCCTTATGAAGCAAGCAAAGATACACTGAGCGGTCCGAGGGACTAAGGAAACTTTGGCATTTCATCAGTTTCAAGGCTAGAATTTCACTGTCAAGCTCACTATCTGCCTGGCCCTCATAGATAAACAGTAGATAGGAGCTCACAACACATTCCTTTCATGTTCACTAATTTCAGAAAGAGACTCTGCAGTCTAACACCATCACATCCCTTGAAGTCCTATCTCTCTGCTTGTATCTTTGGCAGCCATGTAGTAATTAGTAAAACAGAGTGAAGATATTTTGCACCACTCTGTCCTCTCAGCCCTGCCATTAGGAACAAATGCTGCAAGTTTTGGCTGGGAATGGCATCTCACACTCTGTGCTTGGATTATAAATCCCTATTTACATCTGAAATTCTTTTAAATTAGTTAAGACGTAAACTATAACTTCAAACGATAAAGGGCTCTCGCTATGGTAATTTATAGCTTTAGGAACTAAGTAAGTTTATCTCCTCTGGATTTAATGGAAATTTAAGACAACATATTAAAAATGAAATTAAGATAAATAGAATCATGTTATCATTGACTCCTCTTACTGAAATTAAAAAAGATACTGTGAGAAAGTACAGTTTCTTTACAGTTAACATAGTAGGTTTTTTTCTTTACATAATATTTAGTCTTTTCTTCCTGGTAATCTCCATAAAGCCTTCCCTCCTTCTGGACTAGATTCTGCCACCCTCACTCAAAATAATAGATGTGTCACAAATGGTCTCTATTTGCAGTTAGCTCATGTCTAAAATAAAGTGCTGCTCAGTAAGGGCAGAATGAGAGTGAAGGATCCACATCATCATTGCCAGTAAGGCACTGTGGATATCAAATATGCGTACATTGTATAGATATTGTAATACAGCTCTTGTATAGAGATGTTTAAGACTTGTAAAAGATGTTTAGGACTTTAAAGCCTTCATCAACTGAGTGTTTATATATTATTCAGATGAAAAACTTCCTGCTTTGTGAACCACAGACTGTTGCAACTTAATATTTCTTGAGCATATTCCACAAGATGGAAGATACTAAGGATCCATTCTCATACTATAACAGGTAGTTTCCATTTTCCCTGATAATTTTCACCTGAAGTTAGGAATGAGTCAATGTTAGTGTTTGAGATATATTAAAGTCATAAAAGAGTTATAATTGGGAAAACAATGCAAACTCCACCAAATACTTAATTTGCAAATGTGTTGAATGTATCATCCTGAAATTTCACAGTAAATCTATTTGTGTTGCAGGGATGAAACAAGGAACTAGAAGAGGAATATGAAAAATTCTCCAAAGTTATTATAAAAGGAACCTGAAGAATGGCATTAGAGGAGGTTTAATGCTATTTAAAACCTACTGTTATGCAACTAGTGAGTTCAGAGTCGGTACATGTAGAAGCAGATGCGTTCTGCTGGAGGAAAGATGTGTTTTGCTTAGACTACATTGATTTCCACTAGTACAAAATAGCTACTCGAAGCCAAATCAGTATGTGCTACTCCCTACTGCCACTTACACCACCCTACAAGTTGCAGGGCTACTTTGTCACCCTCTAATTTGGCCCTTTTATTTCTGAAGTGAGAGAGATAAGGGTACTGTGGAGCCATTCCTTCTAGGTCATCTGGAAGAGCATTCCCCTGGCCAGACGCCAGTTCCAAGGTCTTGTCACACCTCTGACTTCTCTGTGTAAATAGTGCAGGAATCTACACGCTTCCCTTTTATTCTGTGAGAGGGCAGTGGTATTTGGTGGTGTAAACGAGGAGATGGATGAAGCATAGTGGCAGCCTGAGTCACTCAGATTCCACTGTCCACTGTTCATCTAAAAATGCTTAACAATCTCATGCCAAACACCCTGCATGAAAAAAAGAGAAAACCCTCAACTAGCAGATAATTCTTTCAGCTCCTTCTGATGACTCCAGTCTATAATGGATTGCTCTTTTTAAAGTATTACAAATCAAGTCACAAGTCTGGCAGAGACAAGTCCTTTTTCTTCTCTGATCCAGTCATTGAGCAACTGTACATTCAGACCTCTAGGTAAACCTTTTAAGTTGGAAACAGAAAATAAGACTCAGTGACTACTTCATATATCTCCTTGCCTCTCACTACCATTAGGTAGAATGTAAGGATAAGTCATCTACAGTGAAGGAGCTTGCCATGATCTTGCTGTCTTCCAGTTACTGTCTGTTTTAAAGTATGGATCATAAGAAATCTTTAACTCTACCACTGCATCTACATGGGAGAAGAGAGATGCTGCTAAGGAAGACGTCATATATTTCCTTCTGTCTACTCTGAACATAACACTGTTGGTGGTCTGGTGGGATGAATGCAGAACATTTTTCATATTAAGTCACAGACTGTGAGAGTCTGATCAAGATTTTCATGACATGTAAAGAATGATGAATTATAGCCTCTCCAAAAGCTTGCTCATCTGAGGAAAAATAATCAAAGCCTTTTACAGTAGATAGTAAGTAAATGTTCTTTTCATGTTATTACTACAAGTAAGTCAACTTCGTTACCCAGACCAGGGAATAAAGAAAGGGGAGCAGTTTCCAAAAGAAAACCTCTCAGATAAACAAATTATCTCTTTCAGTTGGCAAAAATATAATTGTGTCTGATGAGTCTCACAGGAACTTCGTTAAACCATCACACTCCACTATCCATCAGTCAATACCTTCCACCAACCTTTTGGTTAAAGAAATGTACCTGCCTGGTCTGAAGCTTATGGCTTATGGCTTTGCAGATTTTAGTCTCTCAATTTTCCTTTATATCTCAATTCTTAGAAAGAGAGCACAGTAGGCATACAAGCTAAAAAATAAGAGTTTTTTTACATGGTGTTAGTCACTTAAAAGAAACAAAATAGTAGTTACTAAGGAAGTAGTCACGTTATTTATCAGTAATATATTCTATGGGTAAACTGTTGACACACATTTTGTGGACACATGATGCATACCCATCTACTATTTGCTCTTCTTTCATTCTAAGAGGTTTCAGTTTCAAACCAGATGCAGATTGTGTTGAATTCACAGTTTGGCATAACACTATTTTTCACTAGCAGTACCCAGGATATTAGATCTTCCTGAAAACTTTACACAGAAACAACAGGCAAATAAATCTTGCATGTCACCATTTGTGAAGCAACTGTTATCTTATTACCTGAATGGTTTTTTTCCAATGCCTTTGGAGACTGGAATGCATCCAGGTAATGCAGTTGCTCTAAATCAGTCGCAGTGCTAACATGTGACATGAGTGTGTGATTTAAATTGTGAGTGGGAAGAAATGATGGGCATACATAGACCATATCATCTAAGTGAAAGACCTTTATGTCATGTATTTCATAAAGACATAGATGAATAACTTTTGTCCTCAAATTCCCTTGTTTGGTGGACAGTTGAAGCATAGGACATCCATAATGACAAGCCCTTGTAGTCAGCTACGATCTCTTTCTTTAAAACTGTAATGTAAAGAGAATCAAGGTGAACCTCTATTGCAAAGGGAGGGACATTTCTGTCACATTTGACTTCATATTAATCAGCTCATTTAAGGCTAAGCCCCAACAGGCTGAAGGGGAAGTCGTTTACTGCATAAGGCGTGATATGTGAGGTGGCATGAGAGAAGGAATCTTTTCTTTCCTGTTTGCAAGGAGAAAACAATCTGAGGGCAATTGCTTTAAGAGGAAAATGGGACATGTTAACACTGCACTATTCTCCTTTATTTCCAGTGCATTGAGTGAGAATCATTCCACTTTGGAAAGTCTATCACTTAAAATGCATTAGCACTATTCAAATAAATCTTTGTAAATTCACAACTTCCATTTTGCTTCAGTAATGAGGGGGCAAGCCTGGGAAGCCCGAGGCTGAGTTCTGCACTCTGTCAGTATCTGGCACTCGTCTCCTAATGAGGAACCTCACAGACTCTGCTATTACGGCAGAAGGAAGGAAGTGCTAAAATTGCCGGCAATAATAAGGCTTATGGAAAAGGTCTAAACAGCTGCAGCTTGGTAAAGGTAAAATATTTTTTATTAGGAGGAGAAATGGATGGGAGATGGGTTGAGTTGAGCTGCAGCCTTGTAGTAGAGCTTGTTCTGTTCCATTAGCTGAAAAATCCTTGGTCTTGCAGTATTTAAGTATTGCACACATTTCTTTTTGGCCTTCGGGGAAATATAACCGGCTTTAAGGCAACACTGGAGTATAATTTTGCCTGCAAAGGTGACTTTATAAAAGTGGCACCTTCTTATTCATTTTTTTTCCCTGGAGGGCACTTTTTTACTGCTTTTTCTTCCTTTCAGTGCCGTACTGCTGGCAAAATTAAGAGAGCAATATTTTGCATCAAGTTGTTGCAATTCAGGTAAAATGGTCCTGCAAATGTCACTGACAACATCATTTCATTGAGTTGTTGCTACTGGGAGAACTAATATTTCTGTCTTGCAGAGCAGAATCTACTAAAGGTTTGGCTGGATGTGTGTTTGTGGGAAGGGAGTGGAGGGCAAGAAAATAGTATGAGGGTGAAGGACAAGTATTTTACCATCCCGTGGCCCAGCTTTAAGAAAGGACAACCATCAAACTGCTGCTATGACACCCTTTAGAAAGTAAATTTTCATCTCTCTTTTGGGCAGAGAAGTCAAGCTCTCAGAAATAAAAAACTACCAAAAATTAAAGCTTTACATTCTGTCAATAAACAAATGAATACTATTTATTTGAGGCATTGTACAAAACACCCAAAGAAAAGCTTCCAGCCCTTATGAAGCTGCTTTTTCCTGCTTCAGTGTCAGAAATCTGCCTTAAATGCTTACATTACTGTTGCTCCTGAGAAAGAAAAAAGTGGGGTCTGAAGCTACCTAAGCCTAAATGAACATTTCTCACAAGGAAGGATGCTAGCAAAAGCATCACTGCATCTAGCTAATCCCTGCTTAACAACATCAGCTTGTATATCGTTTCTATGCAGGACAACTTCATGCCTGAGGAAATCTTAGTGTGACTGTGCACTCTGTAATTTTCCTGACAACCATTACTATGATTTTTCAATCTGCAAACTGCTAAGTAGACTGGAGAACAGCAACAGCAATTTTATCCTGAGAGAGAGAGAGAGAAAACACAGATTGAGTCACTGTGGGACTTGATGGGAGATGTAGGATTCATAGTACTAAGCTGGACATCCACACATAATTGTTTGGGTTTTTTTTTTTACTGAATACAGGAGAATTAGCTCCTTGAGTGAAACACATTACCCTTGGAAATCAAAGGGCCAGGACATTTTAAACTGTGTTTTTCCTCTAAGCAGGGCGGGCAGTGGTTGGGGAGTTTTCTCTTGAACTGAAATGCCTTCCCTAAGTTCCTCTCCAGTTGGCACTTAAATCTTTCCCTGAATCCGGCCTGAAGTGATTCTTAAAAATGTTACAATGCAGCCTGGCATAAATCTGCCATAAGACAATGAAAAGCTCTGCAAAGTCGGATCAGTTTTGCTGAAGGCTGTCGTCAGCTGCATTGGGCATGATTCTCCCAGCACCATCCAGGTTACAGAAAGCTTTGGTCCAGATAGGAGGGGCAGGTTGGTCCTAAAAGTCTCCCTGCTCATGAGAAAGTTCACAGTTGTGGCCCCTAACTGAGAAAGTCCTTTCACCAGTTGTAGAGTGTTTAACCTCAAGAACTGACAGTGAGTGCTGCATAGCTGATCTCGACTAATGTGACGGGGTAGAGGTTGAGAGGCAGCCTTTGAGATAACACCTCGGTATCATGAACACATTAAAATACAGGAGAGCATTCCCCTTCTAGTGCTGCTTCTAGTGGCCAGCAAATGGTGGCACAAGATAAAAGAGGAGCATCTGCTTTTTTTACTTTGTTGCATGGCAAAGACATATATTAATTTCTTCAAGTAGAAACAGGGAAGAATGCAGTATTTAGTCTAGGGACAGTCTTTAAATACACTCAGGATAGTCTTTGGTATATTTTTTTACATTTTGGCTGATGCTTTAACATAAATGCACGAGCATTGGTTTAGCTGTACACTAACTGCTACATTAAATACAGTATTTGGGATAAATTTGTTTAAAAATGGGAAATAATTGACAATGAAATATCAGAGTACTTTGGAGTTCAAATATCTTTGTATTTTAAGTCATTGTTTTTCTCTCCTTTTACTGATGATAAATGTAAGAAAAGTTACAAGAAGTATTAGGGAAACAATACTCCTTGTATTTAAAAAGCAATGAACCTCTTAACCTCTCTTCTGTTGGATCTCTTTCCCAAAACCATTTATATCAATACTTTTTAAAAAGCATTTTAAAAAACCAAAATTAAAGATTCATTTAAAAACAAACTTTCTTATTTTTTTTTTTGTTTCTAAAGCAGAGACATTTGTAATGAAACAGATGGGATTCATTTCTTATCAAAAATGTACATAGGAAAAACATTAGACCAACTTGACAAGGTTAACAAACCTGACAATGTCTGTTTTCTGCATGCTACACCTCACTGTTCACAGTACCTTTGCCCATTTGCAGAAACAACTTGGCTTTTCTTCAAAGTGACCACAGCTTGTTGCAGAGATATGCAGGTTGCCCTGTGTAACACTCAGCCTGCCAAAAAGCCACAGTGTAGCTGAAAAAGGTTCTACCCCATAAACAAGGGCTGCCTCGGTTGTTTTACTTCTTGCTGTAGCGGGAAGATTACTTGTGCCTTGGTTCACCCACAAGAAGTTCCTTTCTGTTACAGTTTTGTTTTGGTTAAAGGCAACACACATTGCTTGGGGTAACCAAGATGCTGAGAGAAAAACCTTTTGTTACTTTTTAGGTTCAATTTTCCATAGCACCCACAAAATCTACCTTTGAACTATATAAAAGTGGATAAAATTTTGGCAACAAGTGGAACTGTAAAACAAATATGTTCAGCATTAGTTAGTGTGTGCCTTAGTTAAAGAAAATGGGAAATGGGAAGGGCAAATGGACGATTACATGAATAATGTCATTGCCACTGAATAAGAAAGGAGAAAACAATTTGAAATATAATGTTCAGAGCCATGATTAATATCCATGCTAGTAACATTTTCTTCATGTTAATGAATGGCAAAGTAGTCCTGCTCTGGCAGAGATATTGGACTAGATCTTTGGAGGTCCCTTCCAGCTCTTAAGATTCTATGATTCTGTGATTCTGTGAACAGCAAAGTGTACTTTGACTGTCATTCTCAAGAAAGTGAGTTCAATGTGCAATACTTGCACCATGCAAACTAAAATGGAGCACAATTATTCAGTGCACGTGCTTTTAAACCTAAACTCTGCAAAAAAATCTCAAGAAGGATATTGTTTTGCTTTTCATGATCAACACACTGCTGCTCTTTAGGAACTTCATGTGATGGGATACAGCTTCACTCATCATGTTCACAAGGAAATATGACCTATAATTCAAGAAAGCAGTTCTATAAACAGGCTGTATTGGGGAAAAATTTGTAGTCCATGAGCCAAGGACCAAATAGACTTTGAAAGGGCATTCTGGCTTATTTTGTACTTATTCTGGCTTATTCTTTTAAGCTAGATGAATAAATATTTGGGTTTTGCCTTCTCATCAGTATTTTGTACAATTTGCCTTATGTTTGTGTCTTCTGCACAGTGCTGAATTCTGCTAAGAAAACCAGAAATTTTATTTGCCTGTTCTACTAAACAGTTGATTTGCCTTGTCTACTAAAGGTGTCATAATCTGTTTGGGTGGGAATAGCCATTCTGCAAGCAGTCATGTTCAGATATGGTTTATAACTGGCCTATATCAAGCTGAAACAATGGAAATGAGGACTCACATACAAGTAATAAATGGAAAGATGACACAGCTCAAATTAAACAGCCCTTAACAAAAAATCTAGCAAACATTTGTCAATGAAATGCCATTTTTAATAACAGGGACAAGACAATGACTAGAGATCCCAGAGTTGTGTGATGCATGCAGAAGCTACCTGAATAAAACAAATGTACAAGACTTCATAATCACCCCATGGAAACCAAGAAGTAAATTCTTCATTGTTGTCTTCCCTGGTAGCAACAGTGACTCGTTGCAACATGAAGGTCAAATAGTTTGTGAGTTAGAGATTTCAGCCTTGTGGGACTAAATGCCTGAGAATGGATTTGATAATTTCATCCTGTGTGAGACAGATTAGAGGACTGGTAAAAGCAGATGACCTCATAATTAATAATAATAAAAAAAGAGTAGGAAAGTATTAGTTCATTGTTTTCCACTCGATGTTGTCAGAGATGTCAGTGCCTAAGCCAACCCCCTTACGAGTAGAGGCAGCATATTGAAAATGCTCAAAACTCTCAGAGAAAGCAAACTTTGCCTTTTCCCAACTTGGGATCTGGATTTCACCCAATGATTTTGTTCTGAATCAAAAGCAAATTCCTACATCTGGTGCACTAGCAAGCTTATGAGATCTTCTGCTTCATAAAAATGTATGACCTCAAGAAATTCAGGGGAAAAAAAAAATCTCCCTGTATTTCAGTCCAGGCTACTTTTTTTTAAATTTTGAAGATGCAGGAGTTTTATTTCACTGTGTATTCCTGAAAGTCAAAAAGGAGAAGAGGGACATCACTTCTAAACCATGTACTATGTATGCTATTGACAGAATTTTTCAAAGGTTATCTGGTATAAAGCAATACATGTCATTAAAGTTTTTACAAAGCCTTTGAAGCAGTCCAGAAATTTCCTTGTCTTTGCTTATAGTCACTAATACATGCATATGCATGCCCTGCGTTCAGAAAGAAAAGGTTTTGTCCATGACTATCTTGTAGTCACTCACCAGCAGTCCTCCAAGAAGCTTTGACTGTCAAAGTCTGTGTCATACAAATACTTGGCCTTGCCTCCTTCATTTGCTTGTGCCAAGTCTGAGTGAAAGAGAATTTTGCCTTTCCTGAATCTGCTTTGCATTATTACAGCATTTTTTTTGTTGCCAGGAAGACCTATCAAACTCTATCAGAGCGATAGACTTTGTTTTGAAAGCCAGAGCAAGGGAGATATATGTATTTTAAGCCCCTGAATAATTTTCATTATGATCAAATAAGCTTTTGGTCTTTTTACTTTGGATGCCTATTCTTGCAGTTCATAAAATCCCAGTCCCTTCCACTGCATTTAGGTAGAAGTCTGTCTCCAGGTCTTCCAAAAACACCAGCTTCCTTTCCATTTTGTAAAGCTTCAAGAGCTTGTGATAAGTTGATTTAGATATGTAGATACTTCTCCAGTAGCATGGAAATGGTTTTTTTGGGTCCAGATTTCTAGCTTCTTGTCCTGCTGATAACAGATGTTTACCTCTGCGTGCCTTGCCCAACACAGATGATCATTTGCATGCTCAGAAGTTTTTATCTTCCATCTCCAAAAATGCTTCCCATGCAGGCTACATTTGGGGTTTTTTTTTCCTTTTTTCACCAATTTTTAATTGTAATTTTCATTTATCCTTGAGTTCCTGTTTTTACTTTTCTGACAAGGTTCTGTAGTGTCAAAAATGTGCAATGCTCTTTGGAACACTTCTGGGTATCATGAGCTTGGAAGAGGGACTTGATTTGACTGATTTGCTTGCTTTCTATTAATTAATTATTTTATTGATTTCTGCTTCACTCAAGAACTCAAGGGCTGGGGTTGTGTTTCAGGCTCCTGGCAGCATGCTTTGAAATGTCAGAAAGACACTTCCTTAAATATACTAGATTGACTGCCCCAACAATGTTTATCGTGTCTCCCAAATGCCATAAATTTGGACTCTAGTCAAACTGGTACCTCGCTGTCTACCTGGAATTAGCTTACAGATGGGAATAAGTTATTACAACAAAAAACCCTACTGCACTGTGCTGAAACAAACTCAAATGTCCCCAGCTCAACAACTAGTTTGGTGCAATTTCCATCCAGATAGTGTGGATAAGAACAGTAATGAAATGTGTTTCAACATTTTGTACTGAGAATGTCTTTTAGGCTTGTATTAGCACTGCTGGTATGGTCTGAAGAGCCCTCCCTGGCAAATGTTAAATACTGTTAATTAATTGAAAGGGCATTTGATGCAATCAGCAGCAGTTAGAAGGAAAACTTTCCCAAAGAAATCAGATTGAAACAAAGAAACTGGAGGAGGTAAGAGGCTTATTAAACAAGTTTGTGATTTCTAAATTCTGATATCCTCTGGAGTCTCAGCATCATATAGACAGCTATGGAGAGCTGAGTTAAAGCAGAGGTCTGAAGTTGTCTTGCAAGCTAGGGACTACATCAAATATCATACAGATATCCACCCCAACTGCACTTAACTCAACACTATCATCTTCCCATAACTTTCTTTGTGAAGGAATCTTCAGACAGTTGACTTCTGGTGGCCTTTAGGGTTTCAATCTCGCACATCTTGGAAAGAGAGTTTTTAAATCATGTAGTGTATATAAAGGATCAGAAGAGTAACAACTGTCTCACCTCTTTTTTTTTTTAAACTGATGACTGAAGAGGACCCAAGGGATCTCAATGACTTTTAATGGCATATGTGTGTATTCTTCAAAATTTATACTGTTGAAGTCACATTAGCAAATCAATTTATGAGCAAGTAGGTAGCTCATCCCATTTATCAATACAAATGTAAAGCAATAATGCTGCAGTAATAAATATATGTACCCACACCATTATGTATAGATCAATAGCTTAGACTGACATAGCCAGACTTCATGATATTTAGTAGCTCGCTCAGTCCAAGAACACGATCTCTTCATACAGCCCATATAAACAAGGAAAGATAAGGGATGTTGCATGGATTTGTTGGTGAGCAGATTGGCAAAACTTATGGCCTCTCCCTGACCAATCTACCCATTACACATTGCTTCATCCTGACACAAACTATGCCAAAACATTTTGTGTATATTCTGATCAGTTTGGGCAGCAAATCTGCTTCAGTTTTCACCTAGCAAGAGGTACTAGAAACCTGCATTCACTCTGTATCAAAATAGTTGGCTCCACATGGAAAAGAGATACCAAGTCACCCCCTTCAACAACTTAAAGACAGTATTAGTGAGGAGCAAAGCCTTAGTTAAAGTACACTGCCAATATATTTTATTTGCAGCACAGACTAGAGGCAATCAGAACATTAACAAACACCCAGCTGTGGAAAACTTGCCAGGTTCATTTTTCATCATAAATTTCCAGATCAGGCCAAATCTGTCAGAAGATTTAATCATGTTTGAAAATTTTCAGGCAAAGCCATCCAGTGTAGTTATACATAGCTGAAGAAAGAACTGGATGAGAGTAATTTTAACATAAAGCACTCTCAAACTTTGTTACACCAGTGAAACCTTACTTTTCAGAGAAAAGTAAAGCCTGGTGCCAACTGATCCATAATTAAGCCAAATAAGATGTTTAAACACATCCACACAGGCCTACGTGTATCCAGACTGTATCAGTGTGAGTATTCACTTTGGTAAGGACAATGTAAACTGTCTTGATTAAACCAAGATGATTCCACTGTTTCAGATTTGTTTGTTGTTAAAACCACGTTTGTCTGATTTATTGCCACAAAAGAAGGTGATTCCGTATTTGGGAGAGGTCCTCACATAGTTCAGAGTTTTTTGGAAGTTTCAGAGGAGTGATGTAAATTTCTACACCAGATTTTATCAAAAGTCAACACACAGATGCTTTAAAACAAAGCAATACAAAAGAAAATCCCACACCACATTGAAACTTCTCAAGTGCATCAAAATACTTTAGAAGAGCTAAGAAAAAAGAAAGCATTGAAATTGTCCTTTAGGATTGTAACAAATTCTGGTCACTTCCCTTTGGTGTTTTCTGATCATGAATTTATCTATGGTGTGGAGGATGTCTGGGTTTGACATATGTCTTGGTTTTCTGTGTCTAGTCAATGCTTTTTTGCAAGCAAAGTATGCATTGTCTTTGTAAGTGTGGGGTAGCAATGGAAAGACAAATCAGAGGGAGGCAAAATGGCAAATGAGTTATGGGAGGTTTTGTTGGTGGGGTTTTTTTTCAAACTTACTGCTTGTTTTTCCACCAAGTCTCACTGACTTGTTAACTGCTTAGGTTGCCTCAAGGGTGTCATCAATTAATTGAACTCTGGCCTTCAGGAATTTGATTGATAGGCAGGTGATTGAAACACAGACTGTCTCACCATTAATGACCCTTCCTAGAATGCTGGCTATTACTCAGCACTCCAGAAAAACTGTAGTGGTGATAGAAGGGTGGAGTTGATGTCTGGAGATGTTGGTGTCATGCTTGCACTATGCTCTGAAAGCTTTATATTTGAGACCATAGGAAACAGCAGTAAGGCACTTAGAAGGTTCTCATCTTAGAAGAGAGCCTGTCTCTCCTTGCACAGATAACAGCTGCATAGAAGACCCTCCAAGCTGCTTTTTATTAATTTCAGGACTTTAATATTCTCAGCTAATTTTTTGTTAAGGCTTAAGGCTCTCTTAAAAATCTTGGCTAAGTAATAATAAATTAGTCAGCGAATAGCCGCGGTAGGTGAGATTATCATCTCCTCATTACCACTTCGTAGCAAAGACATTTATCTTGTCCAACTGTTAAAAGGAGTCTGTGGTCAGACAGGTATACTACTGTTCATATTGCAATAGCCATAAAGAGGCCACAGTGTTACTGAATGAGATTGTGAAAAGTACAGACTCTCCAGAATCTACTCTTCTAGTCAATAACCAAACTGCCTGAAATCGTATTGTCAAGTATTGTGTCACCTTTGGAGACAGACCAAAATAGCTTAAGTCAAACAAAAAGCTTTTACAAGTAAGAGCTGCACACAAAACAATATCATCTCAGATACGTCTTAGCAGCTTTACAAGGCAAAAATAAAAGTTTGACTAGCCAAGCAGAATGAGTAGAAGGATGTTTTTTCTTTAATTAGTCATGGTTTCTTCAGAAATTTAGTATTCATGGGTTTAAGAAAGCCATCTCCAATAAATATTTGTACTTTTAAATACTTCACATTGCTGGTAACTGCCAAGTGCCCTGCAGTGGAAGATCAAACTCTACACAGCTCTGTAAGCCTTAGGGATCCCAAGCAAGGAAACACTGTTTCACTCACTTTCAGCCATGGCTGTTCCCGTTACTCTCCACATACTATTCACTTGCCTTACCTGCCCTGCACCTCAAGATTATAGACATGCATCTGGGAGAAATGCTGCTTTTCTTCTGTGTGGACAACACAATCTCTACATCTACAAATGAAATATCAGTTTATTAACTCTTAAAATAAATGCAATATATTCGATAATCTGTATTTTAAATGGTTAAAATGGTCCCAGGCATGGTTTCAGCCTGTGCTCTGTAGCGGTGAGAGTCAGCATAAGCCAGAGATCATTCCTAGCAAGATGTTAATAATGTGGTTGCAGGTGCTCTGTGCCAGCTGGCCTCACAGCCAGGGAACAGTCCTAGGCATATTGAAGTTGCTAATGTAGACAGACACAGTGAGGGCAGTCTTGACACAAGGCCCATGATGACCAGAGACAGGCAAAATATATTACTCTAAAAAACAGGTATTTTTCTAAGTAAGAAAGCCAGGAAGATGCCTGTACATAACCCCATCTAAATAAGCCCTTTTCTTCCCTATACGCTGCTTTGTATTAGCAAGCTCTACCACACACTGTGCTTCCATTTCCAACCCTGGACAAACAGTGGGTACACAGAATGCTTTGAAAATGGGAATATCATGACACAGCATATTTCTTTGAAAAGGCAAAGACTTTCATGACTTCTTATACAATTTCAAGCATGTGTGTGGTTGTCTGTATGGGACTAAGAAGACCATAAAGTGGTACCGCTTCTTAACCCCACCGTCTTACTCATATTATTCATCCAGTCCAGTCAAGAATCTGCCATTCTGATTCATGATGACACAGCGGGCCTATTATCATGTTGTTGTTCTTAAATCAGGACTGGATGATGAGGAAGACACTGCAAAAATGCTCCTCTACCTTTTTTTTAGCTGTGCTCTGTGCTCCAAGAAGTGGAGCATCATGTAGTCTAAAACAACAACAGCAAAAAAATATGTTACTTGTAATCATTAGACCTGTGGTTTTAATGATTTAAGTAACTAGCCATGAGCCACAAGCAACCAGGAAGAATGTTTTTTTCCCCTACAAGAAAGCATTTTTATAACAGATAAACACTGCCTTGAGCTCAAATTTTCACACACTGAGCAGTAAATTGAATTATATAGTGCTGGAGAGCTGACTGGATTTCTTAATTATTTCCAGACTTGTTAATGTTGGGAAAAATGGGAGAAAGACAAGAATGTATGGGGAAGGAGTGGGACAGGTCATTCCTGGGGAGTAGCAGAAGGGGCCCACACATACACATAACTTTGCTGAATTTCCCAGGGAAAGATAACATACTTTTTTGCTACTGCTACTGAAACGATGGAGTAAATGTGTAAGGAGTGAAGGACCTTGACTTCTCACTATTCGTGCAAGTCCCATGACCTTTCCCCTTGAAAGGCAGAAAAGAAATTGCCCTTTTTCTTATCTACGTGGGACAGTTTGGGAAGAAACTCTTTACTTCCTCCCTTTCTCCTTTTCTAGTTTTTGCAGAAAGGAGTATTTAAAACAGCATCAAATCCCAGATCCCTACATTCAAAAGGGATTTTAACAGTCAAATTCCTTATCTCCCAGACAGGAGCAATGCATTTCTCATCAGAGATTCACCACAAAGGGAAACTTTTGACTTACAGAAATTACTGCTACCAACTTTTGATTTTATGGTTGGGTGTTCTTGATGTGAATGAGAGGTCAGCAGTCTTCTCTCCCTCATTGTTTTTTCTGTATACAAGAACTTTCTGAAGGTTTATGATGTCACCTTTAACCCAAGTTATAAATACACAATACTGAGACCATAGGACACATTAATTTCCTTCCCTGACACTACACATTTTTAAAAATCTGGGCGAGACATGAACATACAAACCAAAATTCATTCCCAGTTTAAATACATTTGCTTCTGAGTTTCTCCTACCATCTTGGCAAACAGAACATTTATTATCAGTTAACACAGTAAAACCAGAAGGCAATGTTCATCTAAAATTCTCAATTTCCATATTATTAATCACAAAGTGGACTTTAAATTCTCAGTAGAGGTTGTAACACACATGTAAAGATTGAACACTGCAAATATATGTCTTTTTCTTTTTAACCAGGAATAGCCCTGCTGCATTCAAGTAAATTGTCTGTATGTACAAAGTTAGTCACAAGAACATGGGGAAAAGAAACCTTCAGGGAACCCCAGAACATGTGGTTTTGGTCATCCCAAGTCTATTTGCAAGTTTGGGTGGGGAATGTTGAATAGCTTTGTCTGCAAAAATATTTTTCCTGGCTTGATTTTTTGCAGAAAAGAACGAGATAATCATTATTCTGACTTTTACCCAATTTATTTCCTATACTTTACTTGGTTTCTATAGCTTACTTGCATGTACCTGAGATTTTATTTGGTTTCAACTAAATGCTTCATTCAGCATGGTTTTTTTCAGCTTCCTTTTGAGGAAAAAGTATTAAATAATAGCAAGACTATAGTTTTCCATTTGTTTACATAGCTCTAATCATTACATCCCAAGTGCTTGCCAGATTGGAGCCCACCTAAGTGAATTAAATGATCCAAGTGTCATTAGGTCTTGAGTTCTCACTTCCCACTGAGGGTGCACAGCAGGTCTGAGAGTCTCTTGATTGTTCATGTGCTGTGAGACAGAGGGAAAATAGTGTTGGTCCAAATTTTACACTAATGATGGTTTCCTGAATACAATTAAGAAGCTTTGTACTTTCTGAAAACCAGCCCTAGAAATTATTTGCTCTAAGGATATCCATATCTGCTCCAGATGCAAAATTTGAGACATTCTGTTTTCTTCTCCTGCTCTTAGGTTCTTCCTTGTTACAAAATACCTCTGCAAACTATGAAAGATATACAGTCATTGCTAAATTCTCAGTTTTCTAACTGTTTTACAGTTTCCTTGTCTCTGTTGTGAGGTATTCATTCACTCCTTGCCTGCTTGTCTAGTCTGTGCACATTTTTCTCATCTTGAGAGACTATTGAAGCTGATTTAAAACACAAAATAGAACTGTACTTTGATTTCTGTTGTTTGCTCCTTAGCCAGTCAGTAGACTCCTCTGATATAATAGCTTCACTTTGCTTCAGTCACCATTTCATCCTGGTGATGAACATCTTGTAGTGGCCTCAGAGAACTTGTGAGATACCAGGGGAGGGATTGTTAAATACACTTAAAGGTAAGAAGTCATGTAGAGCAGAATTAAGTTTAGTCCTCTGTTTTGGAGATAACGTCAATGTTAGATTGATTATATACAGCCTGAAAAGTGTGTCTCATGCATCCACTCTTGCTGTGTGCTGAAAGATAAAAATCCCATTTGCTATATTTTATATTGGTGGTCTTTGACACTCTTAATAAAAATCTGTATGTTCCTTGTAAATCACAGATATGACGACTGCCAGATAACAACTTACTTACTGCTGAATAAAATGTTTCTTAGCTGGAAACTGAGCTATGCCATGTTCATGATCTAGTGACAGGGTGAGTCACTCATTTGTACCCCCATTAAAACACACATGTGGAGAATCCTCTGTAGTATGATGTTATAGTCATGATCCAACAATGCTTCTTAGCCAAGCCTCTGACCTGTACTTTAGTCAGATTTGTTTGTTTGTTCTTGTTCCTCCATCATCAAACTCAACATGGTATCCAAGTTCTCTATATATGTCTAACACAAGTTATAGCACCTGCTTGGAACTGAGAGAACATCACAAGACCACCTTTCCTCTCAGGGTTTCTCATTCAGTAAATAAAGATGCCATCAAATTAAGAGTGTAGTGACTTCTGAGGCCACAGTTGTTGCTGTTCATCGTTTGAGGAGTACACATCTTTCTGCAGTAACAGAACTTACAGGGCTTCTCTGAAAAGTTCCCTTCTGACAACTTCTCTCTTCCCTTCTTCATAAATTGCTTTGGTATGTAAAGACTTTGTATGACCTAGGTTATTATTGTCAGGTATGTTGCAGCATTAGCTTTCTAAATTAAAATGTATATTTTTGAGATTTTTTTTTATCATTTTAATCAAGAGATAATCAACCCTGCCACAGCTGCAAGTGTTCACAACTAGATTCTCATTTTTAGTAAAGCAGTCACACTACTCTTGCTAGACAGGGAACTGGTAGTCCCCAGCAGAGAGATAGCTCTCCTTAAGCAGGTTGCTGCAACAGACTTTCCAGGTGAACAAGGGTTCAGGCAATGCCTGAAGCAATGTTCATTTTCTGTCCTTCCCTGGAGAACTACATGTCCCTCTCTAAGAAGACAAGGAGCACCCCCCAAGCCAATTCCCATTCAAGTGCTGCCACACTTTCTTCTCTCTGGTTGCCCTGAGGGGCCATTCCCTTGCCAAGCAGTCTCTCAACTTCTCCACGAACCAGTCAGTCCCTGGGAGAGGCCCAAATCCAGCCATATTCTCAGCAGCATCCACACACAGCAGTGTCCTTGGAGAAGCTCATATGCAGCCACATCTCTAGAGAGACTCCCCAGGGAGACCCACACACAGCCATCTCCCCAGCAAGGCCCAGGCTGCCTCTGCATCCATGTCGAGTGCATCTTGGTGCCACGCACAGCGGCAATGCTCAGGGTAAGGGCACAGTAACCATCTGGCAAAATTTACAGCCAGGCCTAAATCTGCAAGCACACATATTTCGTGGGCTTGTTTGAAACTTTGCTCAAAGCATCACACATGGAACTGCTGTGCAAGCCTTGGCAGCAGTGGGTTATGTAATATACAGTCATCCATCTGCCGCCTCCCTGAAAAGCGCTTACTCAGATGTCTGCCGGGTGGCGGGCAGAGACTGTGTTACCCAGAGGCTGACGATTAAAAACAGAGCTATTGCTTATTGACAGTGACAGCAGACCAGTAAAATCTCTCTGAGCCTCCTTTTTTTTCTGGCTGCCAAGCCTATCACTGTCAGGGAGGAGGAGGGCATGCCAGACAACCAGAGCAATACAGACTGTCTACATAGGTCTCTTTATACATCTTCATCTGCTGATGGTATTGCTTGAAGTGAGAGTCTGAGCACGCCAGGTCTGTTCATGACCTCTCTCAAAGGGGATCCCAGACAGGAGGTCTCATTTGAGGCTGTGGGGAACTGCCCTCCCAAAGCACGTGGCCACATTGAGGGAGGCTGGATCAGGCTGAGGCCTTCGTCTCTACCCTCAGTCCTTCATCTCTGCTCCGCACCTCGCCCTGACACAAAAATGGAAAAATATTTATTTGCCTTAGATCCTATGATGGGAGTGTTTAGGCCTTGAAGGTGACAGACGTGCAAGTTTGTTTTTTAAAACACTGAGACGTTTACAGAACAAATACAGCTCCTCATCTTAAGTTGAATATTTTTAAACAAGGCTGTCATAACGTCACGTTTGCCAGTGCTTTACTGCGGAAGAAGCACTGGGGGAAAATGCCCATAATGCTTTCCCGATAATGGGAACAGCCTAAACTAAACAGAGTTTTTCATCAGTGCTACACCAAGAACTGGAATAATAAATAGAGATAGGAGGTAGCCCCACACTTCAAATAATTTGTGGAAACCTACTTCCACAAACTCAGCCCTTGTCATATTTGTGCAGTTGCTGACCATAAGGACAGCCATAACCCTTGCTGTGTCTTGGACAAATGCCGTGCTAATCACTCCTTGCATCATCTCAGGAACTGAGATTGCTTGACACTGCACAAATGTCCAAACTGTAATGATTTCCTCAGCTTCCAGGACAGCCTGTTCAGTTTGACTGGCAGGTAAGCACAGCAACTGTCTGCCTGGGTGGCAAAGAGGAGCTTACTTCCATGTCTTCCAGAAGTACCAGCACATGGAGAAAACAAGGCTGTGTGAGACTTTTATGTAAAGCTAAAATGCAAAAAAATACACCAAATGGGGGTTCTGTTCAGCAGCACTTCAAACCATTAAATGTACAGAGCTATAGTACAAAAAAAATCAACAGTCCTTGAAAAACCACGCTCTTTCTGCTAAAATTACTAATACTTTATAAAAAGATTTTCTGATCTTCACAATAGGAGTCACCATTCACTCTGGAATCACAAGTATGACCACAATACTTAAAAGCAAAGTGCACAAGTAATAGTGCTTACTGTTGAAAAAAATATCAGCGTTTTCAGTGGATTTATTTCTTTATGATTTCCACCCTGGTTACCGTTTCACAAGGATGTATGTGAATTTCCTCTTCACATAACTGCTGTTCTTGAAAATACCATAAGCCAAATGAATTCCTGGTGAAATTTGGCTTACAGTCAGGAAAAGTGGCTTCAGTAGCTTTGGAATAGGTCACTGAGTAACTAGAAGTTATGTTACAAATCCCCAGGAAGGATTTTTTCAAGTCTTCACTCCAAGAGGATTTCCTTGTTAAGATTTCTCGTCTTTTACAAGACTAATGCATTTATTCTCTGCTTTTGCTGTCGCCAAATGTACGCACAAGCAAGGGAGATTTCAAGGATTTCTTATAGAGTCATGTACATGAAGGTCTCATGTGGCACTGCAACAACCCACATCCCTGTTTTCACTCCTGGTTCCTGGCAGTGCCATCCATGTTCCCAAAAATTTCAACTCTCAGGGTCTCCCATTGTTTCATAGCGAATCTGGGCAGCAAATCCCAGACACATTCTACAAAGAAACTATATAACTTATCCTTTCCAGGAAAAAAGAAAGAGTGATGGATGTTTTCCAAGGTGCATATTTACTCCTGACCCCACATCTAGACCACTTTTTCCTCCCTCTTTATTTGTGTTATGTGCTAATGACCTATTTAAACAGTAGCAATATCTGACAGAAACAACAGTGAGTAACAAGCTTTTGGCACATCCCAGAGACTGTTCTCAAAGGTCTGGAGAACAGAGACCCATTTGAGCCCCCAGTGCAGGCCGAGAAAATCTTGGAAGGTAATATTATCTTCCCACGTGTCACTTAGGAACTAAAAATGAATATCCCAAAGAGTTTGATTCCTGGCACTTAGGGCATGGTAAATATTATTATTATTTTTAAACCAATGTTATTATTGGAAAGACATTAATAATTTGAAAATAAGATTAGTGTTGAAAAGGCTTCTTTGGTTTTGGCTTTTTGTAACCTTTAAATCTGGGTAGACTATTCCTGGACAAATATTTCAGATGGAATTTTATTTTCATTTTTCCTCTATTTACACTGAGATCTATTCCAGTATACACAGTGCAGCACTGACTTTGCCTTGGGATATCATCTACTTATTTTAAATTTAAAAGGTTTCAAAGAAAGAAACTTAAAAAGCTCCTACCACACAAATACACAAGGCTTGTACACCATTTACTTGAGAAGCTCTTACATATTCCAGTGGCTGTGGTCATCCTGTCCAACAGAAGTGTGGAGCAGGTGTGATAAATACATAGATAATTCTAGGGACTACTCTGTATTTCTTGTAAGTAAATGTTTTTAAAATCTTATTTTCATTTTTTTTTAATAGAGTAAGTTTAAGATGCAATTTCAACACTTTATAGACATATCTCCATGTAGCTTTATAATCCATTCCTAGTCTCTTGAGAAGGGGTTAATTCTTGGTGAGCCACACAAACAACAATAAACTACAGAGAAATTATAATTAACTTGAGTGGTTTCCATGGACTTTCCTCTTCACACAATGATCTTTAAGATGTAATGTATCCCAGGTCTGTATGGTGAAAGTAGATCAGATATCTGTAGTTGATAGAAAAAACAGAACAAGACGAAGCAGAATAGAATGTAATGTGTATAGATAGATATATATATGTGTGTGTATATATATATATACAGGTTTATGTATTTTAGAATACTACTGTAAGAGATATTCAATGAGATAGAAATAAAATGAACCTAGTCCTGAGGTCAGTGCCTTTAAATCACCAACACAGCAAAGAAAACCATAAGGACAGGTATCACAAATGAAACTTTAGGTAATAAGTGTCTATGCCAGAGCTTTATAGATACTAATTAATAGTATTAGTTGGATTTTTTTTTTTTAATCTGATTTCTAAATTGGATTTGGAATAAGAAGGAAAATTGGAAGTGTATTATTTTATCTTACAGACTTCAGAGAGTAATGTCCTTGGGAGGTGTAAATGGCAATTCTATTTTTCTCTCCTCTTCTGGATAGATAGTGCCTGCTGACTGGAAAGCCTCCAGCTCTGTAAATCTCTTCTGGCACAAACATTTAGATCAGAAATTGAAAGTAGTCTTTTTAAAAGTTCTTACTTCTTTCCCAAAGTGTCACAGGTGTGCTTTCTGCAATTTGTTGAAGTACAGAATAAAAAGCATTGTTTCTGTGATAAGGTTTCAAGGGACACCTGGAAAAAAACCCCACATTAGTGGCTTTCTGTATCATGAACACTCAGAGCTGTGTCTCAGAAGCTTTTCAATACATAGAAAATCAACATATCTATCAATATAAATACGTATATTGAGAGATAGGATCAATAGAATCAGTGAAAAGGGATTGTTTAAATATAGATAGATAGTTGGATACATAGATAGATCTAGTTTTACTTAGTTGAGAGAGGTTTTGCATTAATCTAAAATGGGTTTGTTGAAGATAGGAAAGTTTTGGGTCATTGTTATGGAAATTTAGAAGGAATTGAATTCGCAAAGCAATTTTTGGATCAACTTCCCTCAACAAGTGTCATTAATCAGGGGCTGGGACTGCATAAAGGGCGCACCAAAAATTAATCTGAGTTGCCAGGATGTTGAGAAGAAGAAGAAATACTAAGAAGAATCCAGTGATCCTTTTTGTTCCAGTCTTAAGGAGATGGGAGTAGGTAAACACTCTGATAAAGTTTCACAGACGTGAAGTTATGCAGCAAGTGTCTTCAGTGGAGTGGCTACTTTCCTAGCTTCTGAAGCATTGAAGGAGGCATTTGGGCAGGAGGAGGTAGATATGCTGCATACTGTCCAGCAGTCCCCACAGCTTGCTTGGCAACCTCAGAAATGCATTGCTCTTAACAACAACCTTTTTCCAATACTGACTTACAATAACATATTTGGCTTGCATCAGGCCTATAATGTGCTGGATACTTTCTAAAAATAGGACCACGTGGGCCCTGCCCCAAGCAGCTCGATATCTAAGATGTCAACCACTAGATTAAGGGAGGGAAAGAGGGATAAAACCTTTTAAAAAATAGTATCAGCTACTTTGGTGTGTTATCTAGCCACTATTATCTGGGAATTTCTTGCTCAGAGGCATGTTCAGCGTGAGAGAGAGCCAAGCTCCAAGCACCCAGAGGGCAGCACAATCATAGTTTGAACAGCTGCACAATCTACTGTGAGCAGCAATTCATTCTGACATCTCACAGGGACAGAAGTAATTTTGTGGGAGGAACCTGAAGAGCCACATCGTCTTTCTTTTCTGCTCCAGTCTGACCTCAGATACTCAAGCAGCACCCACATATCACCAGCAATGTGCCTAGGCCCTTGCTGGATGGGGGACTTGGGGTTAATTTCTCCCCCTCTCCTTCAGTGATATATGAATTGTGGCCAGAGTCAAGTAGATTAAGGTCCAGAATATCCATTTCTCTCACTCTGGAGCTGTTCACATTTATTCGGCACCTCGCTGTTTGTGATTAGGATGCTTTCCTGAGAGGTGGAAATTTGAGTTCATGAAGAGCTCACGAGCAGGGCACTGAACCTCCCATTCAATTTTCTGCTTCATGGGCAAGGGCTGCAATACTTGAATACTACTAAAAGACAGGCAGGACTGACAGATGCTGCCTGTTTTTTCAGGTACTAGGCTTGGGGAACTGTCTGTGTGAGTGGATGCCTGGTATGCACGTGGCCATAGATGACTCCTGGTAGCCCCTCAGGCAGGTGCCTACTTTCTGAAGGGAGGTAATTGTAACCCTGAGCACTGCACATCTCTCTCTCCCACTGGACAATGCTGGAAGTTTCTGTATCTGACTACGGGGACTGGATTCCTCTCTAAATTCTGACACTTAATTTAGAAGCAACTAAATATCATATCTGGCTCTCAAATAGAAGCCTTCCAGGTGTGACTGAGGAAACTGGAAATTGCATGCACATATTGTCAGAGAAAGTTTCACTGTATTTACCTCTTGAATATATTGAGGATTTCCTTTCTGTCATACTTTCAGAAAGTTTTACTCTTTTAACAAACTATACCTTCTAGATGGTGTCTTGTCAATGTTGCTTCTGGAGTGGAAGATACTAGCATGCCTGTAAAAAGTGCCCAGTGCTATATATTGCTGTAAAACACTCTCAGACTGAGTACCTGGGACTGCAAAATGAAGCACACACTCCTGCCAGCATACCAAAGCATCAGCCATATGATCACAAGTCAGATAGTTGGAGGTGTTGTGGTTCAAAAACTGAAAAGTTCTGAGGCACCTACAGGAAATAGCCAATTTCATACTTTAACTCTGAATGTATCTGTCTAACTTTTCCTTTCTTGATGGGTGTATCTTATCCCACAAAGTGAATCTTGCTCTACTATTTTTAAGTCTAGTCTTTTCCAGCATTTCAGACTGAAGCACGTGGAGAACATTTTGAGGTTTTGAAGAGTTATTTTTTAGGGAGCAGAATCAGAAAATCTCTTTTAGCCAAGACTACGTGGAAATGATATGTGGGTAGCTAGAAGTGGGTTTGTTATTACCATTATTATTACTGAAAATCTTGACAGATAAAAAAGGATAAGTAAAACAGGGTTGTGAGTAGTATCTTGCAGTGGGTTCTGGAGAAAACTGTAATATACATCTGCACCCCGGGTTTTCAGATTTCTGGAATCCTCTTGTCTTCAGAAATTGCAAATGAACTCCAATTACAAAACTTCAGAGTTTTAAGGGGAAGGACTAATAAAACTAAAAAGTGATGCCTCATAAACATGCCATTAGACTAATTCTGCCAGTCTCCGGGTATAGTTTTTCTTTTGCTTGGCCTGTAGCATGACAGACAATGAAATGTATTGTGAATTTATGATCTACAGATTTAGTTGATAGACATGCCCGAGTCATTTTTTCTTAAGCTTTCCTAGATTTCCATTCTCATGGGCATGGGTGTTAAATGTTTCAGATGTTATGAAATTTTACACAGGCTGGTGGTTAATGAGTTTTAAAAGTTGTGAAGCTCGACAGCGTTGTATTCCTAAGTTCTCTTGAAAGCCTCATCTACCTCCTACAGTCAGTGATGTTGTGGTAGGGACTCAAAGGAAAACCATACGGGTTCTGATGTGTGCTACTTAAAAAGAGCAAATCCACACTAGCATATTAACATGCAAATTCTATGTGTGGGCCTGCCAAAAAATATAAGTGTTCCATCCAAAACATATAAATACAGTCTACTTCTCTGAAGAGGCATAATTTTAATCAAATGTACATTTGGAGCACCACTCACTAAGAATTTATACTCTTCTTCTCAGTGTTTATACTAATATGAAACAGATTGCCAAGTTTTAATAAAAAAGCAGTTATCTTCTTCTGCTAATGGATTAAACACAGGACATTCGAATTTCAGTGTTGCATCCAAGAGCATAGGTGGCCCAAATACTTTTGTCCTATTTCAATGGCTAGTTATAACATCATATAGACAGAAATATATGTTTCTGCCTGTACATAAAACGGCTGGCGTTCATGGAGGGGATCAGAAGGACATAAGGAGATTGTCAACTTCTGTCTACATTGCAGTGCTGCACCTCATCAGAGTACCTCTAAAGGAACGTGTCTTCCTCTCAGGGAGTTCCTCATGACTTCAAGGAGATGCAAAGGTTTCACACTGAGGCAAAATACAGTTTGGTGCTTGTGTTTATCAAATATGTATTTTGATTCATATAAAACCAAACCACTTTGTATTTGAATGTCTCTACTTGCCAACTGAGACTCACAGCAGAGGTGATAAAATTCGATTAATTTATGCCTTTAGCATCCTAATTTGCCCACGTAGTTTGCTTTGCTGACTTAAGCAGCCACATGGCCCTGTGTGAGGTGCAAGACTGTCATGCGAAAAGATGGCTTGAGATGAATACAATGAGTGGGGCTTACCATTGTCTTTGTGTTAGAATTTGAGCAGATTTAAGAGTCTTCCCAAAATCTGCTGTAAGAGTTTCAAGAGACTGCTTCCGTTGTGCTGTTGGTATCTATTATTTTTTATTTAGTGTTGTAAAACTGGTGACACTTCATTAGATGCAGAAAAGAAGAAACTAGGAGTAGGAGTCAGAGAAAAACTAGGCTTCTGTCTGCTCTGTGGACTTGCTAATTGCACGTATGCCCCTGCCTCTCTTGTCTTTTATCGGTGCTCTGCCTGAGTTTAGGTGGCAGTGCACTGCCCTGCTATCTCACAATCTGCCCAATTAAAGAGAAAAACCCAAAGTCTTTCTCCATGTGATCTGAAAAACTTGCTTTCTCTCTCTCAGCTTTTCCAAGCCTAGTAAGAACCAGTACATATTGAGAAAGATGCATGACTCTCCTTAAAGGTGCTGGATCTGCCAGCTGAGCTGACACTAATACACCACTATCCATCACAGAGTGTTGTTGAGGAAAGCTTAACTCCCTGCTGATGCACAAGAAAGCCCATATTGTTTAATGGTTTAAATAGCTGTTTAATACATTCAAGCTTGTTTTTTGCTGTTGTTGTTGGGAGTTGCTTGGGCTTTTTTTTCAAGAAAGCTAAGGCTAAATTCAGACTTGGTGTAAGTGGATACAACTTTATTTACTTGTGAAGAGCTGCAGTCAAACCCAGCACGACTGTGTTCGCTCCATGTCTGGAAGCATGTTCAGGCAGTTTTCCTTGTCAGTGGGACCACTCTGTACTTTGAAAACAATTCTTTGCATGCATGTGAAAGCTTATTTATGTGTATCTAAGGGTTTTATGACATAGGGTAAGCTGAATCACTAGAAATGGGAACCTGATGGCAATTCCTGCCTATATTTCTTCTTGAAAAGCTGAAAAATTGGCAAATGAACTAAAACCACACTTAGACAGTAATGAGGGAACTATAGCAAATAACTACATGTGAAAATGATCTCCTGGTCATGCAGTGTGTACACACAATGAAAGCTGGGATTTATGTATGTACATAGCCATTCTGTGACAACGCTGTAGGTGCTGTGGAGTCACAATGCTGGTTGTTAAAGGATTTGAATTTCTGGTAGAAAAAAGGCAAAGGGGTGTTATTGTGTTGTACTACACTTTAGGATAAGAACTGATGGCCTGGAGAGGCTAAAAAAAATCAATGGCACACAGGACAAAATATTATAGCTAGCTGTAAACAGTAGATTTTCATGATCTGACCTTTGAGTTTAATTCTTATGAGGTGAAACTGATCCTCAGAATAGATCCCTACCCAGAAGCACTTTTAGCAAATGAAGCCACGAAAAAAGAGATGGAAATAAGTTTGGACTGATTTATTTGTTTCCCTTTGTTCACCAGTACATTCTCCCAAAAGGCTCCCAGCCCTATCCATTCTCTGATACGTGGTGTTCTCAGGCCATTCTGAGCTGCTTTTCTCCCTCTTCATCAATAGATGTCAATAGCAAGCTTCCTACTCCCAGAGATTTCAGCCATTTCGAGGCTTGCACCAGAACAGTAAGGAGGAAACAGTGACTCCCTTCCCAGTAAGAGCTCTGCTTGTTGTGTAGTTTCAGTTTGTCCTTAAAAGCTTGTTCCTGATATGACTAGGCATACATACTTCTATATTTCATGCTCTGGAACTCTGAAACTGAACCAATGTTTGTGAGCTTCAGTCATTTCATGACACGTAGAATCCCCAAATTCGAGCCAGATTCGGTGAATATAACATCATTTTGCAGATTCTCGGGAACATGACTCAAAATCTCCTCTTCACCTTGAAGAGTGCTAAAGAAAACACAAGTGATGAAACCTGCCAGGGCACACTTTTCTTTTTCTCCCGTTTTTCTTTGGGTTTAGGTTTTGATTTCCATGCATGAAAAGTTCTGGCCAAGGATGGCAATTGCATGCAAAATAATCTTGCTGAAAACAAATGACTACATTCTCCAGTCATGCATACTGAATGTGAGTGAAATGTAAATGCATTTTGCTTTTATTTACCTTATTCTACATTAGTGTAACAATGCAGAAAATCAGAACCTGAACCTGAAAAGTCATCTGTGGCAGTGTTGCTTCTAATATCCTCTGTGTTTCTTCCTCATTTCTTATGTTGCAAGATAGCAATCCACAGATGACACTGAGCACAACAAACTCCAAGAAACAGTCTGGATGCAAACTATATGTGAATCTTGCTTTACCACTTTCAGTACTAGCTAAAAATAAGTAACTAAGAAGGTGATGGTAGCAGCAGCCAAGACAGCAGAACTGGCTATTTGCTGCCTCTCTTGCATCAGCCAGGGATTCGGATTGCGAGGACAGGCGCCGACCAGCTAAGTGCACTGCCTGCACTCGCCTGCCATTCACCTGCCCAAAGAGCAGATCACAAATCATGCCAGTTGTTCACAGAGGCACCAGCAAATGTCAGCGTGCTTCAGGCGCAACAGCTAGCAGCCCTGCTAAAGCTAGCACATAGCTGTGATGGTAGGAAGCTTGTGTCATGATCTCCTTCTGAACACTTTCTGGGGTTTTAATTATTTTTCAGATGGGAAGTGGAAGAGTGAACAACTCCAAAGAGTTATAAAGGATTCAGACACTGGTAACAGCTGAAGTAAAAAGAGTTAATGTTTGTGAATCCAAGAAGCTTGCATTAGAAGAGCTATGCAACATCTCCCAGTGTCCTCTTCACACAATTTTACTTTAAATGTTTTGTTTTTAAAGGCAAGAATTTCACTATATGTTCCCAGTTTTGCTGTCTTCAAGACTTCCTTACAGAGAGGCAAGGAGAAGAGATATCTAAAACTAACTGTAGAAATTGATTCTAATCAGGTGTTTTTCCAATATAGAACAGGCCATACCTCAGGAAATTAATCTTGCATAGACCACCAAAGGAAAGAGACACAATTCAGGACTGTATATAAGCCACTGTTGCCCCCCAATTGGTCTTGCAATGCAAAATTTGGAGTTATTATAATTGTAAACCTATTGCATGTTATCCTCTGGTGTTGCTATGGGGCAAAACAGGTCTTTCAGAAGACAATAGAGGTTCTTGGAAATAGAATACCAGATGCTGTTGGGTGAAGGAGCCCTGGCACAGGCTGCCCAGGGAGGGTGTGGAGCCTCCTTCCTTGGAAGTCTTCAAGATCTTCCTGGATATGTTCCTGTGTGACCTGATCTAGGTGGACCTGCTTCTGTAGAGGTTTGAACTAGATGATCTCTAAAGGTCCCTTCCAACCCCTGCCATTCTATGATTCTATGATGGATGTTGTCTATTTGCATCTTTCTCTCACCAGAGTTATATTCCTTACAAATTGCAAATAAGTGACCCTGTAATTTTGTGCTGACAAGCTAGAGAGACAGAGCTCTAGAGGAATCTCACAGTTAACATGTTTTCTAGATCTTAAATAATTATTGATAGAACTGAGGAGAAAGTAGTTAGTGCTGACCCTTTTCCTTCCCTCTTTCATATATTGAAAGATACTAAGATCTTCTAATTACTTTCTCATTTTAAGACATAAGGAAAAAGCAAAATATCCTATATTTTCTCCAAGCAACAGTACAAAGAAAATGATATTGGATTATGTTTAACTTCAATAAAAGGCATTTACAGATTAAAAAAAGAGTAAGTGCAAATATCTCCCATTGATGACAGTGAAATTAGAACTGGTGGAGTGAAGCTTCAAAACCCTGGATTTCCTTACAGTTTCTGAGTTTTTCTGTGGTTGGCAGGACCGTTAGCATAAAGACTGAACATCAGAAACGTCAGGAAGAGATGCAGCAGGCAACTTTGGCTAGGAAAAGTTCAAGTACAGACTTCAGAAGAGCACAAGTCTGTGTTTCTTTTTAAAATTTTCATCCTTGATGGTGCTTTCTGCCACATGAGTTCTATCTTTCACTCCTGTTTCGCATCACACTATTCCTTTGCATGCACTTTGGCTAACAGGCATCCCCTGACTTCAAGATGTTCTGCAGGGATGCATTCTGTCTGCCTGCCAGCTGAGAACTCCTTATCATCACAGCCTGTCAAAAATCTCCTTGTGTTTAGCAGCAGTTGCTCTTGCTGCTCTTCTTTCTAGTTGGTAGCGTTGTTATCTCTTCTGCAAGAACAGTGTTCATGTCTATCATTTCAACGGCTCTGAATTTCTTATTCTTGTCAGGATTGATGGCAGTGCTGCTATTCATGTTTGTTGTACACTCTCCAGGACTGAGTCATTCCTATGTGCTCAGTGATTGCTAGGTCAAGTTCTTTTCATACGGGGGTGAGGCTTGTAGAAAGATTGGATAAGGAATATTGCCCAACTAATGCCTTAATGTAACTTTCCATGATGTGACTAAACAGCGTATCTCAAAACAGTTTGACATATAAGATGAATTCATTTTAGTAAAAAACAGCAAATGGAGAGAAATAAAAGATTTTACAATGGCCTATTAAAGCATTCCAAAGGATTTTCCACAAGCAAGATCAAAAACACTGGAGCGATTTGATGCAGAAGAGAAACATGAAGGTGAGTTTATTGATCACAGAAGGAAGGATTCACACTAGTAGTCTTGTTTTCAGTTAGTGAAATTCAAATGCTCAAGAAAACATTTGCAACCATCAAACCCCACCTGGATGAGTTCCTGTGTGACCTACTCTAGGCAAGGAGATTGGATTGGATGATCTTTTAAGGTCCCTTCCAACCCTTAAGATTCTGTGATTCTGTGACCATCAAATTGTTTTCTGATTGTAAATCATTATTCAGCTAAACTTATACAAGAATTATATGAGAAACACTTATTGGGTTTTTATTGGTTTGGGGATTGAGGGGAGCATTTTTACTTTTCCTAATTAAAGGTTCACCTGACCACTGAGCTGTAATCGAGTTAACATAGAATTTCAGTGTACTTTCAGTGGGCCACACTGGAGGTCCATCTAGCTGAGTGACCTGTCTCCAAGGGTGTCAGTAGCAGATGTCTAGGGAAGACAGCAAGAACAGGGAAAGTCTGCAGTAGCATTTCTCCAAATTACAACCTTAGTTCCCAGTTATTTGTAGTTTAGGGAGTATTCAAGTCTGGAATTGATTTTGTTGTTGTTGTTTACGTACCTTTAGTAGGGTTTTATTTAATTTCTTCTCCACTTGTTTTTTCAATCCAGTTAACTGTTAGGATCCAAATTGTCCAGTATTAAGTTGTTCCACATTTTACCATTGGTTTAAAGAGGAAACATCTGTGTTACTTTCACTCTTGACACTTGTTAGTTTTAAGGAAGAGCTCATCATTCTGGTTTGACTGGCTTTGTATTGTAAGAGACGGTGAGTGTCTATTTGCTACTTGCTTTCTGTAGGAGAAGCATTTACAGAGCAGTACCACATCTCTTATCAGGTGTCTCTGGCTCTCCTCAGCCACTTCTCAAGGAAGCTGGTCCCTACTTTGACCGTTGTTCTTTGACAGACCTTTTTCCAGCCCTGTCACCTCCTTGTGGAGGCAGAAGCCAGAGCTACATGCACCGTTCCAGACACCACCGTCACAGGCTGTATAGTGGCATAATCATATGTACTTTTTGTCCTCTGTTTCCTACCAGGGTCTAACATCTGATTTATTTCTTCAGTTTTATATTCTGCACATTAGGATTGTGCATCCATGGAAGTGAGTGTTGTAAAGCAAAGAGCTCGTTCATGAAACACAGTGGCAGCAGACCTTGGGACCAACTGCTGAATAGGTAAAGCTAGGAATGGTTTGTACTTTTATGCATTATTTTATATTTTACATCAAATATATTTCATTTACTCAGTTACTTAATCTTGTCATGTCCTTCTTCAACCACAAAGAGGCCCTTGTCTTTACCACCCTAAATAACTCACTATCATCAGTGTGCCTCGTCACCTCATTATTCATTCCTTTTTCCATATCACTTATGAACACGTTGAACAGCACAGGCCAGAACACAGATCCTTCAGAATTTCACTCATGACTTCCCTCCACCTTTCATTCCTAACTTTTTCTTTCTTATCTTTTAATCAATAATTTGGTCATGTCAGAGTTTTGGTTCTCATCTCATGGTGGCTTCGTTTCTCTAGCAGGCATTGGTGAGGACACCTTGCTGAAAGCTCTCTGGATTTTCAAGAAGAACAAAACAGTTGAACTCTCCTGATGTGTGTGCTTCAAAGAACTAACTCGAAGGCTCTTATCTGTAAGCACTGACTGTAATAAACATTACACAGAGATATTCTTTAAAAATTGAAATCTCTTTACATGTAACTCTCCTTCCAGTGATTAGATCTGTAGTGTTTACTGTACCTACTGAGCTGACAGAAGACTGTGATACTCATTCAGCCTCAGCAATATCCTTTCTGCTAATCCAAACGGTATCACAAGCTCGACTGTTGTTTTAAGCTGTGACTTTTCTTTGTTCCAGAGTTTGATTTTGTATAAGACAATTGATAGAACGATTGACTGAAGGCCAAGACAAGTGTGGTTTGGTTGTTTGAATGATACCTCCTGGCAAACAATCGTCTTTTCTGCTTGTTATTTTGGCCGTAAAACACACCCTGCAATAAAAATCCTCACTGAAGCCAGCTTTGAAAATACACACACCACGTTATAAACATGTACAAGGCAAAAATATTTTTGATGTGTATATCTACTCAGAAAGTTATTAAGAAATATTCAGCTTGATATTATTTGAAATGAGGGCAACACTGAAGTATGAGTATCAGGAGTTTTAATCAAAATTCCGCTGGGACTTCAGTTTGGGATTGAAGCTATACAAAATATTTGCATCTGAAGCAAAATCCACAAATATTTGGATTTTCATCAGTTCTGCTTGGATGCAAAACTGTCAGACATTGCAGTTTTGGCAGTCAAAGATTGCCTTTCCTAAATGTTAACTGCGTTTCCCACCCATTGGAACAATTGCAGAAGACCCAGGGGGGCTTCTAACTCATATAAAGCCAAGTGCCAAAGAAAAGAAGTTCTCCAGGGGTTCCTTGTTTCTCCTCAGGGGTAGTCTGTCACCTCCAAACCTATGCTTCATTTTAGTGGAGGAATAATTCCTTATGGCAACTGTCCATGATTCTGCCTTGGAACAGGGCAATTCCCAGCAGCCGGGGACGCTGCAGCCTTACAACTTTGTTTAAACATCTGCTTAGATTAAGAAAATATTAGCACAACACTGGGCACAATGGTCTTTCCATAAAAGGTCTTTAAAATGTCTCTGCTGGTGAAGTACTGTTTTCCCCAGGATGCAGGGGAGGGAACCAATGGCAGGTGTAAAGTTTCAATGTAAGTATATATTTTTTCCAAAATCCTTATGAGGAAAATGTCACAGACTTGTATAATGGCTTCAGAGACACAAGAACCTAATGCCTGATGATGAATGTTTTGAAACTTTATTGCATGACAGAGATACTGACTCATTCTCCCTTCTCAACTGTTCTCACATATAAGACCTATCAGCAAAATCATCGACCTTTATGTGGTTGTATTAGCTCAAGATATGTTTTTTAACAAAAATAAATCATTTAGTGAAGAATGTTAAGCAATTAACAAGGGAAAACCCACCTGCTTTTCCTCTTTCTGCTTTTTGTCTTTATGAGTTTCTAGATACATAGAAATTACATGCCACTTAGAAAACAAGTTTAGAAATGCAGTTGTTATTTGAAGTTGATCCCTTCAGCAAACGACTGTGTAAATGTACAGTGGTTGTGAGATTTGCTCATGTTAACTGTGTGCTGGGACTACTATTGCAAGAACCTTTTTCTCTTCATTCACACCTCAGGCTCTGCAGCTGACTAAAATAGGAAGCGTTCCTGCCTCCTGAAACCACAGAGTCCCTTCCAAAATGATTAATCAGGAACTTGGTGCAACTGTGCATGCATTAACACCCCTTCTTCTCCAGAAACCTTCTCACTGTCACGAAATCACTGACAAGGGAAAGGAGGGAGGGTACAGAATCTAATCTTGCCAACATCTTTGTCTAAAGAAAAACTCCTTGCTAGTGCATGGATGAGCTATTTCACACCCACCTCTCCTTTGCAATGTCAGTAGAAGAACAAAGTGGAGATTTGCAGTGGAAGAAACAACACGAAGAAGCAAACATCTAGTTCCTTCCCATGTACACAGCTTATCAAAGCAAATCCAAAGCTGTTGCATGGAATATAGCAAGTTTCATTCTTGCCACTAAACAGACCTTAGTCTTTCTTTTTTGTCTTGAGGATCTACTCAGCAATATGAAGCTTTTGTGTTGAAAATCAAACCTTACTCTCACTTGTATATTAACTACAGGACCATCCCTCCTGCTAAAAATAAGTTGACCCTGGCCTGAGCTAAATGTTGGACTGAGTGTTGTGTTAGCAATGAAACCTTATAACCAGTAAAGTTTTAAGTTTCATTGTGAAGGTTTCACTCTGTTCTAACTTCATAATTCTTTGAAAGCCTAATGCTGAAATATTTTTATCAGTTTATGAGTTTGTATGTGTATGTGTGCAAATATGTATGTGTACTCCTATAAAATAATAACAAGTTATAGATGTAAACATAATATATATAATATGAAGGCAAGATTGTGTGGATACTGGTATGAAATAGGAATTACTACATTACTCATGACTGATAAAGCCTTGAATGCTTTTCTCAAATGAGTGCAAATACAATGTTTCAGCAAAGCAAAGTTGGTATGAGATTAAGAGCATTGTAATTAGATATAAAAGTGGGAGCTGTAATGGGAAATTTCACTTCAGCCACAACTATAACAGTCACAACTGCCGCTGTGTGCTTATTTCAGCATAGATAAGTAAATACACAGAACTGTTTCACTGCTAATGAGTTACACCAAGGGAAATAACAACTATCTACTTTAACTGCCATGATGTTGATAGCAACACAGCTTTGTGTCAGTATGGCAGGAGGCATAGCTCATTTAAAACAAATAAATAAAACAAGAAAGAGGAAGAGAGATTGTCCCACACCTAGGTCTTAGTTTTACTAAGGCTCTTTGAGGTCTTTGACACAGGAAAGGGATTTTTACCTTTGCTGAAATTACAGATCTCCTCTGCTCTCAGGCCTGTAAAAAGGCATGGAATACCAGCAAGTGTCAAGGCCAGTATCATTTTACAGTGCCGGAAGAATCAGCCTTCAGCTGATGTTCAAAACAGCAAGGGTTTTGATTTCTGAACAGATAGTTGTGCACCTCCAGCACTAAGTGTAAAATGTTTCCAAGTGTCACTTTGGGAAGAGAAATCGAAGGGTTCATTGAGTCCAGCCAAATTCAGAGGGTGTTGCTCCAGGTATAGTTGTCACTCTGTCTGCTGGATCACACCTTGCAAAGCATCAGTAGAAAAGCATTTCATTTTCTAGAGGAAATGTGGGGCTGGAAGGAGCAAATTTTGGGCAAACAACAAGCAGTTAGAGTGCACAAGGGCTGCCGTGTGTGGGTCATGGTGCTTGTGCATAATGCAAGGAGATACAGAGGAAGTCAGAATCATTAGCACAGTGATTTTAGATAAGATTCATCCCACTTAATTACAGATATCTTGCTACATCTGAGCTGGACTCCCTAAGTACCTTTTGCACTTCTAGGAGAGCTGGTGGTGCTGGTAGAAAGTAATTTATCAAGCCAGATTTACACGCCTTCTTTGAAGAAAAAAGAGGAATGGAAACCCAGAAGTTCCAATTTTCTGCCATGAGTTATAAAGTAGTAACTGTACAATCAGTTCATGTGTTGTAGATATCTATGAAGAGTATATATAAAGCCTGTATACGTTCACAGGCTCCAGCCTTTGACAAACAATGGCTGCTCAGTTCATGGTTTCAGGCTGCCTTCCTGGTAGAGCTTCCATCATACAAAATGACATGACCCCAGACATGGAGAGAGTTCAGCACAGGGCCATGAAGAAGATGAAGGGAGTGGAGCGTCTCCCTTATGATGAAAAGCTGGGGAGCTGGGGCTCTTCAGCTTGGAAAAGAGGGGTGATCTCATTAATGTTTACAAATAGATAAAGGGTGCATGTCAGGAGGATGGAGCCAGGCTGTTCTCATTGATGGCTAATGATAGGACAAGGGGCAATGGGTACAAGCTGGAACATAAGAGGTTCCAAAGAAACATAAGGAAAAACCTCCCTGTTCAGATGAGGGAGCACTGGAATGGGCTACCTAGATGGGTTGTGGAGTCTGCTTCTCTGGAGATTCCAAACCCACCTGGATGAATTCCTGTGTCCCTAGGTGGCCTGTTCAGGCAGAGAGGTTGGACTAGATGATCTTTTGAGGTCCCTTCCAGCCTTTGAGATTCTGTGATTCATGCAGGCATAATACATTCCCATTTCACTCTAATTCTACATTGTTCCATCCTCATTCCTGTCTTACCCCAATGCCCACACATCTCATACTCCCTCACCATAATTCTACTCCTGGAGGTATCCTGGAAGGTGCAGAAAAGGTGATGTAAGTGGTAAAGCTGAGTCTTAACCTTGGTTGCCCAGAGAACCATTTTTCTGTGGCCCTTTGATCTCCAATCGAGGCATCTTGTTAGCTAAAAAGGGCAGGAGCAGGAGCAAAGGTGGTTTCTGCTGAAGAATTTCACAGGAGAAAAATGTTCCCTTTTACCTCTACCTACTTTTCCATTCATGCTCACCTCTCGTGTTGATTCTTTGTTAAACATGGGATCCTGGATAAATGTTTTTGAATTTTAAATGTGAAGCTTTGAAAGCATCACAAGAGACAATCACATCCTTATGAAAAACCCAGCATGGTTCTAATTAATTTGCTCAAACATCGATATCTCAAGGCTTCAAAATAATTTTTCTTTAACAATGTTAATCGTCGAAATACAAAAATCTCTGTGTTCACTGAAGCCTAGTTGTTTGCAAAGGATGTAAATCACCAACAGTTAGAAATCTGTCTTTTGGTGGGTTTTTTTTTAAAGTCCTTTGTTTTCTTTTTTCTTTTTTGCCACTTTTTATTTGCAGGAGAAGGTATATGGAAGTAATGAACAGCATGTTAAAGGGAAAAAAAAGCAACAAGGCTGACAGTTTTTTGGGCAAGTTTCAGCTCAATGACATTTCAAGTGGCAAAGATTTAGAAACCCTCCCAAATCGTGGCTGACAGGGGAGAGACAAAGCAGCATCTTCTGAAACGTACTCACTTTCCCAAGATCTGGATGCTTTGCATTGCAAAAGATTGCAAAGTGCAGTGCTATGCAAAAATGCCCCCCTTTACCTCACAAGGATAAGACAGCACTGCTGCTGGCTAAGAATACACCACATCAAATATACTTTTTTAATATGAAACCCCTTTAGCATAACTTGGTCTTAACACCTGGTGTGTAGAAACAGCAAACCCAACAACAACAAGATCTTAAGAACATGTGGATAAAATCTGCTCATGTGCTGGCATTTTAATTATGTTTGCCCTGACCCTTTTCCCATGTTCTATAAAACAGACCAACAGTATAGAGGGGGAGAAAGAAAAAAAGCCCCACACCTCAGTAGCACCACCTCAGCTAAACCAGATGAGTGCCGTGCTCAAGGTATTATTGCCAAATAAAACCAAAACAAAAATACAGTGGAAATGAATAAGGAAGCTGAAGCCGATACTTAAAATAATAGTGCAAAGAGCTGTCACATAGTTCCTGTTAATAGCTTCAAGGACACCTTCCTCTGGCTTTTAAGCAGGGTCACCGGCAGTGTGACGTGCTTTTATGGAGTCGGACCGTTTCTCTTCCCATCTTCAATGCAAGAGGCAAGAGGGGTGAAATGGATTACAGGGATTACAGATGCTTGTGATTGAACCCATCGCTGCATCAGGGGAAGCAGCCTCCAAGGTGATGAATTCCAGCCCCCAAACTCAAGCCTGAAAACAACCCAGGTGGAATTATTCCACGTGGAGCCTGAATGAAAGGGCCAAGGTTCAGTACAGCCAAGGCCCTGCAGACAGCCAGGGTACCTTCTCGGGCATGAGCACTATGTGAGGAAGCCTGCCAGTGACATGCCAAGGAGGGGCTGGCATCACTTTTTTAATGGGGAAATTGTACTGCATGCAAAATGACACCACTTTGCAAATTCTCTGGGGAGGCAGCTGAAGCTGCCAAAGCAAATGGGCTTTTTCTTATTGTCCGAGGACTTTAATATTCATAGCTTAATCTCATCACTGATAGCATTGCTTTGTCCTGTTGGCAAGATTTATTTTCAAAAACTAATTAAAACAAGCTGGTAGTGAGTCCACTTGGGATATGCTTTTCTCTCTGAGCCCTATCCTTTAACAGCTGAATGGAGTTATATAGATTGCGTCTAGGAATATGAAAATCGATAACCAAAGAAACAGCACAGAGAAAGCTTATTTCCTCTCATGGTAACACTTGAGCTAGTCACGATGAGCAGCTGAGCAGAGCACGGATTCCCTGTCTTGAGCAAGAAAAGGAGAAAGTTAGCTGCACCCCAACGACCCTGGGACCACTGCTTCAGCAGGGGGTTGGATTAGATGATCACTAAAGGTCCCTTCCAACCCCTACCATTCTGTGATTCAAGACCCAAGCCACAACTGTCCATAGTATCTGGTTCAGAGCAGTAGAGAAGAGGTAAATGCCTGAGCAGTGCTGGGAGGTGGTTTGGGGTACCTTTAGGCTCCTCAGGGATGATCTGAGCCTATTCCATGAGGATGGGCTATCGCAGACCACTGTAAGGACAATTTGCTCTCAGACAGATATTACTGCAATACCCACGTATTACTCTGCTTCCTCACCCATGTCAGCAGGAACAAGACAACACCTCGTGTCCTGATCCTCTCAAAAAAGCAGCTACCTGTCCTTACCACTCTGCTGCACCTCACTCAGAGCATGAATCCACAGCTGCTCCAGTATTAACACAAAACACATCAGCCTGAGCAGAGGAAGGAAGCTGAAGTGGCAGAGACCATGACAGATGTTGCGAAATGTCGACTTATTCATAACAGAAAGTCGAGCAGATCTTTTGAAAGCTTTTTTTTCTTTTTTCCTCCTCTCTCCTCCCCCTCTTTTTATTTTTTTCTCCCTTTTTTTTTTAATGTGCAGACTTCAAAGCAATGAATTGTGGCATCTGTAACAGCTACCAAACCGTGCCAGTTGAAGCCAGTGGAGCACAGTCTACAGTGATAGAATGCAAGTCATGCAATTATTCGAGTTTGCAGTCCTGCTTTTTGAAACAACATATGGTCTGCAGCAAGGAAGCCAGGATATTTTAAAAGAGCTCCTACAGGGTTTCAAACTTTGATTTTACAGAGGTGTGGGAAAAGAAGCAGACTGCATTCAGGCTCTGATATTTAAATACATATGTTGTCGTTTTGCTTATTGAAGAGAGCTGTGCTGCACTTCTACATATGCAGAATGGATTCTGGGTTTCTAAGGAGCAGGCAGTAACATATAGGTGTTTCACACACTTCCTCCTTTTTGCTGATATTTAGGGAAACGGGGTGAAGTTCTGCACTCTTAGTGAAAAGCAAATGGCCTGAACAGATGAAAAAAACTCTCCAACATATCAACGTGAGAAAATTCTTGTTAACTAACTCCTGAAACTGCCTATCAGAGTATTCTCAATCACTGATTCTTTTATGCTGAAACACTGTTGTCAATGCAAAGTGAGGATTATGAGGTCCCATCAGTACCTATGGGCATCAGCCCTCTGACAAAATGGCATGAAACAACTGCCTATCAAGTCAAAATTGGCAATGACGATCTGTGCTACATCCTTTACCTGTCCACTTTGCACTGAGGGCTGCCAGAGCTGACAGCCGAGTCCAGCTCAGCTGTGATACCATGAGCTCCAATTTGCATGTATCAATGATTCATATGTGCAGCTACCCCTTCAGTCTACTCACTCTCTCTCAACTCCAAAGGATTCTTAGTCGAGAGTCCACCTTTTAAAAGATGTGGATCTTCAAACTGGGTTTCTGTGTGAGTGCCGGTCTCCAGGACACCATCTTTCTCACGTTTAGTAGCTATGTTTGCTTTAATGAAAAGAAATCTAGTAGCTGCTCCTGGCCTTTATCTTATGGCTAGCTACCTACATCCCTTCAAAAGCCCTTATCACTCCTGGATGTTGAAAAGCTAATCCTAGACATAAAGCAAGACTTACAGAAAGCATAAAAAAATCAACACTAGGCACAACCACAACCATGGTATAGGATGTTTCTCTTTATTAGATGAACAATAACTCAGTTTCCAATGTCACTTTTTTATTGTCTGCCTTTTAAATCTATTTTCTTCGGTGTATCTTGCCCAAGGCTAAGCTCCCAGGAAGTGTGGGACACCTTCCCTAGCTTTCAACACCAGAAAGTATCCCTGTCACATCTGGTTTGAACCTACACCTGACACAAATCAGAGCTCTGAGTAGTAACTCCCACAACAGGTCCAGATTATTTGGCTGAGCTGCAGCTGCAGCAAAGCCCTTTGACCTCAAATACAACAAAATATATTAAACCTATTCTGAAAAGCTGACTGGGTCAGCCTCAGAGTGTGAGATCTTAGGTGCATATTTTTTCATGAAGAGGAAAGAAACATCAGTCAGCTTAGAAAACTGGATTTGTTCTCATCAGCAACCAGGTGCTGTTGCTTTGTGGGACTAACCAAACTCTTTACCCCAAGGTTGTGTAGGCTTTCACCATGCCTCCCTACTTGCTACTCTCTATCTCCACACAGCTAGTCTCCTCCTATGAGTATCATTTTGGTCTTTGAACTCTCTGCAATTTAGCAGAAGTCATCTTCTATGAAGGTTCAGCATCTTCTGCCCTGTGCCTGTGATTTGAGTAATCCAGAAAGAGTCATGCAAGAAGGCAGAGCAGATTTCTTTTGAGAGGCTGAGAGGGCCCAAGCGCTCTATATTCTGTTATATCCTTACTCAGAGATGCAGATGCCATCTGAACTTTTATTCTGGTCTCCCTGGCATTTTCTCACAAGGGAAGATTGAAGGAATTAAATACCTATGTCTTAGCTACAAGATCACCGAGGAAGGCTAAGATATTGCTTTTTAATATCTAAGTATACAAAAATCTATGATGTAGTGGCATTATTTAAATTTACAGAGAATGTGTAACTATCAAGATTGGGATGGTAATTACTGAAGCACATAATGTGGGAGTGCTTCCTAATTTGAAGATCCACAGCTCATGAAATCATCCCAAAGAGAAAGTTATCAGTGGCAAAGGTCAATCAACTGTAAAGCAGGCAGAGTGTGTTATTCCTGATATAGAAATGCATTCAATCTCATTTTGGTTAGGCTCCCAGGAGCCTCCAGTGTGCACAAGGTTTGTACAGAACTGAGAGGGATTTGCAAGGTCAAACTGCTGTTCATACTAAACCACTGCTTTTTAAATTGTGCCTCCATTCTAAAAACTTCGTGCCTGTTTCTCAACCATCACAGTTTTAACTCATACTCCTGTGTAAGAAGCCCTCTTGCCTGACATATTGTATTTGGGTGTAGTTGATAAATCTCATCCTCTGCAAATTGTTGCAGAGAAGGGATGGAAAAGTACACACTCAGAAGCGGTTTAAGTAAGTTCCAAACCATTTTTCCAGCTGTTTGGAGTCTTATGGCTGCCCTATGCCTGCTTAGAGAACAGAATCTGAAGCTTTCAATTTTGCAGTCTGAGAAAAGACGTGCAAAGGATACGTTTATTTTTTGTTTCTACGTGGCTGACAGTAATAAGTGTAGAACCTGCTTTGTCAGCCATTATGTACCTACCAGAGATTTTCATCTCCTGGGAGAGTGATGTCTCTCAAATAAGGTAGTTGAGTGCATCTTTTTATTTTTAACTCTCTGTGTCCAGTTTTGCACAACAGAAATAAGTTATTTGCTCAAGCACATAGACAATTTGCACGTAGTAGATCTTGATCTCATACAAACTCTCAAGTAGCAAAAACCTCAACAAGTACAGCAACAAAAAACAACTGAAACACAGTCCTTCCAGATGCAAATTTGGTGTGCAGAAGCACACATGTAGTAATGGAAATCAACCCCTCGTGGCTCCTTTCAACTTCCTTTGAAGTCAGTAGCAAAATTCCCATTGAGTTCAATAAGAACAAGAGGCGGCCCTTGATCTAGTAAAAAGTCCTTGTGAGGTTTTATAAGCTCTTTATACAAAACTTTATTCCAGTTGTTTATGAAATACATTTTGGCCTCATATCTACCCACAAAACTTTGTGGCTGGTTGAGAATAATGCGACACCTCCACCCAGCCCAAGCAGTGACTGTCACTCAAAGCCCTGGTTGTGCAAATGTAAGAGGGATTCCAGGCTTCCAGGGATACCTGAGCAAGTTTTGATTTTCAGAAGAGAGACACTAAAAAGAGGATGACAGGTCAAGTAACTTGAGTCCAGCTATTCAGGGGCAGGTTAGGTCAAGGCCATTTCTGGCCACACGGCCACATGACAAATGTCCCTGCTAATTCTGCTGAGTCTCGTGGTAGACTTGGACGCAGCTCGTCACAGGGGATTAATACCAAGACTGCAGAACCTGACAAGAGGACGTGGAATTGCATTAGAGCAGTTCTGTTTCACTCCTTTCTGATCAAGTTCAGAGAGTGGTGATGGGCAGCTATTCTCTGTGCTTGAGGGTGCTCAGCTGTGAATTCCCTAAGGGATCACTCATGTTGCTTCAGCTGTTATACATTTATATGAAGTCTCTGGAAATTTGTGAGACAATTTGGGAAAATTATTATGCCTGGTACTTTGTCTGCCTTCCAACTGACTCAGAAACCATGGTCACTGGGCTTAACCAGTACTGACAGGAGTTATGTTTTAGGCGAAAGCCAGCTGGCTGGAAATCTACCCAGAAAATATGGAAAATATGATGATCAGCAAATATAAACACTGGTGGATGCAGCAGCCACACAATTCTCAAAATGGTGATTTACACCTCTATTATCTCTCATTTTTGTGGCACTCAGATCCCACTTTAGGCCAACTGGGAGAAACTCCAGAGATTCCAAGCAGCTCTGTAAAACTGCTGCTGACAACCTGGGTAGTCTGCTCCAGAGGAGGGAACCCTCTTCCATACGAACGGTCTTCAAGACCCGCCTGGACACGTTCCTATGCTACCTGATCTAGGTGAGCCTGCTTCTGCAGGGGAGTTGAACTAGATGATCCCTAAAGGTCCCTTCCAACCCCTACCATTCTATGACTCTATGGTTCTATGAATGGCAGAGGCGTGAAGATGCAGAACACAAGCAAGTTGACTCAGTCTGGACTATGCAGCCCTGCACCTCAGGCCTAGAAAAAAACCACTGCTCTGACTCTGATCCACAGTTCAGATTCCAGGCTTAAAACATGAGATTTATCTACCTGCTGGGAATTTCATGGTGTACAGCAGAGACCAGCACAAAATGTCTGGTTTTCAGTGGATTCAGCTACAAAAAGATGGATGGTACATGGTTTTAAGTATCTATATGAATATATTTTTTTCTAGGATCTTTGAAAGCTTCCCTATTAAATTGTACCCAAATACCCAACAACCTACCGCAGGAAGACAGACTCTATCATGTTAGACCTTGAAGTCCTTTGACTATTTGAAACAAGGGCAAAGTTTTGGTGGAAAAGTACACATTAATAGGCTGGATTCATTAAATCCTAGTAATTTTAGCTCAGGTTAAAGCATCTGAGCCCTTAAGGGGTTCAAGGGCACAGTATCAATCAACAAAGAAAGTTCCTAATCGGATTTGGCCTTGGGAAATTCTGTTATATATTCTTTCTGGGTGATGTTATTGTTTTGGGGGAGCTTATCTACTATCTTGCTGGGAACAACTATCCGCTTTAATAAAGTGCCTAAAATATTGTAATAAACACACAGCTTATATCAATAGCATCATATTTCCCCACATAGTATTTGTGTGTGTGGTTTAATTAGATGGAAGGATTACAGGAAAAGTTTGTGTCATAACGATTCTTTAAAGCAAAACCATAGATCAAAGTTCATAGCTGCCAAATATACAACTTTCAAAACAAGCTCAAGTGCTGCTATTAATCATGGCTGCTGGGGGATTTGATGACAAAGATTAAACTGCTGTAAAGGATACTGCTGTGCATCAGATTCTTGCAACTGTCATCAAATAGTCTGCCAACTATTAACAGGTCAGAAGAGTTGTCCAGCATTTACCATGGGTGGCTTCGTCGCTGCAGTTGGTGAGGCCGCCTAGGCCATGGTGACAACCAGTGACACCCTCCCAGATAGACGTTTGTGGGTTGTTATTTTTTACAGCACGGCTGAAGTTTTAAGGTCTGCCTGTAGAGCAAACGAGAGAGGGGAAACTGTGGGACCTCAGCCTCACAGCACTGTATCCTCCCAGGAACATGGCTGCATGGAGCATTTTCTCTCCCCACACAGCGCACCTTCCCCTTGCTTAGTGCATGTTGAGAATCACAGAATCTCAAGGGCTTGAAGGGGCTTCAAAAGATCTTCTAGTCCAATCCCCCTGCCAGAGCAGGACCACCCAGAGTAGGTCACACAGGAACTCATCCAGGTGGGTTCTGAATATCTCCAGAGAAGGAGACTGCACAACCCATCTGGGCAGCTTGCTCCAGTGCTCCCTCACCTGAACAGGAAGAAATTCTTCCTTGTATTTCTTTGGAACCTCTTATGTTCCAGCTTCTACCCATCTGTGGAGCTGGGCTGGTGTAAATTCACCTGTGACTTTATTTCTCGGCAACTACTCCATGTAGATAAGCCCTCAGAGAGTGCCTCAAGGCCTGCTTTTCATCCCATTTGCAATTAGGCCAATCCTCTCTCCTTCCACACAGGATCACGTCATATCCCTGTGGGAAGGCCACAGCATTCGTTTACGTGGAAACATAATATGAAGGAAGTATGTAAAGCACACTTGGCAGGGCCGGAGCCAGCAACCAGTAACCCACCAGCCAGCACTCCGTGGTGGGTCACCCATGGCCATTAGATGGCACGTAGAGAGCTGTTAACCTACAGACCTGCAATATGCTCCTGTCGGGGCCCATATGTAACAGTGTGCTTGAGAAGAGGCCTTGCTGAGGCTGAACTGGTACCAGAGCCTTGCACTGAGCTGTCGGTATAACAGATGTGAATGACAGTCTGATGCAACAAGGGACTGGAGATTCAAATCCAAAACCGCAGATTTGACTACAGTCTTCAAAGTTTAAGGGAGTTACAGATCTGAGTCCAAACTTCACAGCTGTGGCCAGCAGTAAAACAAACTTATCTATATAATGGGACGAATCCAAACTACATTTGAATATCCTTCATCTCTGGGAAAGTTTGGAGGCACATCTGGCTGGAAATTTTTAATCATCATCTCATCTTTACTAGTAGTATCTTTCAAAAAAGAAAGAAAAAAAAAGCACAAAAAAGAACAGTCTGTTAAAGACTTAAAGTGGCAGATATTCAACCTTAGATTATTTTAAGTAGTTCAGCCTTGAACTTGGCAAACAAAGGCCTTCATTCTACCCGACGCTTTGTAAGTTAAAGGTATCACGGATCACTTCACTCCTTAATGTAACAGTTCTGTCCTCTGCTGAACGCAAGGATGTGACACCAGACAGACCATTTTTAGACATTTGCAATGGTATATTTTGATATCTAAAGGTTGCCTGCTCATAGATCAGCCTTCATTTGCCTTCCCTTTATTTAAATTTTGTTTTCCAAGGCTCTCCTCTTTCCACAAAAAACCCCAAATTCCTATGGGGTTGAAACATTCAATACTACAGTCCCCAGACATCCGGCCCCCTTCCTCTCCCAAAGTGTTTAGAAAATTAATATATCCTTTTCAGCTATAGCAAAGTGAAACAAAATGCCTGCTTAGATTAATTGCTTTTATATTCATTGTAAGATGCTATTTAATTACTACCACGAGGATGACTGCATTGCATGGGCTTGGCACGTAGCTAGTTCTCTCTGAGAACGGATCTCTTAACATAGCTTTAGGATCTGTTTAACACTTGTGAGGCTACACTTCTCTGTAGGATTACCAGAACCACATAAATGGCATTTGCTCCCATGTCTTTGTGTGGCACTGGCAATGCTCTGGCTGACGATGGGGCAGGTAAACTATGTCAATATAACAGAGAGCTACTTGGTGACATATCAAAGGATCTTTTCAGATATCCCTGGAAACATTAGCATACATATTGCTCTTCAAAGAATATAAAGACTACCCCGGAACACTTCACTGAGTTGGGACCCATTTTTTCCAGTTTTCTGGTTTCTGCCATCTTACATTGAAATAGGGCATCTGGTTTTCTTCTTACTGGGAACTATATACTGGGTAGAATAACCAGGAAAGGGTGGGGAGGTGTTTTCCTTTGGGTTAGTGAAAAAATATTGCCCGAGGAATAGAAATACAGCTTTGATTGTGATACAGCCTCTATTTTTATTACTTCTCTCTGTATAATAAAAACATTGTGGGAAAAATATAGTCCATTATCTGCAGTGGATACACCATCCATTGGCAAGGCTTCTAAGGGAGGAACACCAAGTTCCAGCCTCATCTTTCAGTGTGACACAGGCTGTGGCTCAAAAACTGGAGAAGCACAAATTTAAAACAAGATATGAGCACATGAAACACAAAAAGCCGCCCATCCACCTGAAAAACACCACAAAGGGCCAGAAGAACATCCCTGAAAACTATGTGACTACAGCTGCTGCATGGGTAAAGTGCTCAGCACCAGAAAGAGAGATGGCTTAGGGTCTGAAAATGTGGTATCCATAAAACTCAAGTCAGTGGCAACATTACCACTGGCCACAGCAGAGTCCAGGTTCCTTCCAATATGCTCTAAATTTACTCTTGGTTCTATATTACAGCACCCAAATAAAAGCCAGGAGTGTGCAAATGAACACAGCACAGTCAAAGTGGCTGCAGTGCTGGCATAGGTTAAGCCTGTGCTGGGGCTACACTTAACATTCACTACAACAGCCCATCTTTCACACCATGCTTTGTCCTTCTTGACTAGCCTTGGATGTCAGTTCTTGTTTTAGGTTACAGACTCCTGTGAGAGGTGCACTGAGATGTATTTGGACAGTACTATACATTGTGGGTGCCTTCCTAGTACGTGTGACAGGTTGAAAGTGTATGGTGGGACTCCAAAGTCCACTTGTGCCACCTCCGGTGCTCCTGCCATTCTGTGTCACAAAACCGGCGCCCAAGAGCTTGTCTTAAAACTTGGATGTTATCTCCAATGTTTAGAAAGGCCACAAAGGAAAAATTTGGAAATGTATCCAGCTCCTGGAAGCTTAATGTTCATTCAAGGTGGAGTGGAAGATGTGAGATATCAACTATTTAAGGTCATAAATCTCCAAACAGGAAGTGACAGGCAAAAAAGCATCAGGAGAGCATTTCTGTTTGCCCACAGTGTTTCTGTTTTCCTGATAGCAGTAATGGTCTTCTGTTTACTGATGCTTCCTAAAGACATTTACTTTATGGACTTCACATTCTAAGATTGAGAAAAACATCATGGCTGATATTTAGCAGAATTAGTTGCTTCACTGTGAGAAATGAGTCTTTGCTGTAGAAGGATACTTTAGGGTACTATCAGTGGAGCAAGTAGGGACCTCTTCCCCTGCAAACTTGTCCAGTGCTTTTGGAAGCAGAGAGCCAAAAGCAGCGAAGCAACTGGAACAGTGACAGTATTTCAAGAAGGCCAGCTTGAAGCAGGTTATGTTTGGCAAGGAAAGGCCTAGAAAAATCCTATACAAAGCTTTAGTTTTAGCCTTTTAAAATGAAGAGGATTTAGATTCAACATAAACAACAGATAAAGTGATCACTAATTCAGGCATGTATCTTTCTCCGTTTACATCCAGAAGTTTCAGGTTCTCATTTGCTGGCACCACTCTGTCTAGGCTCTGGGCACCAAGCTATCTGAGATAGTTTTATGGCCAATTCCACACTGCTTTGCAAGAATTGGTGGTGAATGCATAGGACTTCTTTCCTGGGTAACAAACACTCTCTCAGAGAGTGAACGTTAACAGCACTGGCAAAAAGCATTTAAAGCAAGTTGAATTCTCTAGAAATGTTACTTCTTAATGAAACAAATCGTCACCTCTTAAAAGTGCATGTTGTCTTGGAGTGCCTGTGTTTTGAATTAACTGGGTAACTGAGGAATATGGTGGAACATAAGGCAGAACATTAATTTGCCTGAAATGTTGCATGTATTAAATTGACATATCAACACCTTTGTGTTAAATACAAGGCAAAATATTGAGCCTTGTGAGATCACATTAATGAAGAGCTCAACTGACAAGTCAATATATTCTGTCAGACGAAGAGGCAGCCCAGAAAGACTAACCATTACCTCATTATGAAAAATTGCACTTATTAAAACTTGGACTTCAAAATAGACTTAAATGTCATGAGAGTTTGACAGGGTAATCAGAAGAGTGCTACAGCAGTAATTTCATATGTGAAGCTGGTCCGTAAACCTGTAAATGGCTACTCTTCAGCCTCTTAAAACACACTTTCTATCCACACAAACTAGATGCATTATCTTTACAGGAAAAATACACCCACAGAACCTGTGAGTTACTTATGATGACGACTAAAGTTTCTCCTGAACTGCCCACAGCATAGATTCGATTGCACTAAAGCCAATCCTGTCCATAATGTTAGTTTCTCTTGTTGTCTTCTGCTGAAGCAGAAATGAGCCCTCTCGAGAGTCTGATTGTGCTATTCCAAAAAAAGGCTCTTACTAAAAACAGAAGCTTTTTCATTCTCTCTTGAGGCCTGATATTTATGATCAAGCACTCCATGCCTACTTCTCTTGCCCTAATTCTGGTCATTTGCAACAATGCTGGCGTTAAGTGACTATGAAACCCCAGTCTCTAAAGTAATCAGATTTTCAGGCCCTGTGCCCTACATCACATGGAATCATTTACTGCAGTACAATAGGAAATAAGGCTGCTACACATAACTCTGTTTCAGAGGGGGAGAAACGTTGCCCATTGCTGAGTAACAGTATACCCAATTGACTACAGGTTATAAACTGTGCTTAGGAACTGATGGATTTTTGCATTTAGAGTAAACAGAGTGGACAGGGAATGACCAGAGTAAGAACAGAGAGAAAATACAGAGACTACAGAGGAGCTCGTGCTCAAGCACCTGGTCACATGGGAGAACTGACTTCCCAGATCTGGCTGATATAGGGCAGCTGAACTGTTTGTGACAGCTGGGATGAGCTGCACTATGAGGAACCAGCAAAGCTCCGTTATTAGCCCATGAGCCCAGCAAGCTGCTTGGCCCCTTCTTCCCACATGTAAACCTCACAGCTCTGCTATCAGCCTCAGCATCTGACGTGACCTTTGCATACCACTAACAGAGAGATTCAAGAGCAGATGGTTAAACTGAACCATGTAAGAATTGTGCCCCAGTTGGATCGTTGCAGCTTGTCATATTAAGTCTTTGAACTTTAGAGCTTACCTTGGAGCCACTTCCTCCGGTCCTGATGGAGTTGTAGAGAATAAAAAAGCCCAAGCCCCTCATTTTTCCAAATGTAGTAAAAAGTGTTTGAATACACACTTTAATATATTTTTCTGTGGCATTTTTGTAAAATACAGATATATAATTATAGATATAATGCATATATAGCATTTACTATATTGATAAAAAGCTAGTCTTTTCACAATGACACACCAGTAAGTATTTACAATATGATTCAAATTCTAAGGAACAAATGTTTCAAACAATATTGTGTGGTTATATGAAAAGAATAATTTGAGGAAAAACAAGAAACCAGTTCTAAAAAATTCCCAGACAATCAAGTACATACTCTTGCCAGGAATGCCACCATGAACATCCATGAACAACCCTTTTTTAACTCCTCCCCTTGTAGGAACACGCATGGTTAGCTCTTGCACATTTCTACCTAGTCGACAGCCCTTAAGATGACATGGTTGACTATCCTTTTTCAAGTACAGATTAATTGTACTCTTCTTCCTATTGAAAGATTTGTCCAACCACGACAGTTTTGGCTGGAACAGGAATTTCTACACACAAGTTTCCTGTGAATGTAAACCAATGGGGCTGTGACTACCTCCACAACTGAAAATTTACTCATGTTGCACACATCTTAGAACCACTTCACAAATCGCTCAGTCTGAGGTTTCTGAATAGTGTTTGTAGCATTGCAGGTCTTTGCTGGGAGGTCTGCCTCAAAGGACACTGCAATGCCAAAACCAGCAACAGACCTGAAGTACAAGAATGCTCTTTATGTTATCGTCATATATGACCTAGCCATTCATCTGTAATGTACTGTCCACAGTACAGTTGATGTAAAGACATCTTTGTCTTCAATGTACTGCCACCCTTTCCTGTGAGGCAGAGAAGTGCTTTTTATCACATTTTACAAAAGAGAGAAAAAAAAATAGATACAGAGAGGCTGAATGAATTGCCCAAGGTCACTTGGGAAGTTTGAGACAGCAAAGAAGCAAACCCACATCTCCTCAATTGCATCCTCTTGTCTTTTTTCCAGCTTTGAATGAGAACTTTCTATGTGTATTCTTTAACATAAATATGTAGCTAACAGAAATAAAGCCTTCCCCAGGCACAGGCTTAAAGATTGCTGTGGTTTCTCTTCTATTCCCAAATAATAAGAGGAGATAGAAAGAGGAGTGTTTCTGTATGCATTATCTCTATCCCACTGAAGAAGTATTTGCTGCAATGAGTCCTTACAGGGGGAGTAAAGCCCACTGTTTGCCAGAAGAGACACCGGAACTCTTGAGAAACACAGCAATCCACCTGCACACACCAAAAATCTAACATAGAAAACTGTAAAATCTGAAAGGCCTTCTTCTCCTTCAATGCTGACCAAGAAAGTATTTTCAACTACATTTGTACCTACTTCATAATGCCTTTACATCACCTGCACAATATAAAGGCAGCTTAAGTACTGCTGAAGGTTGACCCGTTCTCTCAAGTGCTATAACCTGTTTCCCAATCTCCATGGTTCAGCTCCAACAGGCAGGTAGCTGAGAGGCAGTTTCACGACAGGTGCAGATTAGGGCAGAAACTGTGTCCTTGTCACTCTGGAGAAGCCTAGTCAGATGCAGGTTCTGATCTGCCCCACTCAAAGCCAGAGCTGGGAAGGAAGGGAACCCCCCGAGTTCCAGGGCAAAAACTGACTGAGAAACAGAGCAGCAGGAAGGCAGCTATGCCAAAATTTCTGCTTCTAGAAACACGTGCAGGCAAACTGGCTCATCTGCCTAACTGACACAGGTGATAGATTTCAGGGATACTGAGTATGGAGGACTTTTTGCCTTTACTGGAAAAAAAAAAAACAACCCAAAACACAACACACACTTAAATGGGTAAAACCAATAATGGAATTTCTCATCCTGCTTGCTTCTTTTTTTTTCTTTCACCTAAATCAAATCAGCATTTTCCTTTAACAAAGTAAAAATACAAAACCAAAGCTACATTAGAATATCCTACTGTCCAGTAAATGTCTTACAGGCAATATTTATGGATGAAAGAATGCATCAAGCCCTTCCTTTGACAAAAGTGGAGCACTCCAAAGTTTATTCTGTCCCAAGGAATGCCACTTCTTCTGCTGTTGTTAATTACTCTTATCACCACAATCTGAATATGCATTATTTGTCTTCGAATGTCTAATAAAAAAGTCTATAGAGTAGTGCTGAAAAAAATCATTCTAGTGAGAATGCTGTGCTGTTGATAAGCTAAACTCAGCCTACCATGAGAAGGCAAACAAATCTTTCTGTTTACTTTGTAAATAATCCATTAGCTAAACTTCTATTTTATGCTGGACGCTTGGTGCTTAACACTTGAAAGCACAAATACCCTTCATCTCCCTTATAACAGAGAAGAAACTTGTAAAAGGCCTTTGGTGCATCAACTTGTCTTGGTATTAATGTTTTGAAGAAACTCACTAGTACTATAGGAAATGTAAGTGGGCTTGTTTGTGTTGCTTAATACTCTGAGTGTCATTTCATTCTTTAAAGGGTTTAGAGGAGAGGAGGGGGAAAGGGGAGGAAGTCTTACTTAATTTGTTGCATATGTCCCGACGTGTTATACAACTAAGTGTATTATACCAGAAGACTAAAGCGGTCTGAGCTGCAGAAAACTCTGTGTAGCTCAAAACAGGAGAATAATCTGGCCAAGAGCAAGTAAAAAACTCAGTGAAACTTCCTCTCATATTATATATACACACACTTCCCCAGCTACAGCGAGTGTCCCTCACGTATCCCAAAAGAAATACATTGTAGACACCAAACATACTGTACTTTTACTGAGAGGCTTCATCAAACCATATGTGCAGACACTTGAGAAGATGAGAGTGTTAAGCTTCCTAGGGTCCTAGAGTCAAAGAAATTCTGCTGCCCCCCACTGCTAAGTAAGTGCACTCCTTCCACGGGGGGCAACATCTGCCGATCCGTCATGGTCCCACTTGGCGAGGACCCCAAGAAACTTCCTTGGGAAGAAACGATTTTCTCAGGACTGGCAGCCAGTTTAGGGGATGTGGAGAAGTTATATCCATAGAGAGCACAGGGACTGTGCAGTCTAAACGTGTTGTAGGAGCCTTGGTGGGTTTGATTAGTGGTGAAGGCATTGCTGGATGGGGACGGCATGATGTACTGGAGCTGTGGAGACATCCCTGAAATCTGCATGGACAAGCCAGTCTGCGGGCAGCTGAATGCATCCCCGTCATTGCCACTCATAGACATATTCACAGTTGTGCTACTTGACACACCGACATAGGAGGGAGTCCTCGGGGGTGCGAACGTCTCACTCGTTTGGTTTGTGAGCCTGTTGTAGGTTTCAGCCAGAGAAGTGCTGTATCTGTTCAGGGTCAAGCCTGAGCGGGCACAAGCTGTGTAGTCAGCTGGAGCAAGGCTACAGAGCTGGCTAGTGTTGGGACTGAGGTGGAAGGCTGGAGATGAGCAAGGGGAACCCGGTAAAAGATGAGGGTGGGTAGATGGCACTCCGCTGCCAGATCCCTGGAGCAAAGTAGAGGAACCTGCATTTCCTGGAAGAGAGTATTACAATGTAAGAAGCACGCTGGGAAAGGCTCACTTCCTAGGTGACAGACCAAGACCTCTGCCTTTTTTCCTTTTATGATAACCCTTGACATGAAACACAACACAAATACATTGAAAAACCACTGTACAGGGGGATGTGTGTGTCTGGAATATGCATATTTTTAAAAAGCAACCTGACGAAGAAAGTGAAGGTAATCACTCAGTACTTAGAGCTCCTGCCTGGAAGATTAACTACTCTTTATTTGACACTGGAAGGAGACTGCACAGCAGATAAGATGTAGCCAAGTAAATACCACATCACAGGAAACCTTCTTCAAAATGACACATTTTGTGTTGTCTGTGCACACCTGAGTACATTTCAAGCACTCTATGCTTGTCACTGAACTGGCCCTTCAGCTCAAATGACAGAGGCTCCCACGGTTCAACAGCTTCAGGCAAGTACACAACTTCAGAACAAACTTTCAGAACAAAACTTCAGAAGAAAAAACATCCAACTTAAAAAAAACCTGAGAACAAAACATCAGAACGAGTTCAGGAAAAGTGTAGGCTGAGTACTACCCATGGCTGCTTCATTTCTTGAATGGGTAGGTGGAGGTTTAGGTTTGCAGCAAATTGTTCATTTACTGACATCAGAACTTTTTACATGACTTTAAATGCACTGCTTGCTACAGGTAAAGCTTTTTCTCAGTCAAGAAACATTCTCTTTTTCTCAGAGACTGCACGTCCCTGAAAAACGAGCATACAAAAACTAATTTGAACCTTTCACAGTTTCCCAGGCAGAGAGCACTTAACAAGGAAGACTCTCCTGTTTGTGAATCACATTGACAATCAGACAGCTTGATGCTTCAAAGAGATAAACATTATCAATAAGTTACCAGGTTTTGGTGATAGGTGAGCTAGTAAAAGAAAAACACACTACTAGTGAAATCTGCCTGTTGCTTCCTGCTCTGTTGTCAGGAAACCGCAAGTTCAAAGCACCACAGACACCGCCACATTCCAGAAATCCTGGTGCAAAGCTGTCCTGGTTTTGGCTGGGATAGAGTTAATTTTCTTCCTAATAGCTGCTACAGGGCTATATTTTGGGTTTATGATGAACACACATGGATGTTTTGGTTATTGCTGAGCAGTGCTTGTGCAGCATCAAGGCCGTTCGTACCTCTTACCCTGACTTGCAGAAAGTGGGCTGAAGTGGACAAGAAGTTGGGAGGAAGCATGGCCAGGACAGCTGACCCCAACTAGCCAAAGTGCTATTCCATACTACAGGACATCTGCCCAGTATATAAACTTGGGGGAGTTGGCCAAGGGGACAGATCGCTGCTCAGGCATCGGTCAGCAAATGGTGAGCAATTGCATTGGGCATCACTTGTCTTTTTCTTGGGTTTTGTTTCTCTTAGTTACTATTAGTGTACTTCATTCTTCGTACTTTTACTATATTTTAGTTTAGAGTGGTTATTTTACTTGCTCTTATCTTAACCCATGAGCTGTGATTTTCTTTTCCCACTGCCCTCCCTGTCCTTCGGGGACACGAGTGCCTGTGTGGTGCTTCACTGTCAGCTCAGCTTGAACCACAACTGGACTTTCTGGCACCCAGTATGGGCCTCAAAGGGGTTAAGATAATATATTTTTCTTCCAACCTACATTAATGTCTCCACTACCTGAAGATGGGCACCTCCATCATTAACAACTAGGACAAATTTCTAATGGAATCTTTTGGTAAGTCTCTAAACCACCTTACTGTCCAAGGTACAGAAAACTACAGATCTTGCAAGGACCCCAGTTCCAATCCTCTGAACATCAACTTTAACAAGCTCCTTAACCTCAGGCAACAACAGAAAAGGAAGTGGGAAGTCAATGGCAGCAGCTCCTGTACCTTCAGTGCTGCTACACTGAGACAGGGCATACAGCTGGTCTGTCTCCTAGATGGATTAACTTCATAGGGAGTTGCTTTTCAGCCTTGCACACTCTGAGAAGGTATTTCAGGTCTGATGCTGACTTCTCACTATGAGTCTTTTTTTACAAGGACTGTCCCTCATTCCCATGCTTTGCCCAAAACTCTGCCAACCCTCATGCAACGTGTCTAGGACTTGGCAGAAAAACTCTTTTTTAATTGCCCATATCATGCACTGATAGTCACGATTTCTGGAAGGAGTGTGCTAAGGGTAAGATAACATAAGTGCTTTCTGTGTTTTTCCACATCTTTTGGATTTTTTCTTCTGAAGACACATAATGACTTTGCACTGAATTATCGAGAAAAGTAAGACGTTTGTAAACTGGGTAGCAGGAAATGTGAAGAACCCCATGCAGTATGTCTGATTTAGTTGGCAAAAGGCCAAGAGGTTTTCCATATGCATTGAGGTACTTCAGAAATAAAGGAACATAGAAAAGCGTGCAGAGACACCCTGCTCTGTCCAAACAAGGCCACTTAAGGATCTCTCCCTCACAGCACTAACTGCACCATGAGGAAAGTGGAAACCAAGAGGTTATGGGCTGAGGAGCAGGAAAAAGCAAAATGTAGAGGAGGTCTTTTTTTGGGTTTTTTTCAAGCCCCAGGATACAGATAGTTTGTTGAGACTTTCACTGAACGTTTTTCAGGTCTTTAAGAATCAAGAAAGCTTTCTGTGGAAGAAACTAATAAGCTTCCTAATATTTACTGATTACTTAAAAAGGACATTCCCTCTTTCATTCCTTTTTTTCTCTCTTAAACACAAATTCCTGCACTGAAGTTTTCATGTGTACAACACAACTCATCTATAAAATGATCTTTACCTTTTGAATCTAGCCTAAGCATAAAGCTAAGGAACAGGTTATTCCATCATTTACTAACTTGCATTCACCTCCACATGTGATCTGATTTATCTTGGCACCCTAACATTCTTATTGCCACAGTGGTCAAGTTAGCATTAGTTTTCCAACTTAGAATAACTCTGTGGAGACGTGATGGACTGCACTGGGGTTGGTTGGTGTCTTTTTCTCTACAAGTGACAAATTTACCTAGACTTTATTGTAAAGTATAATGAGTAAAGCTTTATATTCACGTGTTTTTCTTCTGAAAGAACACAAAAAGACTGTTACCTTGTTTGGGTATCCCAGGTATATCTTCAAACGTAAGTGTCCTCAGCGAAGGTCTCCAGAAGGCATAAGACTCTACCAGAGCTTCCAGACCCATTCTATTCAGGACAGAAACATCAGTGTCATGAAAAAAAAGCTGTATTTTGTCACTTGTCTCTGGATACTTCACCTCAGAAACATGTGAAAATTAGCAACATTTTAAGATTATTATGAAGTTCATTTAAGACCTTCATGTCCTTATCCAGGAGACCACTGTGATTTGCAGCCACTGGGCTGGCAGCATGCAAAGAGTTTCCCATTTCCAAAAGTCTAGGGTTGTTTGAGGGAGAAGTCTTGGCTAAAATGACATTAGATATTTTCATAATATGATATTTCCTTAAGAGCAATTGCTCTACCTGCCAAAGTGATGATCTTCTATTCCTGCCTACAACCAAGATGATCCACTGACAACTTCTATTAAAAAAGAATTCCCAGTGATTAGCAATCGTGCTTACAACATGAGCAAGTCATGTGTGATATTTTGCTACTAAAATGTACAAAGCAATGTTGTGTCTTGGTTACCATGTAAAGTGCCTTTAGAAATTAGAAATCTTCTGTCATTTTCTTTCAACAGTGTCATGACAAAACAGAAATTGTAGATATTGTGGCAGATAGTATTTAGAAGAATGTCTGTTTCCTGAAGGTAAAGGCTCATTTGTTTCCTGACATAATTGTATGAATAATGCTTGTCAGAGGTGTTAACTTTGCTGTTATTTTTGGCTGCTGGGCCACAGAAGCCTGTTAATTGTCAGCATCAGGTACACTCCAAACACAAGTGCTTGCCTTTGAGCAGCAGCACTCTTGTAAACTGGAATTATGCAAAACAGCACAATTTGAAGCTACCGACATGTTTTTCTGATACTGCTTCTTGCTCATTGCACTTCCAGCAGGATCACAAGTGTAGGGCAGGAAACATTTATAAAGTATTTATTAGCTGAACCTGGACTAAAAAGATAGCCTTCATTTTCTGCAGTAATGGTGAATTTTCATTTCTAGTTAAAGTGGAGATAAAAGCCACCTCCTGGAGGAGTGTAGCCAAGGCGATAATTTATACAAGATGCCTTCGAACAGTTTCCACATTTTATCACCACCCTAATTTATGCTATCAAATGGCCAAGTTTATTTAACAAAACAGTTATGTTTTTTCCTGAAGTATTTAAAGGGAGAAATTCTGGTCCTTTCCTGAGTAAAAGTTTTTATAGGGTCAAACTTAAGGCCTAACCGAAGAATGAAACTATTCTCAGCACATAAATTCTGTTGCACTTTGCAAATGCACAGGGAATGCTTTTAAAAGGTGAAGCTACTGATTTCTGCAAAATAGCCTGTGGGACCGAACAGGAATAACCTGAAAGGGAATATTTTTAATTAAACAGAACCATTGCAGGCGGCAGTGCAGAGTAAGATAGCTGCAATAATTAAAGCAACATTGAAAAGTTGGATATAATGGTACCACAGTATTTTTTTTACACTTTTGTGGCAGACTAAAATGCCTCAGTGGTAAAGACATATAAAGCCAGTTCCGAAACATTTTACAGAGGCTGGCTGTTCTGCTAGGAATAAGTTTGGTTTGGGCATTAGAAAAAAAGCGGGATATTTTAATTGAAAGATCATTATAGTTTATGGAAATGGATTAGGAGGCCAGTCCTGTAATTCCTAGCAGTCAAACTAAAAAAAAAAAACCAAACCTCCCTGGCTATCCACAGCCCTACAACTGGATTTGCAGTACTCTTACTGCACCTACATCATTCACGGGCTGTCCCATCACGTTAAATCCAGTTTGAAACTGGTTTCTGAATGATTCTTCCCTCGCTGTTTTTAAGGGCATCTTGTCTTGTTTCATATAACAGCATAGAAGAAATTCTACCACTTAAATTCAGTAGTTTCAGAGAAGTTGGGGTTTCACACTTCTTCAGAGGCTCCTTAGTAATTATTTTAGAGCTCTGCAATAAGCACGCACAGCAGAGACACTGCCTACAGAGAGCTCTCAGACAGGGCACGTACGGCAATGCTTTTCTTCCCCAACTACACATGGCATGTTTGCTTCCTCAGTCATTGCATTTATCTGGAAGTTGCTGTTCATTTTGAATTAGAGTGCTACAAAGGAGGACAAAACTCCAGTGCATCTGTCCAGTGCGACAGAGCGTGGCCAATTGTTTCTTGATAGAAGACCAAAGTCTTAGATATCAGCAAATCATCATAGAAGCACAGAATGGTAGGGGTTGGAAGGGACCTTTAGAGATCATCTAGTCCAACCCTCCTACAGAAGCAGGTTCACCTAGATCAGGTCACATAGGAACATGTCCAGGCAGGTCTTGAAGACCTCCAAGGAAGGAGCCTCCACACCCTCCCTGGGCAGCCTGTGCCACGGCTCCCTCACTCTCACAGTCAAATAGTTTTTTCTTATATTTAAATGGAACTTTCTGTGTTCCAGCTTCATCTCATTACCCCCTTTTCCTGTTGCTAGATGACATCAAAAAAAGGGCTGCCCCAACAGATGCAAATACAGAGTGCAAATGGAAAGGACACTCACGGTGAATTCCTGTCAATCTTTACAGCTACCCCATCCCTTCTATAACTGCACGTCTTGTGAAAACTACTCTCATTGGCCTTTATGTAGCTCTGGTGAAAGTGGAAAACAGGATCTAATGCTGTAGCCTTTGCTACAAAAAAAGAGAGCAGTTCAATAAAGCAGCTACTGAAAGATACCCTCTGAGCATTTCTAGCAGCACACATTCTGCTCCCTTCTCTGCAAGGCTAGGTCATAAATATAGCAGCTGTAGACACCAAACACAATGTGGTCACTGGAACTGATGTATAATATGCACCACAATTAAATGCTGCTTTTTTTAGCTGAAATGGTTTGACATACAATTCATAAGGCTTATGTATTTTGCATTAAACAGTCTTTGTATAAAATATGTCGTCAGTACTGGCAGCAGGGACTAGACCCAAGTCTCCACTTTGCACTACTCAGATTCTCCATTGCTATTTTGAAAGCTTCATGGATCAACAGAGAACAAGCAATTAATCAGTCCAATCACAACAGAGAGGTGGAAAACAGGCTCATTTCAAGGTCATCTAAAACCTAGTAGGAAAAGCACTCACCTAGGAAATGGATTTATAACTCCTCAGGCCAAAAAGACACTTGAACAAAGGTCTCCCACCTCCTAGGCAAGTGTACTAAACAAACTGCGTGAGGAGACTTATTTTCTCCTCAGAAAACAACAGGTCATTCATCTATACTAAATGCCACATACATGCAAGAGAACCTGTGCTTAGAGTTTGACACTAGTATAGCGCAATTCGTGTCCTCAGCCAGGAGAAAGAGGCAATTTTGGGAGCAGCCTGAAATCACACATTTGAGTATGGATTAACTCCACATGCAGCCTTCACAGTATGCTGCCACTTCCACAGAAGGGAAACTTGAGTACATGAGTCAAGCTGAGGCCAACCAGCTCTTGACTTACATGATCAGAACAGTGGGAACAGGAGTCCACCATGGAGAACACTACTGGGACACCTAAGTACTCCTTCAAGGAGTCTGAGTCCTTAGACTAATTTATCTGTAAATACAGGTATTCCCCTTGACCACATCCCTCACAAATCAATTCTGTCAGCAGTCACAAGCCCACCTCCTTCCCCAACACCTACCTGTTACGTCCTGAATCTCTGAACCCTTTGGCGAATGGATTCCTATCAATCTTCAGACGAGTTATCTGTGAATACAATTAGAGAAATTACCACCTGCAAATTCAGCTCAGCAACACACAAAAACACCTCTCCAGACAAAATTAAGCCAACAGCAGTGTAGAATCACCTTCACATTTGCATAGTTTAAGATGACTGCAAAATAATGGCCAACCTTCTGATCATTCTTTTTGCAAATCCCCAGAGAAGATAACAGGTATTTAATGCTACCAAATGGGAGGTCGGAAACCTTAGGAAAAATCTCCTGGCAAATGTCACTCTTCACCTAAAAAGAGTACACTGCCTGACTGCAATAAAATTGAAATTGAACTTTATTTCTGTACAGGTCAAGAAGGAAATGCGAAAAGAGAGATTATATCTAGGCTATTATCTTCCATACAAAAAAAAAGGCAACAGTTTTCCTTCCCTGCAAATACTTGCAATAAATGCAATAGGCATCAAAGAAATGTATTTCAGTATTTGCATGGTTTCTCTGCTCTTCTGTTTGTAAAGAGAGCAAGACACGTACAATTTCCAATCATACAGCTGTAATAACTTATGTGGAATTAATAAAATGTCACAACACTAACTATGGTGTCATTATGTATGTAAATACTTAAACAAGTTGTGGTAAGTGCCAAACACTGAGTCACGCAACCTGCAGTTTACTTCTGACTTTCAGTCTGTGTGGACCCAGATAAATTGCAGTTAATAATACATGCTGAATGCAATTAATGAAAACACCTCTAACTTTCTTCAGACCTCAGCTTCTCCATTAAGGTCCTGGGAGTTCTGAAGTCACAAGATTCGGGGAGAAATGCGCTTTAAAAAGTCTTCCCAGACATGTATCAATATTTAAAGGTACAAACACACCTTTAAAAATTAGACTCCCCTTTGCCTAATGCTTCAATGCTGTATTTATCATTAAGACACCGTTAAATATGCTAATTAGAGCACATGATCTCTGTACAAGAATGACTTTGTACATGCAGCACCTAGTCCCCACGGCCTGAAGTCTCAACTACAGCCTACAGACACTGCTGCAATACTACTAGTGAAAGTAATACTTGTAATATGAAAAGGGTTCAGACAATGCTTTTTAGTAAGTGCTATAATAAAAGTATCTGCTCTTCTTTTATCTCTTACTTTCCTGGTCTACTCTGAAAAGCCTGTAAAGTGCTAAGCAGAAAGCCTGAGTTACCTGTTGATTTTGGTAGGCTGTGACAGTAGTAAAAACCGTCTCTGGGAAGGAGAAGGCTTTCACCCCTTCTCCTGAAGGGATAGGCTTGACAGGGGACAGATCATCTCCACAGTCTTTTCGGATGACGTGGACACGAGGTTGGTATTTATGCATAGAGTGAAGGATAATCTATCGAGTCAGGAAAGGAAAAAGATAACATTTATTAGAAAGGACACCCTGCTGTTTCAGGACTAATAGCTTTTTGGAACAGATTATGGTATGTGTTTACCATGCGACTTACTGGAAATCAAATGTTTTCTTTAACCTCTGAAGGTTCTTATTACAGTAGTCTAATCCCTGTGCATTTATGTTATTGCCAACCCTAAGCATTTAAAAATTACGACCTGGGAACTCCAAATTCAGAGACTGGCTCAATTGAGGCTGGCTCAAAAAAGAAAAGAAAAAAAAATCAGGACTGAAGTCCTGGTCTCACTGGAATTAAGAAAATTTTGACACTTTTTTTCCACTGGAGTCTGGATTTGATCTAACAGGATTAACAGCAGCAGCAGCAGCATTTGCCTTTTGTTTTTGGAACCTCTGGGATATGCTTGGAGCGACTTTTTTCCTGACATCCCGAAGGCTGTAAACATATCTTGTTTTGAACGTAAGCTGAGACTCTCACACTCTGTAAGAGCAGAAACCTAAAATTTAGTACCAAAATCCACAACTGTTAACAACTTTAGATTTCTAATACACATATAGTATCATCACATAAACCGCTCCCAGCATACAAAACCTCAATTAAGAACCAAGTATAAACAAGATGTTTATCAACCCAGAGGGCACAAAATTAAACACAGAAATATCTTTTTGGTATTGCTCTCAAATTTTAGAGATTTAAAACAAAGAATTTTCCCTCTATTTTACTCCACTTCAGCCAACCACTACTAAAATAGCAGATTTAAAAAAAAAAATAATTGGAAGCTCAACTATTATTGTTGGAAGGCCTAAGAAATTAGTAACTCAATAAATAAGTAGTCCTATGGCTATTGGCCTATGAAACCCCTAATCAACATTCAGTGGAAGCTTTTTAATTTCCTGCTCCTTGAACAGCCTCAGAATGTGCGTGTGCTCAGGCACTTGACAAGAGCCCCGATGCCAGATGCTGTGGAAGTTCATTCATCCAAATGACACAGAGGACATTACATTCATTTGGATAAAGCAGAGTTTGCCTAGTTTAATATACCTGGTCATGGGCACATGACATGACCTCATTTTAGATAAGCCAAGTTTCTGGATAATTTGGGGTTTTATTAGCATGTAAGTAAAGTTTTGACAGTGACATCACAAGCTCAAATCAATTTGCTCAGGGAGTGAGCACCTTATGGCTATTCTCATATGAAGCCTTTTCCCAGGTTCTGAAATCTTGCACAGTGTAAGATTTTTATCATGCAAACGTGTATTCTCTTTTACAGCACTCCTTTCAGTTCTCTCCTAGCAAACAGCTAGAAAACGAAAATGTAGAGAGGACTGCACACTCCCGATACTGTTTGCCTGTGAACACACGGTGATTCCAAGGGAGGTGCTGGTGGAAAAGAAAAAAATGACTGAGGAAAGCTCTGTTCCACTCTTCAAAGCCTCTGCTGTTCTGTGCCTTGCCATCTGCATGGGTACCACTGAGTGTTCCATGTTCTCCTCTCACCCTGACTACTTCAATCCAATGCAATAACTTCAACACAATGATAATCCAGGCAGCTCTGCTCATGTATCAAAACCAGTGAAGTCACAGCAGCATAGAGAGGAACACCTCCCACACCTTACCTGGGTGGCTACTACAGCCAAACTGATCCTTGTCATGTCTTAAGAGCAATTTGTTTTGGCTCTGTGCTATACCGAAATTTCCTGTGCTGACACGCTATTAGACAACTAGCAAATCATAGAATCACAGAACAGTAGGGGCTGGAAGGGATCTCTAGAGGTCACCTAGTCCAACTCCCTGATAAGTAGGCTCACCTCAATCTATAGTAAGAAATCTTTTTTTCTTGACTGTGCACCATGTCTTGTACAATGGGATCTTTGTTAAAGATCTGGGCTCTGAATCATAAATAAACAATACACAACTGTAGACCCCTAGTGAATTAAAGACCAATGCTACAAAGATAAGACATAAAAGGAGAGAGAGGTGCAACACCCTCTTCAAAAACACTTAGCTCTATTGTTTTAAGCATCAGCTAAAGCTACCATGAAGAAAAAGCTACGGAAAAGGAGATCCCAGCTTTTCATTTCACAGTGCTTGCACACTTAACAGCAGAAATGGGATCTGACAGTTTATCTGCAGAAGCAGTAACCTTCCCTTCATACCCTTAAAAGTCAACAACAACAAAAAGAACCAAACAGAACAAGTCCCAGCAAATGCCAAGCACAAACTGGCATTGCTTTCGACTCAAACTGGAAGAATCTGCCATTCTCTACAAAACCCTCACAGGGCAAGACCAAAACCTCTCCTGCCAAATGTAAAATTACACTTTGACCACAGCAGCTGTCAAGTCCTCATTATCAGACAGAAGGCAACACAGCGGAAGCCAGCAGGTAGGCAGCAAGGCAAGGCAGCAGCCTGGCTGAACAAAGGCAGCCAAGGCACCTGTAGACACACAAAACTGGGATTGCCTCTGGGATTAGCTTTGGGAATCCCTTTGCAATACAGCTGTTGAGAGAAGCTGCTGTGCCAAGCTGCATAAGCCATGGCAACCAGCACAATTCTCTGGTATCTCAGTGATGCACAGACTATCCAGCCACTTTCCCACCTATGGCACAGTCCTCCATGGTGTTTTCACCAAAAACCCTCCTTTATCCTCCCTGCAAAGCCCAAGCTTTCTGCAATCAGGGAAGCCGAGGAGTATGGATTCTCACTTCACAAAGACAAAATCTGCAAGTGCAAATGCTGATGTTTCCCATCTCTTCATTGTGACAAGAACATGTAACTGCCCATTGACTGTAAGCAGAGCTTGCTACTTGGAGCCAAGTCTGGGCAGAGTAACAGTCCGCTTCTGCTTCCAGCCTCACCCCACTTTCAGATTGGGGGTGGGGGGAGGGGAAACTAATCACCAAGAACACGCTAACAGCCTCATTTGCACTAAAAGTTAAAAGATGTTCCTCTGCATAAAGGAACCCTGAGTCAAAAAGCATGGAAAATAACATTAAAAATATTGACTTTTCCCCTCTACTGAAATTCAGATTAAAAACTGCATCAAAACTGAAAAATCAGCCAGCTCTAACCAGCCGGAGGGAGAGAATGCTTTTACAATGCAGCACTTAGTCCACAGATGAGAGAAGGATGAGAAGCATTAACACACAGTGTCCAGACCACACACTTCTCAGCGTCAACTGCAAAATGCAGGTTTACTCTTCCTTATCCTCACAACTCAGATGAAAGAAACAAACATCACATTTCAATGATGCCATCAGGCCTTAGTGCCTCTGTAAGCACGTAATCTTTCCAAAGTAGGGAATTCACGCTAGGATCCTCTTTTGAGATCATAAACACATGAGGAAAACACATCCTTCCAAATTCTACCTCATCCCCTCAGCCTGCAAGTGGAACCCACGTATCAAGAGTGTCCTACGTGCAGATGTACTTCAAAATCTCTCCACGGAACAACGCTATAAAACTACATCGTCACAAACTCCCACTCAGAACAATGATGAAAAGAGCAGCAGGCAGCAAGGAGCCCGGAAAGCGTTCAAGCAGCCAAGCAAGTCGTCTTAGAGATGGCCGATCTCCTTTCACAAGAAGCTAATAAGCCAATGCAACGAAAGGAGAGATGGCTACCAGGAACTACCACTGTATAAATACTCCCCAGGAGTACTGCCTTAATGTCTGCCTGCAAATGCTGTCCCCATTCCCATGGACGTGGGTCACTTCTCCCACTGATTCTGAGTTAATACTCTGGAACAGGTAAAAAGGCTCTGGGATGATCTCATGCGAGCTCCCTACCTCAACATCTGCAAGATCAAAACCCAGCCCCGGGACTTGAACACAAAAACTCTGCAAAAGCCTATACCTCTGAGGAGCATGAGAAGAATAAAGGAAGGATTTTGACATGATTTAAAGCCCCAGGATCGGAAAGCACAGAAGGCACATCCAAAGAACAACTGCTAAAGTCTAACACTGCTTGAACTACTGGAGGAATGATGGTAAAGCAGAGAACTGCCAATGAGGGTTCTCTGAGCCATTCTGCCTAAGGAGGGGGGGAAAGCCCCGGCTTTCTAATAGACTAATAACCAATCTCCCATACAGAGGTGAACACTTGATATAAAAACAAGTACTTGCGGGACAGTACAGCCTTGACCTCTAGCTCTTCTAATCCCCCATCCCTCCCTGCTACCCTCTTGAGAAAAATGGTTCCTTCCTGCTTATGAAAAACAATTGTTTTTTATATTCATCACAAAATATGATTATTCGTTTTCCATTATTGCTGGAGGCATTCAGAGGCTACACAGCTTTTTCAATACAGCATTCCACACTACCATAGCTTTAAAAGAAAAAATGTACCCATTGGAAGAGACACTTTTCTGCTTTCTGCTTTTGCCTTTTCTGGTAATTATGAATGACATGTTTGCAATTTCCCAGATTTGAGAAATACGAAATTATTTTACAGTCATCCTTCTTTTGTCCTTTTATTTTAATACTTCAATTTCCATTTTGGGGAGGAGGGGCGCTGCTCTAGTTCAGAATCAGTTCAATGTGTCTCAAGTCACTGTACTTACGGCTTTGCTTCACCAGTTTTCAAATCGAAAGACTTCACCATAGACCAGAAAATTTATATCCCCCCACACACTATGTGCTGTGTACACTACACAGGTTTTAGTTCAGAATAAAAGCAAAGCTAGGATTTGGGATGGAAAAACACAGTAGTCCTCCATAGAGCTGAGACTTCATCACAGGGCAACGTGCGACTGCAAGTGCACGGGTGGACCACAGCACCCACATCTGGCCCCTCTGAAAGGAGGGAGTGCAGAAATCAGCTCTCCATTGGAAAAGAGACTTTTAAAAAAGACCTCACAATAGACTCAGAGGAAGTGACTCCCACTTAAGAGGCCCAAATACACAAATGCTGAGGAAACCAAGGGAACTGTATGTGTCAACCTGAACTTGAACGGCCACTGCCATGTGAGACCCCACAACTGTAGTTCTAGAAAGAAGCGAGAAACCCCATCTCACTTAGAAACCTAAAGAAAAGAAAGTACTGCTAACTTAAGAGATGTGAATAACCCTATGTTCTTTTTTAAGGAGTGCAATAACATTATGAGTGGTAGTACACAAAAGGGAGAAGCTTATTACCCTCCTCACCACATTTGCTAGCCCAATACAGTCAGTTTCTTGTATTCCTGTCTCCGTAACATAAAAGCTGTAGCTCCTGCACAATTTGACCCGAGTTTCACGTTCATTTCCTTTGTAAACACAAAGGTGGGGAAAAAAGGAAAGTTTCATCCTTAAAGTTGGACTTGATAAAATACCTGGCTTAACGTTAGAGGGGTACAACTTCACTGAACCATGTACGTAGGATAAATGTGCTCTGTGCCAGGTAAGTTTTCTTTCACTCTCTTCCACAAAGGAGAAAGCATCCTGGTTAATAAATTGGGCTAAGCTAAGGACAATGGAATTCACATCCTGTCTCAAAACTTGCTTCCAACATCTTAAAACTCTACCACTTGGAACTCGATGCTCTTTCTGACAGGAAGCCAACATTTGCCATTTATTACAGGATTTTGCAAAATTAAAGACTTCACCCCGACTCAAAACAATTCCCTTTCTTCAATTATTTCCTAAGGTGTCAAGTAAAACTATTTTAGGGATTGCTGGAAAGATACTGGCTTACATCTGTCATGTTTCAACAGTTTTGAAGAGAAAAGGAAATATTAACATAACACATTTTGTCACATTAGATAATGTCATAACTAAACAATTTAGAACTTGCAAACAGAACACTCATACTGCATACGTCTTCGCCAGTTTTTTCAGAAGTAATGAGCCTCAGCTGTGAAAGGGTCTTGCTTCATAAGGTATGTAATAAATCATTATCGGAGCAAACCCAGCTCCCATGTTGTTCGTTTTTGACTGCAATTATTACCACCTCATGGGATTTCACACAAACGTTTAGGTTAAGAAAATAGTTAAGCGTATTTTTATTCACATGAAGTTATTACACACTATTAACGTTTCTTCTAGCCACTTGTGAATTTAAGCATCCTTTTTGATCAGAGCAGGAGTTGCAAGTAACATGCTCGGTGGGAAAACATGACAGCAATTCTGCCCCTTCGTATTAGGCAATTTAGCCTTGTAAAGCCTTACTTTGCAGAAGGAGTTCTGGTTTTGAGGGGGGAGTAAAACAGCAGGCTCTAATAAGCAGTTAATTACGGGAGCAGAAAGTAAGCAGACTGTAGATCTGGACGGTAAAGTTCCAAAGCAGCTTTGAAAAGTCAAGCCTATTTCTGGCACCCTGAAGCCACACTTTAGGGCTGAGCAATGTGCCTACATAATAATACCGCAGAGGAGCAAGTACTCACATGCCCTTGATCATCCAGCTCATTATTGGTAAGCTTCAGTTTGTCGAAGCTGATCACTTGTCTCATCCACGTCTCCCCGGAGGCGGGTGAATCGGGGTGAATATAAACACGAGGCGGTACCGGGGAATCAGCATTACCAGCCACCATCCACTTGGAGCTATGGTAAACATACCTAGGAAAAGCAAACAAATACCTCTAACCAAACAATTTATCAGATCAATTCAGCACTAATAGATTAGGGCCCATACATACAGCAGGAACCAACCAAATAACAAAACGTGAAAGGATAATAAACGGAAGGAGGGTGTTTTTCAGTTTCAAAACATAGCTGTGGTATCTGGAAAAGTAAGGATAAAAGACAAGCTCTGATCTGACCTTAAGGCTTCCCGAAGTCTATAACAGCCTTAACACAAGGCTCCACACTGAGCTATAAGCTGGTGTCAGTTCATTGATTGCTACAGCTCTGCTCTGACTAAGCATCAGCACAGAAGAATCTGGTCCTTCATTTATCAAATCGAGTAGTAATTCCATATTTGGAAGATTTAACATGTAGAGTCTAATATAAGAGACTATAAATAATGTTATTGAAGAGAAAGAACACTACAATTGGGAAAAATAATGAAACTTATGTCAAACTACGCTCTTGCTGTTTCTGTGAGACCATATTAATTTTCTTGAATAGTATTGCAGAAAGGCTTAAAAATGAAAAAAAACACACAGCCCATATTTCATTTGATAGGCCAACGCTGACCAAGTAATTTTCTAATAAAAATAGTGCCTGCTTTGGTAGAAAACTGATTTCGAAGGCAAACACTTCACAGGACAATTTAAAAAGCAGCCATTAAAAACTTCAAGGTATCTTTTCTAGTAGAACAAAATTCCTGTAACAGCTATATTTTTTCCATAAAAACAAGAGACACTTTATCAAGTAATTTGTTTGTACAATCCAGTCCACCATTAGAAAAAGACAAACAACATAATTGGAAATGAAAACAAAGTGATCCAATACATGCGCCGCTCTGTACAATTCGTATCAAGATGTAAAACTAAGATCTAGACTGGTGTTGAAATGTCCTCCTGGAGACAATTTCTCATCCCCAGCCCACAGAGTCAACTGTTGTAACATTTTCCATGTATTTTGTATTTGTTGTTTTACATTAAATACATGCTTTCTCTACAAAACTAAATAAACTCTTAAACACAAAATATTTTGAGCTTCAGCTTCTCAATATTTACAATCAGGTCTAATTTTGCTAGAAATTTAAACCTAGCTATATTTTTTTTCATTTCCATTTAATTTTGCTACCTGCTCTGACAGCTCTGAGAGCTTTCAAGCTCTGAAAGCTTCGTATGTGACTGCTGTTCTATCTTTCTAATCTAAAGGTCTGCAAGACAGTTTGTAAAGCCACATAAACAGCCAAAGTTAGGTAACGGTCAGTAGGGGAAATAAAAAAAGCATAGATTGCAGAGCAAGGAATGAAAAGTGGAATCAAGTAAAATATGTGGAACGTTAATATTTAGCAGGAAGATTAAAGGCATGATACTAGTACATGATCACAGAAATTTAAGTTTGCCAACTAAGAAAACACTGCCCTTCATTCGACTTTGGTTAAGTTACCTCGGTTATCTGAGCACCGCTGGGCAGGCGATGCAGCTCACTAGGACTGTATTTACTTTACATGAAGTGAGGTCTCAACAACTCAATTCAATATAACTGGTTTTCATTTTTAATCTTAACAGTTTTATTCAATTTGGAATAATTGCCTCACTTTTGCTATGAATTAAGGAATGGCTCAGACCTGCTAGGAATTATACGCTTAGATTGCTAAGTAAACGCACACGTGCAACACAAAGTAAGAAAAGGGGGTTCATTTGAGCTGCACTGGTCCAAAGACAAAAAAAAATGCTTTTTTTCCCCCTCTGTGGTACAGTCAGAAAAGCCTCCCCTAACTGTATGTACTGGACATCCTCAGCACCAGAATCTGCACCTTGCTGAAAAACACACAATCTAAAGCAGTTCTAAGAAATGTCTTAAAGACCGCAAGAGAAAAGGGCAAAATTGTTGTCAATGAGGCAAGGGCACACAAAAAAACCACAGGGTGGTGTTTGCTGAGGAAATAAGGCACCATTCCTGCAGAAGCAACATTTTAGGCTTACTCTGAACTATTCGTAGTTCTACAATTATATCTGCCATGGCTTTCCCTATATTATAAGTATAGGGTTGAAACAATCAAACCAGCAATTGGTAAGGACCAGATTCTGCCTCTACTGAGCTACTTGGCCAGGCTCCTCCTGGCTACTACAGAGTATGGGATAGCATCTGTAAAGCAAGACCTACAAAACGTCTGTAACTCACAACAGCAACTGCTGCGGGCCCAATCCTGCCAGCATTTCTACAAGAGCTGTGGTTTTTCAGCAGAGTCCAGCTAAATCCCTCAAAATGTGACTGTCCTTCCAAAATAGTGAGTTCCAGTCCATAACTGATACTCTTAAACAGCTCAAGAACAAGTACTTTTGCTCCTCACGTTATTCATCAGGATATAATGTAATTAATTCTTTAAAAAACAGTAATTAGAAACATCACTCTGTGAATCTAAGCAATCAAACACCCGAGTGATAAACAGCCTTTCAATTCAATCATACAACCAATTTGAAGCAAGACCAAGACAGCTTATATGCTGTTAACTCAGACACTGATACTATTAATGTTATTCATTAATGTTAATACCGTTTAGCACTAGAAAAAAAATGTGCATTTTCGTATTTATTTGTTAACTGGAAATAACTGCCAGTGGCATAAGCAATAAAATAAAGTAACATTTTCTGACTGCACTGAAACTGCACTCTCTCTGAAAGCCAAAACCTGAGCATCTGCCCACAGTACATACACAAGGCACACGTGTGAAGAGCCACGACAGAAATCTCAGTTGGTTTTGCACACTTGGCACGACTTATTTTTAAATGCACGGGGATGAAACCAGGAATCTGAAGGAGAGATAGACACGACCTTCTTTCTGCTAATTTAGATAGTGTTAACGTTTTCTCCCAATAGCCAAGCTCCCTATGGCTCCCATTGTATGTATTTTTTTATGCCTTAAAGTCACCATACCTGTATCTTTTGTTATCCACTGGCACAATATCCATAGCAATGTAATACTGCTGATGTGGGTCTAAACCTGAGATCTTCACTCTCATTGCAGGAAACATCCGCCTGAACATGGAAAGAGAGAGGTCATGTTTAATATGAAACAGACCAGGGAATGGTTGTTTAGGAAAAGTAACTGGTTCGTGGGGTTTTTCTCGTTCTTCCTTTTAGCCTACAGAGTCCTTCTGGCCGATTATAGTTACGTAGCTATGAAATGGCTCATTCGATATGTCAGAACAGATTTCTAATGTGCATTTACTCGAACAATGCTTCATATGTTTCGGGACACGCTTTGGGAGTACAGCTATTACCACATCATTTCAACTTTATTGTTAGACAGTAAATCACATGGGTTTGCGATTTTAGGAGTACTCGTTTGAGGTATCAGCTAGAAATATATGTCTGGAGATGTGCAAACATCACCTCCACCCAGGAAGATCAATACTTAACAGCAATGCAAATTGCCACCGAAGTTACAACTGACACCAGCAAAAGGTGTAGCAGTTCTGTCGCGGCAAACCAGAAAGCTGAATCCACGGTGATACAATTGCAACACCGCAAGGATGCAGTTATAAAAGCCAACGTGCCACGCTGTAACCCAACAATGTGCTCTTTATTGAGACGGGACTTCCTGTCTGCAACTTACTAAAGGTGAAGTGCAAGAGCTACTCCGGCTTTCAAAGATATAGTAAAACTTTTTTATTGAAAGCAGAAACGAATCTACGAGGTAATTTCTCAAGAAGAAGAAGAAAAAAGCCCACTCCAAACCAAAAAACAAACGTTCACGATTTAGATCATTCCGGGGAGAAAACGGAGTAATCGACTGATACGATGGTTTTAACGTTAAGAATAAAATGTGCTTTTTAGCTCACGTTTTGCATGCCTTTGATCAACAAAGTTTTTCAAGCCAAAAAGAGAAATGTCCTAGTGACGAGCTGACTGCAAGCTAATGAAAAGTAGTGTTTTACATTTTATAAACCTGAAAGCCTTTCCAGTTTATTCAGTATTTTCTGCTATTCTGAAAAAAACCCATATATATATAATTATGTCTATTATTATATATATAAATCAATTAAAAGTCATTACTGGAATGAAAAATCCTATCTCGGTTATTTCTGAATAAGCAGAACCTGTCTGTGGTTAAGTAAGGGTGTGGGGGGGGTTCACTGTTATTTCAGTGCACCTGTAAGATAAAACAGAAATTCCCCGACTGGACTCAAAGACAAATGTTGCTTTGTGCTGTTTAAGGCTGCATTTCAATCATTAAGAAAGCCTCTCTGAAAATGTAGAAGGTAGCATATGGACTCAATAAAATGTGTTTTTGTAATTTCTAATAAGTTCAGATACTTTCATACTACCCAGGTTTTTACCATGTGTATCCACTGGAAAGGGGAAAAGTTTCCCTTCAGAAGGACGCGGCTCTCCCAGACCTCGCCCTAATGAACAGGAAACCCGAAACGCCACATGCTCCCGTGCCCATCTAAAATTATCGCCATCTACCTGCCTCGTAAATCTCGGGGGTTCCCCTCGACCCACCCTCCCCCGCCACACACGGGTTTTTGCCCGCTTTGATGTGCCCGGCCGCCCCGGGAGGAGAGCCCGGGTGGCGGCCCCGCCGGTGCCCGTTACCTGCCCGCCTTGGTGATGATCATCTCGGTGCCGATCTCGTGGAAGCGCTTCCAGAGCTCGGCGCCTTGCAGATCCACCCGCGGAGCCTGCGGCGTGGGCAGCGGCGAGCCGGGCCTCGAGCCTTTGGGGGAGCCGCCGGGGGAGGCGGGTGGGGAGGCCGCCAGGAAGCCCTCCTCGCAGCCGCCTGCGGAGAGAGCGGAGGAAGCGAAAGGGGCTGGGAGAGCGCCGACCTCCCGACGGAGGAAGCTCCCTCAGCCCGAGGATGACCCTGCCACCTCTCCAGCGCGGCGGCGGGGACGGCTTGCACCGCTCCCGGGCCTGGGCCGCGGCCTTGCACGCCGAAAGGGAGGCTACTGGGACGGCCGGGCTGCGAGAGGGGCTCCTCGACGTGGAGCCCGTGCCGAAGCTGGCGGCGGCGGGTCCGTGGTGCGGGGCCGGCGGTGCGTTTCGTTTGGGCGCGTTCAGCCTGACCGCCGCCTGCCGCGGCCTTCGGCCCCCGCTGCATGAAAACGCACTCCCGTCCATGCACGGTAAACTACAGCCGCACGCACAGATGTGTGTGTGCTAAACACACGTACACACATGCGGTTGGAGATGCACTTCTAGCAGCGCACGTAGACATCTGTACGGTATAAACGCTTTCCCTTCACCTCGGAAACAAGCCCCCAGCTGTTGCTCCGCACCGCCAACCCCGACGCAGCCGGCCCGCTCCCCGGGGGCCCGCGGGGAGTGCGGCCGGTTATAACCCCGGCGGCTGGGGGGACGGGAGTGCCCATGCAGCGTGGAAAGACAGAACGGATAACGGGGAACCAGAGTGCCGGCAGCGGCTGGGGAAAGGGAGGGGGTGCCGGAGGAGCGGGCCTCCTGCCCGGCGGGCACGGCAGGAGGCGGGCGCGGGCAGCGGCGGGGCGCGGGGCGGCACTCACCGGCGGGGGCGCGGGCGGCGCAGCCCAGCTCCATGTCGCCGCAGGTCCTGCCGGCGGCAGCGGCGGCGGCGGCGGGGGAGCTTTTGGTGCAGCAGCCGCTGCCCCCTTCGTCCTCCGCCGCCTCGTCCTCGCCGCCCAGCTTCCGCCGCTTGGGTTGCCGCGGCGGCGGCTGCTGCTGCTGCTGCTGCTGCTTCTCGGCCCCGATGAGAGCCTCCACGGAGAAGGCGTGAGCCTTGAGGCTCATGGTGGTGCCGGGCGAGGACCGCCGCTTGTCGGCCATGCCCGCCCCCCTTACAGCCCGCGCATCCAGGCGCGCCGCGGCCGCCGGCACCGGCACCCGCGCCCGGCCAGCCGCGCCGGCCGCCCTCCCGTCCTCCCGACCACGCAGGCAAGGGGCTGGGGCTTTTCCTCGCCTTTCTTTTTAAATCCGAGTTATCAGCCAAGTTTTTTTTTTTGAGGGGGGGGTGTTGGGTTTTTTTAAGAGGAAAAAAAAAATCTATTCCCTTCTGCAGATGCGCTCCTTCTCTCCCCCTCCTCCTCCTCCTCCTCCACGTTCTGCCCCGTCTGATGGGCCAGGCAGGACTGACATGGGTAACAAACGCTCTGCGGACACAAATTAGGGCTTGTAATTGAAATTTGTTGCCTTGATCTGTCAGCACTTCCAGGCAGGAGACCGGTGGGAAGAACTCGCTCATTAGTGTCACTGCGGCGGCGGGGGCAGGGCGGAGCCGCGGGGCGGGGGCTGAGACGGCCCGGCCGCCCGCAGCCCAATCAGCGCCGACGCGGCCCCGCCGCCCCGGGCCCGGCCCCGCCGCCCCGGCCCGCCGCCCTACCAGGGGGCCCCGCCGCCACGGACGGGAGTCTTGCGAGAGGGGAAGTAGGCAAGGACAGCCATGCCGCCCCGCGCCCCCCGACAGATGAACCCCACAATAAACTTTAACGGGAATATCGCCCACCCCTTTTTCTTCGCATCCCCCCCCGTGGGGACTGGGCTGGCCGGTAGCCCCAGTTCCCACCGAAAGGCAGAAGGAAGGGGGGGTTCCTCCCGGGCCGCTGCGTTTGGCTTGGGAAAACCGTTCGAACTTAAAGAAAAACGATGTTATGCCCTTTCTTGCTGTTAAGGATTAGTGATTAGGAGTGTTACTAGGTCGCTGAGCTCGTCGCGTTGTTTTTCGAACACCGTCTGCAGAGGGGTTTCCGCACGGCATCCGTAGCCCCCTTTAAACCCAACCCATTAGCTGCTGAAGCTGCAATAAAAAGAGAATTAAACCGAACTTTGTAGGAACATCGATGCATCCAGCCTCAGCAACTTTAATAATTCAAGTGTATAAATATTCATATTCAAGTGTACAAAACAGTTACAGGGAAAAGCCTTTCGTAGCTTTCCAGCAAGCAGAACTAGTAAAGATTTGGAGCCAGCTATTCTTTTATTTGCATGCCCGGAGAAATGAAAAAGCTAATGAGCTTTTTGTTGTGTTTTCGTTTTCATTTTTCTGTTATTTGGAAGGTTTATTTATTTATTTATTTTTATCCGCGGAACTAAATGGGGTGACATGAAGGAAATTGAATAGAAATCCTCCTACTGTAAAAAAAATCGCGGGGCAAATTTCACGGCTTTGGGGATCAGGATCTCAGCTTCGCTTCCCTGTTTTGGGCAACGAGAGATATTCGTGCTGTAGTTCGTCTATTGCAGCCTCGAGGTCCTGTTCGGACCGTCGAGTGGCACCGCTGAGATTTCACATCGTAATCTAAAAAAGGAAATAGCTGCCATTTAGGAGATGTAGGCACTTGCACAAACGCATTTTACTCGTCTCTAAAATGCTAATTTTATCCCTAATTTCAGTAGCCTCTTCGTTCAAGAGTCTGACGACGATCAATCAAAAATACCCAAGAGATAAATTATCCCTTGAAATGAGGTTATCAGCGTTAAAATTGTTAGAAGTGTTTTCCAGACGTGAAAATGTAGGTATGTGACATAGAGATAATCGGTTAAAGGAGAAAAAAGAAGAAGAAGAAAGAAAGAAAAATATCCACCACCACCAACAAAAAACCATCCGAAATCACCGCAGGAGCACTAGCTCTCTCCACGTTGGAAGGGATGGCAATTTGTCTGAGACAAATTCATCACTATGAAAAAAAAAAATCCCCTGTAGTGGCTGTTGCTCTGAATCGATAGGAGAGCAGAAAGTGCCTAATGCCTGTCACCGACGGACCGTGCTGTAGAGTTAGTTTATCTTTCCTTTAAATCTGGGACATATTAACTGTTCCGTGGTCTAAAGTCTGTCTGCTCTGCCTGTTCCAGCCGTGATTGAATCTGAAGGAAATCAGATGTGCGAGAGTGATCGAAACGTGCTAAGCTGGAGGGATCTTGCAAGAGTTTAAACGCCGTCGCGGTGGGGATGGGATCGATGGGGAGAGGAAGGAAGGAAGGAAACGGCTGTTATCTGTCCGAGGGCTCTCCGGCAGCCTCCCGCCCGCCCGCCCACCTCCGACGGCACCTTCCGCGGCCCCGCTCCGTGCTCCCTCCGACCGCGCCACCGCCACCGCCACGGCCGCCGGGGCCACGGACTCGGCGGGGCCCGCGGGAGCAGGTACCGACCCCCGCCGCAGCGGCGCGGGGGGGCGCGCGGAGGAGCGCGGGAGGAGGCGGGCGCGCTGCTCGGCGGCGCGGCTCTAGGCCCAGGCTGCGCGTCTGGCGGAGCGCGGCGCGGCGCGGGCGGGGAGAGCCGGGCCGGCCCCGAGCGGCTGCCGGGACCTGCCGGGGGGCGAGCTGCCCGGCCGAGCGCGGCTTGGGCGCGCATGAGGGGACGGGGACGGAGCCGGAGCGGCGGGGGTGCCGCGGAGGTCTCGGACGAGCCCACGGGCGGAAGGTTTCTGGTCCTGCCCAGTTTTTATTCTTTTCCCTCCCCCCTGAGCCCACCGCCGCGCTTTCCCGCAGAGGAGACCCTGACCTCTTGCTCCGCGCCGCTCCGCGGGGTGCGCGCAGCCTCCGAGTCCTACGGCGGATGGACAAACCGCCTGGATAACTCTTTTTTTTCTTTCCCAGGAAGGGTGGGCGCTTGATTATTGATTGTTGTTGTTGATTATTATTTTTCCCTTTCCAGATTTCTGTAGGTTGATCTGTGGCATGTTGCTTTCATTTCTTGACTTTTTAATATAACTGAGTGGATTTAAATTTATCGAACAACCTGTGATCCATGTGTCTGTCGATTAATTGTTTTATGGGATGAAGAAATAGAGTAGAATCTCTATATATAGTGGTCTGCTAACGGAATAATGTATATAGTCAAAACATCTTTCTGGGGGGTTATTTTTTTTCCCCCGAACTTTAAAATGCAATCCGAGTTTTTAGGCAGTTGGGTGAGGCGCTGCTGATTTGATATAGGAAAACCTCATCTTTAGACTTTCTGAGGGGAAAAAAGCCCCAAAACATAAACTATTTTTCCACCAGAAAGGTATTTTCCTCCAATGCCTTCTAAAATCTCGAGTGACATTTAGGGGATGGTTATTGCCATTCACAGTGTGATTTCTGCAAATCTGTTCGAACATTAAAGCTGGGTGCCATCAGATAGTGAAATATCTACAGCGTCTTTTTCTCTTTAAAGACAAACTTTTCTGCAACTTCCCAGCAGGCGACCGTAGAAGCGGTCACTAAGGGAAAACATATTTATATCATTATCCACTTTTTCCCTCCAGTGAGCATGATCACTTCCCCCTAAGGAGACATGGAGTCTAAAACTGACAACAGGTAGCTGACGGGACCTAGTCAGTTAAACATTATCAATCGGAGTAAAATTATAGACGCCGGTGAGAACATCTCATGCAAACCCTGTTTCTGTACATCCCACGTACACCTTCGTCCCTGCCTCTCCACGGTTGCAGCTGAGCAGGCGCACTGGGGATGTTGGGGACGAACGAGCACGCACCTTTCCTCTAACATGGGGCACGGCAAGCCTGTAGCTACTGTCTCCGAGATACGGATCACCCTCAGAACAGGCTTGAGAGAAGATTAAGCGTGGTTTAAATTTAAAAGAGACACGAAAGTGCCCCCTCAATCCCCTTAGCGCGTCGGGTTATTACAGTCCACCAGTCCAGCTCTACCGGAGACCCTCTGTCCGGGCTGCTCTTGCTGCTTGCAGCTCTGCAGCCCGGCAGAGAAGGGGTCATCGAGGAGCCAGAAAGAACGGCTCTCCTTCGGTTTTCGATGAGAGCGGTCCGGCCCCTACCCTCGCTTGGCGCGCAACGAGCGCGGCTCGCAGCGAGGGGAGAAGGCGGCCTCGGCTCACCCTGAGCCGGGCCCAGGCCCATGATGCCCCGGAGACCCTGAGCTCAGCCCCCGGTACTCGTCCCACGGCCTGCTTGAACATTCCACCCCCTTCGTCCGCCCGACGGACTCGACTCCTCGGCCGGGCTGAGGCGGGAAGGAGCAGGGACGGCTTCCCCGACACCTGAGGCTGTCCGGGTTCTAACTGGACTGGAAGGGGACGGTGAAGCCGACCTGACCTCGGCCTCCAGGACCACCAGAATGCTGTAGCATCCCACTTAGGGCTCCAAGTTCAGGAGCCGAGAAACGTGAACCGGGCCGGGGACGGCGAGGGGAACCTCCGCGCCCTCGCTGGTCACGGAGCTGTTTGTCGGCTGCAGTGACCCAATTAACCTGGACCACAGGGAGCGTCGCTGCAGCCGTCGCGGGTCGCCCCGAAGCTAAGTCCAACCTGCCAGGAGCACGACCACGGCAGCGCGACGGCGGCCCTCAAATAGCCGCCGTGAGCAGAATTAGAGGAAGGGTTATCGGTGCTGCATGGCATCGGTTTTGTTCCCACTTCAGTACCGCGTAGCTCTGCGGCCGCATATCGAGGAGGTGAACGGGTCGGGGGCGACCTGCCGTGCCCGCTGACGGGGCGCCCGCTCCACTGGCAGGAGCGCGTCGTTCCCCGCGGGGCTGCTGCCGGCCTTTCCCCGCGCACTCCACCGAGTCCCTTGGCCCGGCCGTCTTTACTGGCCGGTGTCCCCGCAGCCTCAGGTATCCTTCAAATACTGCGGAAAAAAAATACTCACTTCCCCACTGCGGAGTATAAGATCAGCGTAAGGAAATAAATGCGCAGCCAACCGTCCGGCTTTCCAGACGGGTGAAAATGCCGAGGAATTGCATTAAAGAATTGAAAACACGGTTTTAAAGGCACCCGTGTTAAAATTATAAAGATTCTAGTGACTGCGGTTTATAGCGCCTAAATTATTACCTTAATTCGGAATTTTGCAGCCACGAATATGAATGATTTTAAAGGAAATCTCCAGTTTTTAATACGACTCTCCCACTTACATTTATTGTTCGTTTCAGACAAACGATTTTTCAAAATAGCCTTTTCATTACTGCAGTCAGAAAAGCAACATTTACAAACGCTAAATGAGGGTTGAAGAAACCTCTGGCTTTACTTTTTTATTGCTTTCCTATAAATTTAACTGATATTTTCACTATTGTCTCAGTAAAAATATGAAAACATGTATGGAATTAAATAAAATTAGGCAGCCTTAAATCACCAGAGTTTAGGGTAGAGTCACTAAATGGAAATATTTATGTTTGAGAGGTTGGAATTTGAGCGGTAAAAAAGATACCGTGTATCCCCGTTTTATCATAAAGCGAGTCTAAGGGCACATTTATATCGTACCATTGTAAGAAATGATGTGTAGTTAAACAACATTTTTTTAAGCAAGGCTTGCATCTTTTTATGGTAACCCTCGGTCTTTACTCAGGGCTCGTTCTCATATTACACGAAATGTACTTTAAGAAGTACTACCTGCTCCAGCTGTCCAGGAAAAACTGAATTATGGAACTAGGAAACATATGGCAGTTGCATATTGCACGAGTAAGGTACATATGAAAGTTATAAATTTCTTTTTTAAGTAACCATTGTAAACGCATTTTTATAGGTTTCACAGTATGTATTACATCTGTAATTTTAATTTTTGCAATATACCTTTTTAAAGATACCTATGTTTTCTGTACTCTGGGGAAGGAAATGCAAAGAGACATTTATGCGTAAAACAAAATAAAAATGCTGAGAGCAAAACAAACAAGCAAGGTAAATAAACGGGGAAGTGGAGCTTCCTCACAATGGAAAGGACACTATGCCATCTATTGGCAAAGTAGTTATTTACAAAGCCAAAGGTACCCAAGTGAGTATTTTCCCTTCCTCTGGATCCTGCGCAGCAAAGTGTCACAGTCATAGTTTTGGTCCATTACAAACAAATAAATACATTTCCATGGAGGTCCGGGGGACGGGGAGAGAGGACGGAGAAGAAAGAAAAAGAAAGAATAAGAGAAGAAAGCAAAGACAGTTCGTAAATTTATACCTCACAAATTAGGTCATTAACTCACAGGGGGATTTTGCAGCTAATTGCGCCGGAGTGAGAGACGTTTAACTTTTTCGATTGTTTTGGTACTGAACCATATCAAAGAAGGCGCCTTTTTTCGGAGCTTCTTTTTTTGTCTTCTTGGTTTTTCTTTTTTAATACAAGGTTATTTAAGGACTTTGTGGCCACAAAACAACCCAGTGGGCCGCTTTAGAAGCTGACCTTGCTTTGTTCAGACTGCCCCTGAACGTTACGCGAGTCTGACCGCAGGATCGGGCCTCCTCTTCCAGCCCCTCGCAGAGTTTTCCCTGAAACATTGCCCTGATCTGCAAAGGGATATAAAGCTTTGTTGGAACGATACGGGCGGGAGACGCAGAGGACCGACGCTGCTGTGGGACGGGCGGTGGCGAGAGCAGCCCGGGGCGGGAGGTGAGCGGGGACGCCCCGACCGGCCCCGGCAGGGTCTCGCAACGCAGCGCTTCTTCTCAGCCGCAGGAAAGCTTAGCCCGTAGCAGAGAGCTACTAGTGCTTTTTTTTCCCCCCGTTTCCAGGGAGGGGAAGGAAAAGATGAGATTTCCCCATTAGCTATAAATAAACCGTAATAATCGGACAGATGTGAAGGGAAGAGTAATTTTTTCCTGTTCCAAGCGCAAATCGATTTCTGAACCAAAGTCACAGCCTCTCCGCCTTGAACTGGCTTTCTTCCTTCTTCTCTCACTTGCTAAGGACTTGGCTTTTCCCCTGCCATGACTAGCCCGGTACTGCTCAGCGGGAAATACGAGAGTCCTTTGTTTTAACTTTCAGCGTGGAAATCTCCCGTTCGCTGCCCCGCAGAACAGAGCTCTGCGGTTCTCGACTAGATGTGAGAGAGTAGGGGGGGGCCGACACGGAATTCCTGGGAGCACCTGTATTTCTCAGCTCCAAAAGTTTCTCTTTCCCCACACAGAAAAAGGAAAAAAGAAAAAATCCCTAAAATAAACCCCCAATTCCCTCCGTCTAAAACCAGACCCCAGAGGACAGGAAAATATAAAATCCAGACCCTACACTCATGCTCTTTTTACTGCTCTTCTCGGTGTGAACGTGTAAGTAGATGGTGTTTTACAAAGTCGTCTGAATTTCTTGAAAGGCCATTCCTGTGTTTATACGCAAGGGGAATTGAAGCGTCTCGCTGACTGAAACACACCTTCACCGACTGTTTTTTACCCCGGCAGCTGAACGCGGGGCCAGGAGCCCGAAGGCTTCTCCTCGAAGCCTCACGCCCCCATTTTCGGATCAGCCCCGGGGCTGACTTTTGGGGGCTTTGTTTCCTTTTCTTTCCCCCCATAAACATCCCCGAAGTCCAGGAGAGCGGCGGCGGCCCAAGCCGGGGGACGGCGATGGGGCATCGCGCCCCGTGGGCTGCCCGCCGCCGGGGCTGCCGCAGGCCCGCCGCTGTGCCTGGCACCAACACCGCTCCCGTTTGGGGACGTTCGCTCTTGGGAACGGGGCCATCTCGCCCCAGCCCCCGGCCGGGACACAGCGGCGGGAGAGAGGGTTTGCGGGGAGCTGTGGGAGAAAGGCGGACAGGCTTTAGGGGTGGTCGACAGGCATTTACTGATGAGAAAGCTGAGCTCCATCTGGGCAGTGATTTTTGAAGAAGCCATCAAACAGGCTTCTCTGTCGCTCAGCCCACGCGCGCCGGCTCCCCACGCCGACCACGGCCCCTCCGGCTGCAGCGAGGGTGCCAGCCGCTCCCCTGAGCACAGCCCCAGTCCCTCCATCACCTGAAACGATGAAGGGATTTGGCTCGTCGAAATTAAATTCCTATGCAATCAGCCAGACCGAAATACTTTCAGAGTAACATCCAGAAGATCATTTCCCCCGAGCTCGCTATCAAGCGCTGCATACATAATATATCTTTTAAATATATTGCTTTTTTCGATGTGCTGAAAGGGAGACAGTTATTAAAAACTGTGCGAGCATTCTGCTTGTAATTACCCGGGGAGCGGGGCGAGGGCGAGGCGTTTGTGGCGACTCCAACTCCGCGTCGCAAAGCGGGGCTTTAAAGTCACCCTCCTTTAAGGTTTGCCTATGTTAAAGCCCCGTTGGCGCCTTGCTGAAAATAAACAAATGCATGTGTGCATATGCATACGCACACATATAACAATAAAAATCTCCATAGATGTATAAACATACATAGACACACGCACGAACACACATGTACATCGATTGAAGCCTTCGCATTAAGCATGGGCATGCCCTGCGCTCGGGATTCTGTCACTCGTTGATCTCTGTAGGTAAATGCATCTCTTTCCTTTGCGTTGTAGTTTTGAGGTGGTTTTCCCCCCCCCCCCCCCCCGTTTCCCCCCCTTCTTCCCCTTCCCCTTTTTTTCCCTTTCTTTTTCTTCTTTTCCTCTTTTCTTTCTCTTTCTCTCTCCTCAGTGGAAAGTGCACAGTAAGTGTGAAGTATACATCATCACCCGAGGAATTTGTCTTGAAAAGTCCTCTCAGCCCCCTGGTGTTCAAAGGCTGAGGGATGGTTATTGATTATTACACTAGAGCAGAGCCCGAATTAAACGCCCGGGAAACGAAACGGACAGTCCAGGGGAGTCCCGGCTCTCCACCTCGGGTCCCCGCTCCTCCCCAGTGCCCGCTGGGATGAGCTTCCCGCGGATGGCGGGATGAGTCTCCCGCAGCCGTGCTGCCAAACAGCTTTGAAGCTCTGCTGGCTGGGGCCGTGCCCACCTGCGCTCCCGCGGAGTCTCCTCGCTCCCCAACCCCTCTCATGCAGTTTTCTCTCGCCGTGATACGGTAGCAAAGAGCACGGCGCGTTCTGCAGTAGTGCCTGGACTGTATGGCCAGTGCTCAAGTTGGGAACACCTGGGTGGGACGGACCGCAAAAACTGACCTTTTACATATATATGTGTAAGTGTGTACATACAAATATACACATAGATATATAGGACTTCAACTATTAGATAAGGATGGCTTGTGGGCAGCTCTCGCCATGTTCACGTAGCCCTAAATCCATCCGTTGATCCACGAAAAGCTTTGCTAAAGGGGCAGCAGGGGATGCAGAGGGATTGGACAGGCTCTAAGAAACCTACTGGCAGCAGGGCAGAGCAGGAATCTCCCTGACAGGGCTCAGTGAAGGACATAGTGAAGGCTTCAGTCAGCATCTGCCCCAAGCATCCCACTCCAGGGAATGTGAGGGAGTATGCAGCATCCTTAGCCTGTCTGTGACTGCCTAAGTGGCTATAGTTCTCCCGGGGATGCATGTACCTTCATCACCAGTGTTGTTATATAGGCACAAACTTCCCCACATGCCTTAGGATGTGTGAGGTATTAACTGGCAACTGCCAGCTCGCCAGATTCACTGCTTGTTTTGCCAGCGCAAAATAGAACACCCTTAGAAACATTACCATCTAACACTGGACTTCAGCTGAGGAATGATGCTGCTGTTTGGGAAGGGGATAGGTAAAAGAAGGGTTTGGTAAAGCTCTGTAACCTCAGGTTTTAATTGTCAACATTTTTTGTCTTGTGTATAAAGAGAAGATAAAGTAACGTGTGGAAAACTTCAAAATACATTTTACATTTTATTCTTGTGCTCTTCCTTTGAGCTACAGACACTTGAATTCATGACAACAGAGATGGTTTCCTTCATGAATAAGAACATCAACTACTCTATTGTGTCCTGTCACAGTATCCTGGTATTTCTACATCCTCTCTAAGATCCACTTTCAGGCTTGTAGAAATGTGATCTGGGAATTAGTTTTTGGACCATTTTGTTTCCATTTTGAAAATGCAAAGATGCTACAGCGAAACACACAGTGGTTTCTATTTCTTCCTCTCTGTAGTGGGGTTTAACTCCCATTGACACTGGTGTGAGTTATGCACATGTCTAAAGAGGAGAACAGAGTCTTAGATCTTTTTCTCATCATTTACATGAGATGAAAGGAAATAAAATAGAGTTAATGAAGAGCCAGATGGTGCTTTATTTGTGCTCTGGAAGATAGTACAAGAGAATGGGAAGGAATATCTGTAGTTTGACCTGGCAAAGGAAAACTTACTATCTCATTCAATGGGCACTGAAGCAAGTATGCCATGTCTTCAGAAGTGGGAAAGGTTTGCTTGTTTTCTCTCCCTCAGTAAATTTTGGATGCAGGTCTAGGGTTGCTCTTGGAAGGTGTTGATTGAAGGGATTCCAAACTCTGAAATAATTCACATTTTGTCTTTTTTGGAAACACAAATTTCTTTGGATCTAGGCAATTCTTTAGTTTCTGCTTTTAAGCTGCAGGATATGGGTGCTCCTGTACTCTGTGGAAAATGTGTAATCTAAGCTGCTATGAGGAGGCAGGGCTGCAGAGGCAGGAGAGCCTTTGATTTGGATCCTCACTGTGAGCAAGAGTTTGGCAGGAGAGGCACAGGATGCAGTAAACTTTACAAACTGTGCACACAGAGCAAGTTAGATCCCAGAGGATGCAGACAGGGTTGGGACCATCCCATGCCATGCTTCTGTGCCAGTTCTAAGCCCTTTCCCCTGGCTGCCACGCTGTCAGCTTCAGCTGCCCCTGGGATCTTCAGAGAGCAGATTGTAGCCTTGGGCATAACTAAACACAAGTTGCTTTTGCACTCACTGCTCATATGATTATCCAAAAAGAGATTAAAAGTTTGTTTCCTCTGTAGACTTCACATTGATGCTGCCAGGCTCTTCCTGATACACCATACCCACAAGTGTCCCAACTGGGATCTGTTAGGAGAAAACAGAGATGCGAAGGATTACGCCCGCCCATGCTGATCTTGCAGGGATGAGTCTGTGGGGGCAGTAGAGGCCATCTTATTACTTGTCCCGTGTGCATCCCATCATTGCTTTACTGCATGACACTTAATTCGAGGATAACTTAGCACCAAGCAACAGATTTGATGTCATGTGTTGACTTTGCATGGTATTGTAATGCCAGTTGACAAAAAAGTCCCTTTAGTGATGTTCCCCAAGGCTCCTTTTGTTGACAAAGTAGCTCTCTGGATTTGGAAGGCTTTGCAGTTGAGCTGAAGGCCTGGAGGCTTTCCTGTTTTAAAAGCAATGGGAAGAGATGCAACTAACATCTGTATGTTTGTTTAAGGATGCCAGAAATTGTGTTTATGATTTCTTTTCAGAAAATTGTATCAAGAATACTTCAATAGGAGTATAGCCCCATCTACTCCTTGCCCTCTGGTACAAACCTAACATTACAGCTCCAGCTGACATTATTTCCACCTGCTTTAAATGTGTTCATGTGCCTCTAATCCTGTGTGCAGCTTCACATTTGTACCCATTTCCTGTATTTTATAGGCACATGTGGTATGTCGAGGCTTGGAAATGTAAGCCCTCATTTTGTGCTGCTTGTTTTTTAACATTCATTTTCCCTGGCTCTACTCCTTGTTTAAGAAAAAAAAAAAAACCCAAAAAGAAAGAACAAACAATTCTTCTCTTTTTTTTTCCTGGTGAGGTTTAAGAAAGACCTTGAGAACTTCCTTGCTCTTTTATGTATCTAGCACTTTTATTGAGTGAGTGTGCAGTAATTTGGTGGGTTTACTAAGTAACTTGACAGTTAATAGGATACATCTGCAATAGATTCCAAAATAACTGGCTGCTTAGAAATATGGAAAAGACTAGCATTCTCACTCTTTCCTATTCTTTTGAGAAATTTCTATCTGCTTCAGCTCCATGGAAGTTGAGATTCCATTTAAGAGCCATATATGCCAAGAGCCACTACCAACTGTAATAAAACTCATTAGAACTGCCCCTTCCAAAACTGCTATTACATTAGAAAAATATTATGAATTTTAATCTCAAGGATCTAAAAAACTACATTAAAACCAGATAAAACCATACATACACCTGGAGCTACACAGTGGCTTTACGAGGCTTGAGAGCATAAAAGAAACCTCAGCCATGGAAGAAAAAGTCCAGACTTTGTTTTCTTCAGGCAAGTTGGCTGCTTCACATCAGTGTCCCATACTCATGTGCTTACTCCTATAAAAAGGAGAGGAATAGCAACATCAACAATCCTTCAGCTGGTGTACCATGAGCCAGAAGGACTAGGAGAGTTTTGGCATTAGGGCATGGAGATTCAATCAACTGGGGATGGAAACCCAAACCAGCAATTCCCCATCCCTGAGAAAACTTCTGCGTTTCCTAAACTGACTTTAGAGAACAACAGCAAGAGCTACTTCACCCTTTAAGGTTGATTTTTTAGGTTTAGCCCCCACTAGAGGGAAGCCCATGATAGTGGGAATCCATAGAAAAGAGCAGGAGAGGAGATGAAAAACAATATTCATGCTGGAGATTCAGAGCCTGAGTGGATGCATCTAGTGTCCTACAGTTCCTGAGGAGAAAACAAACAAGGAATAAGATGAAGGAAACTGAGCAGAGCTGTCCTGTGCCTGAGTAACTCCCCATGTGAGGGGGTCAATTGTTCTAATATCTTTACTGGAACACAATTAACTTTTATTTGCCAAACTTTAAATGGTTCCAGATAGGTATTTCATGGTAATGAAGACAAACACTTTTGGTAAACAGTTGATACATTATGATGCTCTCTGTGACACCAATGTGTCTAGCCTTGCAAGTCATGGGTCACATCTCACTTGTTGGGGTCACAAAGTTGGTAGTGGGAAGACTTCCATCAGATTCCTTCTGCAATTCGTGAACATATTCCTTCTAGTGACTTGCCAAATGTCATTTACAGCCCCGACATGTGCCTGTTTATCCATTAGAATGAGCAGAAGAGTAGAAACATAGTGTAAATGTTTATGTTCCAATTAAGGAATTCATTTATGTTGCCTCACTTAAAAATATTATTCTCAGAGAAAATATGAGCCCAAAGCCAATTTATCAGGTTTAAATTTAAGAAAACTATATTGTCAGAATAACCACACATTCCTTTTTGCACCACTTTTGAAATCTGTTTCCTATTACCATCTCTGCATCAGACAAATACAACCAAGTTATTTACAGGCTGTGAAAGATACTAAATCTTTTCAGAGTAATGTTACATTGGATCACAAATTCTCACTTTTAATAATAATTGACAACAAACTGAAGCAAAGGATATTCACAATTAGTAGCAACAACACATAATGCTCTCCCAGCGCCTCGTATCTTCGAGACCCTATGCAGACATAAGCTGATGAAGTCTTATTAACATTTACTTTGGAAGGGTGTTAAATATTGTTATCTCCATTTTACAGATGGTGAAAGAGGCTCTGTAGGATTGTGACTTGTCTAAAAGCCTCACAACAGCTTAATTGCAGAAACAAGACCAGAACTCGCAAGCTCTTGGCTCCTACTTGTGTGAGAGAGTGAAACACGTTTTTAAAAGCATCCTGTGACTTAGGAATCCCAGTTCCAGTGCACATCAGGGCTTGAGCAGTGCTGGGGCAGCACAGTTCCTTAGAGGCCCTTTGGGCTCCCAGCTCCCATTAACTTTGAGTGATTTTGGAGCTCTTGAAAACTCCTTTCAGTCCTTCGAGGGAAATGCACAACACCTGTGATTCATAGAAGCAGCGCACGGAGGGGTAGAGTGAAAGCTGGGAGCGATGGCCAGCTCCATGTGCAGCTCAGCCACGATTCAGAAGCTGCAGAGCCGAGTGCTGAGCAGGTCATCCAGGCCTGAGGAGCTGGGGGGAGCCAGTGGTGCTGCCAGCTCTTCTTGGGAGCCAAGCCAGGAAAGATCTAAAGGCAGAACTCTGGCCCTCTTACAAATTTCTGCTCTGCCTCTGGGAGAAAGCCTTCCTTGCCTGGCCCCTTGTGCCTTGCCCTCCACTTCCCAGAGAAGGCAGCAGTTCAGGTGGATACACATTCCAGGCTTTCTGTATCCCTCTTCCTGCCTATCCCTAGCTGCCAGGCTGAGACCGAGGGAACTGGGAGCAGGAGGGTGGGCAGAGGGCTGCAGAAATCCCTGCAGAAGTGTGTGTGTGATGGGAGTGCAAGAGCAAGAAATCAGTGTGCAACCAGGGAAGCAGCCCCTTGGAGCTGGGAGTGCAAAATGAGACAGAGTTGAGCAGCAGAAGCAGGTGGAGGCAGATCTAGAGTGGGTGGGAAGCATTAAACAGTAGCATCCATTGCTGTCAGATGGAAGGATGTCAAATGAATCAAAGGTCAGGAAGAGCCACCACACCCTAAGACTCAAAGGACATATTGAGAGAGGTTCTGCTCCCCCTCTCCTCTGCCCTGCTGAGGCCTCATCTGGAGTCCTGTGTCCAGTTCTGGGCTCCCCAGCTCAAGAGGGACAGGGAAGTGCTGGAGAGAGGCCAGCACAGGGCCACCAAGATGATCAGGGGACTGAAGTATCTTCCTTATGAGGAAAGGCTGCGGGAACTGGGGCTGTTTAGTCTGGAGAAGACTAAGGGCGGACCTTGTTAACACTTCCAAATACTTAAAGGATGTATATCAGGAGGACGGGGCGACAATTTTTTTCTGTAGTCTACCAGTGACAGGACAAGGGGTAATGGAAATAAATTGGTACACAAAAAATTCCACTTAAGCACAAGGAAAATCTATTTCAGTGTTGAGGTGAGGGAGCCCTGGCACAGGCTGCCCAGAGAGGTTGTGGAGGCTCCTTCTCTGGAGGTTTTTCTAAACCCATCTGGGCATGTTCCTGTGCCCCGTGGTAGAGGTTAGAAAGGGATTGGACTGAATGATGTCTAGGGATCTCTTTCAATCCCTGCCTTTCTGTAATTGTGTGATTCTGTGACTGGAACAGCTCTCTGTGGCAGGACTGGGACTGGAGCAGACTGAGCAGCTTTCACCCACCCACATGCAGCCTTGCACCACGATGCCACTGCAGCCTTTGGAGATGGGAAGGTGAAAGGAGTACAAGCTCAAAGGAGGAATCGAAGATGTCTCACATACATGTATGTCTCTGGTGGTGGCTGTGTCTTCCTGTTGCCTAAATCATTACCTTTACACTTCAGTAATACTAGTGTGCAACTAAACGTGAGCCTGGAATTAGGATGGTTAGAGCTGAAGAGGCAAATTGCTTTACCAACAGGAGAGAAACTGGGTGTTGCACAAAGTAGGACTGGCTTTCCCAAAACACTGGTGAGATGGGAATGAAAATCTTGGATGGGAGAGAGGATGCTGAGACTTGTACAGAGAGCTGAGTGAGAGGTAATTCTGGAAAAGACAAAGCATCCCTGCCTTTGAAGACTACATTCCAAGTCCTAATTTTCACATCAAGGTTTTAAACTTGATTCCTTTTCTATGAGTTTTGGCCTTAGACAATGCTCAAAGGGGTGCAGAAACCATTTACAGTATGATCACAAAGGTTTATGTCCACACTCAGAAACACTCAATGGCTTCACCACATTAAAATGTTTTGGGGAGGTATATGGCTAAGTGAGTGCTTACTGCTAAGATCTCAGAGTAATTCTGAATAATGAAGAAAGAGAAAGACCTTCCTTATGTGGGAGAAACTACCAGCCCAAAGGACCAGCTTTGTAGGCCAAAACCTATTAAATTCAAGGGAAAAAAAAACCTTTTAGGTGGACTTGTGCCTACACTTAGAAATTTAATTGAATTTGGAATAGGCTTTATAGACCAAGAGACTCACAGCATGAGATTAGTTATTCATTGCAGTGATGGCAAACATAAGGAGTACACTGTCCAGTTGGTCCTATCTGGGGCATTAAAAGAATCTAGTGGAGGTGGTCAGGATAAATCAGGTAACATCTCTCGATGGTGGAATGTCACTCCAAGGGCCAAGATGGGAAAATGTTAAGGGTCTCTGGGAAAAAAAAAAAAACAGTTGTTTTTTGATGCTCTTTTTGCTTGAACATGTTAATGTCCCAAAGGTCTGTCCTTTACATAATTCTGTTTGCACAAGATGAAGGGGGTACCAGGGCTTTGCCAGCTTCATGTAGCTCATTGCAAAATCCTTGAAAATACTGTTTAAAAATATTTATGCAGTAAAAAAAAAAAGTTATTTTACACATTTCTAGTCAGCAGCCAGCTTTTAAAATAAACCAATCTGTCCTCAGAAATAAAAAGAAGAAGAAATAAAGATCCAAATTCGCAGTTGGTGTAAATTACCAGACTTCCACTGAAGTCAATGCAGGGTTGCCAAGCTAAACTAACAGGGAATCCGATCCAGAAACCATGAACGTTACTTTAAAAGTCTTTGGAACAGGGTCTGCAAAACATCATGCATCTGTAGAGCACCTTGCAGAATGGCAGAACGTGGGGACAGCCTCCAGGACAGAGAGCAAACAGCAGTACTAGGATTGAAATTTTGCTTGGGGAACTTGTCATTGGGTAATATGTAGTTCTTAGAGAGTATATGCAGCATGTGTCAATCAATAATTACTTCTCCAGTCAACCAACTGGGACAGTAACTGAAGTTTTCTCATGCTAACACAGTTAATTAACTAAATATGCTAAAGCTAATGAAATCTACGTTTTTTTTTAATCCTTGACATAAACAAACTGTGGGCTCTTGTGTCTCTCCAGTAGATCATATCTGAACCATGGAAAGCTTCCTTCTGACAAGTTCTGTTTGACGACGTCTCCCCTGCAACCCTTCTGCTTGCAGGGCACCGTATAATTTTTAATGGCACGTCCCAGAGACAGAAGCTGGGAGCTTTTCTCCTTTTTCATCTTTTCTCTCTCTTCTGGATGTGAAAGGGTGATCTCAGAACCCCAGGAGGGAGCATAAGCAAGTTATTGTTTATCGTAAGCCATTAGAAGCCTCTCTGGAATGATCAGCTCATGACTGGAATGTTTCTCTTGAAAAACAAATTGTTTAAACCCAGGGTGGTACACAGATCAGATATTTTCTTACTTCTTCTGCGAGAGTCAGGATGACCTTCCTATCTTACCCTCTGCCTTACCTTGTGTTTTAGAAATTTTCTTTTTGTCAGTTTTCTTTGGGTTGTGAAAAGAAGGTGAAAACCCACCTTCAGGGCTTGAGAGAATGGATATTTGAAGATAGACACAGCTGGTGCACATCTACTTGACAGCCTACTTGACAGGGGCTTCTCCTCCTCCTCAGTGCCTCCAGCACCTCTGTGGACACATATGGCAGTGATTGCTGCTGTGGCAGGGCTGATGCCTCTGCCAAAACCCACAGCTGTGTTTGGGCAACATAGAATGTGATGAGACCTTTTTCCAGGCCTTTGGGTACTACTACAATATTAGTGTTACCGTCCCATAATAATAATAACAAGAGTACACATTTTTATGAGAACTCTGGGAGTTCTCATAGCACTGGGAAAAGCAGTCACTATTGGAAAGGGAACTTGAAGCTTTTTGGCTGAAAATATCCTGGTGAACTTCAAGAGAGGCTCCTGAGACCAGTAGCTAGGTCTTCAGTGACATAACCTGGCATAGCCCCGCTTCAATCGACCGGGTTACCCTGTCTCGGGCTGGATGGATAAAGATAAAACAAGAACCAACTATGCTGAAATTCTTGTTTTGTTTACTACAGCCGTTACCACCAGGCAGCCCAGAGAGGCTTTGCAGGCAGCTCAGCAGGCAAAATCTGAGGGCATGGGAAAACGGGCACTCTCAGCTGTCTCCTGCTGAGCGCCAGGCCCAGCTGGAAGCGCAGACCCCAAGGTTAGCCTTACATTTACAGAGGTGGATGCAGAAACCTACCCTCTGATTTCTGCTAGAGCTAAATTTAAAACTCTAATCTCTTAAAAAAGTTCTGTGGGGGAAAAGCAAAGGGTTTGGAAGAGAAGGAGGAAAAAAAAAGAAAAGAAAAAGGAAAAACAGGGAGAAACAGCAACAGAGCTCTAACATGGCAAAAATGGAGAAAATGTGACTTATTTGTGGGCAGCAGTTAAGAATACAGCCTGGATGAGAACCAAAGGCTGTGTGCTCTCACTCACAGCTGGGAGACGTCTGCTTGCCTTTGGTGAGGAGCTTGCACCAGCCACCACTGGCTGACTGAGGAGAAAATTACTTTGTTGAGCCCATGAACTCTTCAGGGATGCAAAACATTTGTTCTTCGTGTGTGAGGTGCCTAGCAAAGGCAAGTCCTGAGATCTCTAAGTGCTAGCAAGATGGCTAATGCTGAAGACCCACTTCCAAAGGGCAAGGCCTAACATGGGAAGTTGTGCTGGTTGACAGCAAGCAAGTGCTGTCCTGTTCCTACAGCGAGAGGACTGGGCAACAGACATAATGTTTTGGCCTTACAGGAATTCTATGCATCACAGGAAAGCTGCCACAGGGAAAGTTTTATGTATTTGCCATCAAAAAAAAAAGAAAAAAAAGGAGAAACATCATCTATCATATCAGATGAACTTTGGGCTATTAAACGGTGGAATGGTCTACATTACACAAGTGAATGCTTCAGCCATAGAAGAGCGCAATTGCATTATTTATACGTCACTCACCTGTCTGGCTACATACATGTGGTGTATTTAATGCATGCCTTGCAGTAATACATTTGTTGCATACTGCTGGATAAGGTCATTACTAGAGATTTAATAGGTACACAGTATAAAACTCAGGCTTCTAATTTCCCATCATCATTTTATCTTAAGCTATAACTAATAATGATAAGAAACATATGTGTCCCAAATACTCTCCAAGGAGTTTATTAAGCAGATCTTCACATTTTAAAAAGCAATCCTTATAGCTTGCTTGCTTCACAGGGAGAGAAAAAAAAAAGGGAAAAAGAGAAAAGGACAGCTCTCCTGCCAAAATAAATCAGTTAGCTCATGGATTACATGTGTCTTCAGAAACCCGTAAAGATGAGGAGTAATGTTCTCCCTTTTCTTGGAGTAAGTTTTAGGACACAAATTCTGTTTCTTGAAGTGTAGATATTACTTGTTCTTTGGCAACACTCCTTTCAACAATGTTGCTGGCACTTTTTGAGTGTAGACTGGTAAATGCAGGCTTTAACAGCATGTAGGAACTACAACATATGATTTCCTATTTTTCATGAAGTGTACCTATAATATCACATAAAATAGGACTAAAGCCAGAGGAATTTTTCTTTCTTTTTCTTTCACTGACCTATCATTTTTCCTTTCATCTCCTTTCTTACCTCCTAGGACCTGATAATGGAAAAGAAATTATAAATAGGAAGCTGACTATGGAAAGCATTCCCAAGAAGCTTTGCTTAATATTGAAAACAAAGATGGAAGACATAAAACTGAAAAAAACCCCACAAAAAATGAATAATGTGGTAGAATATTTAACATTTTATTCCTGCCTCTTTTTTTTGACATATTTTAAATGATAAAAATCCTGGATAGCAAGCTTTCCATTTAAAGTTTGATTTCTCATTTGATTTCATTTCCTATCTTCTTACCACTATTATTGTCAGATAGATGCAATACTTTTCCTTAGAGTTTGTCTGTTACTATTAGTGTTATTTGCACCATTCCTTGTTTTATTATTGTGACCGAATTGCTCTAAGGCTCATTAAATTTATTGTAATATTGAAGACAATTTTATTGTGTTACATTTGTTGTGGGATTAAAATGCTATTATCTTGGAAGGGTATTTCTATGTACTCATCCCATCTCTCTCATGAAATCAGTAGTCTTAAGCAGTTCCAGAAATTTTTTCCTGATAATTCTTTACAGTCACTGATCTGAGTAACAAAAAGCTTTGATAAGATACAATGAGATGAATCTTGCAAAGCAAAAAGGAATGAGTTCTGCTGATTTTGGTGGAGATATCACAAATGTCATCATGATTGAATGAATCTTCTAACAGGAACCAGCTGATTTTATAGACAAAAGTCCTGATCCTCACTTTGATAAATCTCTTCTTATTTGAATGAAGATTGCAGTATTAGACCCACATGGAACTTGGTTGGAGGCCAACAATGGGAAAGGGAACAGATTTTTTTTCCTCATCTGATGTGCTGAGAATGGAAACATTAGTTTGTGCTTAAAAATCTGACTCTATTGTTGTGCAGATTTACTCTAGCTATTGTCCTGTAAGAGTGACAAAGGACAAGTGAGGTAAAATCTCTTTTCATCCATGCTCACAAGGCCCCTACATGCTGTTTATTCCAGTGACCTGTCATACATGAAAGGCTGTATGCCTTCATTTGCACAAAGATGGTAGCAATAACATCATATTCATAGTGCACACCACACTCCTGTAAACTCCTCGGGGAGGCTGGGAATCTGGCTCAGGTGCTGTTGTCAAAATGTGCTTGTACATGACAGTTTGTAGTAGGTAAGCCAAAAGTATCCTGGTGCACTCTGCAAGGAAGGGAATGTTCAGCTGGAAGATGGTGAGAGTTCCACTCCTACACCTCAAAAAGTCTCTATCAGCCATGGAGTGGCTTTCTTCCGCCTTCAGCAGGATTCTGTGTCAATCTTGAGGAAGACAAGATGCAATTAACTGTTCTTCTGAGATTTGAGTGATATATATTAAATATTGTGCAAGGCTGTCATCCCAGAAGCATTCTCTGCTATATGGACATGTGGGAGACACAGCTCAACTCATGACAGTTCTGAGGAAATGTGAATTTTATACTTATTTGTCTCCCATGGAACCAAAACTAGGAGCAGATCCAACGTTGTGCCTGCTCCCAGCATTTAGCTCTCAGGTAAATGAGCTTTTGATCTATCTTATGACAACTTCCATAGATAAAGAGTGATCTACCAGTCATATCTACTCCATGAAATTCTTGACCTTACAAGAATTTCAGTCATTACTCCTGTTGGGCCATGACTCATATAGGAATCACATACATGTGGAAATACCATCAGGTATCTTTACTGAACATAGCATCCCATGAAGACTACAAACAGGTATTTTGGTAGTTTGTCAAAGCCAATCAGTATGGTGAAATTATTGTTCAACTCCATCCAAATCACTAGATTTGGACTTTAGAAAACATAGCACACTTCAAAGTCTCTTCCAGCTGAAACGATTCTATGATTCTATTAACACGCAGTTAATTAATAGTAGTGGTGAGTTTGTGGAAAATATATTGATGTTTAATAAGTCTTTTGTCTGTGATTTCTATGACATTGTGTATTGGCAGAATCACAATATATCAGATTCAAGCAGCAATGCATTACACATATTTCTTACTAAATGGCTACTGAAAAGATAGATATCTTTATCAAGTGAGAACACACCTATGCTTCCCAGTCCATTACAGGATTAACATTCATCACTGTGTTTTCAGATGTGTGCTGTAAAAAGACTTTGCTGCTTGTGAGGTCTGAAAGGGGAAAATAAGCTCTGTTCAGTAGAGCAGCTAGAGTGAAGGTTGCAGTTAGTGATATGCAAAAGAAAAGTCAGTTGGGTCAAACTACTCTCTTTCTTAGGCAGCTGAGTGACAATTTGCAATTTAGTCCTGTTCCTTCTCTCTCTGTCCTCCTAAAGCTTCATTATAATCAAACTATTAAGAGCATTTCACTTCTCCATTCAGAAGAACATGGATGCACCTGCATGAGACAGGTTTAGCTTTCTATGGATATTAAACATGAATTCTGAGCTGTCCTCAAGGAAGGACATGTGAACAAATACACATGTGCGAACACCATGGGGAGCAGAAAGGAAAACTGTAAATCACTATTCCTTTCTGCCTTGCTACCTGAACTCATGGGAAGTTGATGAGAATTCAACTTTTATAATATCAAGTATTTCTCTCTGTTGCATATGTACAGTCTAAATTTTAAGTCATCCATTTGACCATATTTGCTTCAAGAAGCTTTTGGAAGTGACATTATTATAATCTAAATATTTTGCAGAATTAGTGAAGTTTGAAAATGCAACAAGACTTCTGGAACAGGAATTTTAACAAATGACAGAGTTATTGACTGGTTAAACTCTCCTGTTTTTTGAGCTGCCTTCCTATAATTGCTTGACTCTGTATGTATTTACAAATGTTTTTATGCAAGGCAATGGCTTCTGGCTTTCTGTAGGTAACACAAATCCAGGAAGATCATTTTGCCCTTCATATGTGGTGCTGATCTACTTTCCTCTTCAATTTTGGCACTGCTTAGTACTACAACAGTTAAAACTTTTCCTGATATCAGTGTTAGAGATAAGAAATGGTCATATTTCCAACAAAACTATTATAGGTAGATAAAAACTATTATAGGTGGATCTTTCATACGAGGAAAAGCTGCAGGAACTGGGGCTGTTTAGTTTAGAAAGAGGAGACTGAGGGAGAATCTCATTAATATTTACAAATATCTAAAGGGTGGGTGTCAGGAGGTTGGGGCAGCACTTTTTTCTATTGTAGCAACAGGACAAGGGGTCATGGGATGAAGCTGGAACACAAAAAGTTCCATTTAAGCATAAGAAAAAACTATTTCACTGTGAGGTGAGGGAGCCCTGGCACAGGCTGCCCAGAGGGGTTGTGGAGGCTCCTTCCTTGGAGGTCTTCAAGACCCACCTGGACATGTTCCTATGTGACCTGATCTAGGTGAACCTGCTTCTGCAGGGGGATTGGACTGGATGATCTCTAAAGGTCTCTTCAAACCCTTCCATTCTATGATTCTATGATTCTATGAAAAGAGGAAGAAGGCGGCAATTATGAAGAGCAATAAAGGTCTGCTACAAAATTTTTGCACCAAAGGTGATCTACATTATCAAAGTCCCTGAGAACTCTGCTTTATGGCTTAATATATTTAACAAAATTTATATATATATATATACATATAAAATGGTTATATTCCAAGGTTTTGTTAGTCTCTACACAACCTTAACAGTAATAGAGTTTTATGTTTTAATTTCCTTAAAGGAAAGTCTTCATTGGAGCCCATGAAATATTTCAGTGTTTTGGAAAGATCTAAAAATCTGTCAAATATCTATTGAGAGCTAGGATTCCCCCCCACCCATCTACTCAGCAATTGTTTCACATATTACTTTGAGAAACAGGACTATATGTACTGTAAATAATACAGAAAAAAACCCATATCTATGTATTATCTGATAAGCTGAAATAGCTCTGTCTGTTGGTTAATTATCCAAATACTACAGAAAAGTTAGGCTAATGATTTCCAGACAGTTGTTACGCCGTATCATGTTGAAGCAGCTGTTAACCATATGCACTACTGTAGTCCTGCTTATATTAACCATTATGAAATTTTCCTTGGGGAAAAATGCTCACGTGCTTGCAGAGAACCTCTCTGCCCTCTTTTTAAATGAAATAAGTTGGTTATTCTTAGAGCATGGCAAATAATTTGTAACAAATCACTTGGTGATTTTCTTCTGCCTATGAATAGAGACTGTGTTTTTCCAAAGCCACCATGCACCCAAGGAACTGAAATCTCACCAGGGGTTTAGGACGTGTCTATAGCTTGCAACAGGGCAAGGGGAGCACTGGGAGACCCCTTCAAACCAGCACGGGTTTAACCATACCAATGCAGTGACAATTTGGGTGGCTATGTTGTTTTGGGATGAAGGGTGGCATTTCTTCATGGCACTGCATTCTGCTGCACCAACCCATCAGCTCTTTCAAAGCTAAAGTGTCAATCCCTGACACTACTGTTTTGCAGGGGAGTATGGCCCTGCAGCGGGATAGGGTTTCATCTGACCTTTTTCTTTTGTCTTTTTGAGAGAGAGACTGATCTGTGAATTCCTAGGGGCTTATGGCAGCAAATATTGTAGTGATAATCACCAGAAAAACATGATTTATGGACAGAAGTAGTCTCTTTTATTAGGCTGACTAATATAGTTGGAAAAAAGATACAAGCATTTGGGTCAAAATCCCTTTTTCAGGTCCAAGATAGAAGCATGTCTTGAAGACAGATTGTGTAGATGAGAGCTTGTTTGTTGTTGGGGCTTTTTTATTTGTTTGTTGGGGTTTTTTGTTTTGTTTTTTTTTCCAGTTAGAGCATTAGAGATATTGTATCTTCTTTAAAAGTGTTGTCTCTTTTTTATTAAAACAGTAAAGCTATAGCATGATGTGCTTCTATTACCAGTTTAATGAGTATCTACAATTATGTTTGTCAAACTTGCAAAATAATATATCATCTTGGATTATCCTAAGGAAGGGTATTTCAATTAAATCAGAATGAGATTACATTTACAATGATTTTAGAAATATTTGTCTGAACATGTAACAGCTGCCTTTGTTTCTTCAGTTGCATTCACCTGCTATGAGTATTCAAAAAAATGTTCATGAAAATAAATGAACTTTAAGATGAAAATGGCTTTATTGGTTAATGATCACAGAAGTGGTTACAATGTGAAAGATTCCCACTTCGTCTCTGCCTTCCATTCCCAGAGTCAGTTGTAGAGGGATAGAGAAGGCAGTTGCAGAGGGATATCATCTGTGAAAATGAAGATGTATTCTTTCTATTCAGTGTGGGTAAACCCAGGGAATTTCACACCAAAAAGAAGTGATGGATGGAGATCAGAGGAGGACACCAAGTGTGGTCCAAGGTCCAAAATGACATCTTCCAAGTAATGGCTGAAGGCATTTAGATTGTTTCTTCTGTGTAAGAATAAAAGGGAATTGTGACGATAGCCTTTGGACACATGAGAGTAGTGACTAAAAGAATGAAAAGTATTATTTTCCTCTACTGTTTTTGCATAAAAAGGAAGTAATTTAAACAAGGAATAACCTTAAGTAACAGAACAGTAAGGATATTCTCCCCATTGTAATATGAAAGTAAATATTGAAATAGATAGTCTGTGAGAAACTATGAGGCCAAATTGTCAAAGGTACTCAAGAACAGGTTAGAAGCAAATGACAGGAATGGTGTCATATAGTTGTATGCCCTAACATGGTGGAAATGAATCAGCCAGATACCTTAATGTCCCTTATAGATTTCTTTTCTCTGATCTTATTATTCATATCTGTGTGATGATGGCAAAAAACTGCACAGAAAATACGTCCTCGAAAATCCTTTGTCTCTCTTCAGTCTGAGTGCTTGCCAATGAGTAACAAAGAATTTTTTCACCTGAGACCTGACTGTCGTGATGTAGCAATGTTATACTGGCATGGCTCAGCCACCCTTTCAATAATCTATGACTTAATTTCACAAGTGTATTATTAGACTATAATATTAACAGATTGCTGAACAGAATGATTCTACTGACCTGTCACAGAGAGATGTCCAGATGACAGGAGCTTGCACTGTGTCCTAGTAGATGTTTCTGAGCTCAAACAATTTCCCTCAGCAACACAACCACTTGCACAAATGTCTGGTCCTGCTTGTGACACATATGAAAAATCACATTTTGTAAAGAGACCTAACCTGCTCAGACAATGACAAACAATTTGAAAATAACTGTTCTGACTGGGTGTCGGAATTGTTGACAGAAAGGAAATGTTCATGTGTGCAATGGGTATGAAAGATGAAAGACCTTCCCTGTCACTCTTCTTCCACTGAAGCCCTTACTCTGACCTGTGGCCCCACCAGATGACCTGTGAGCAGAGAACAGGAAGACTATAAGAAAATATTTTCTGCTCAGGCTTCTTTTCTAAAGGAAAGTCTGCTGCAGATGGTGCAGTTATATCTTTCATATTGCCTGTTAAAAATCTGCAGAGAGTTAGTAAAGTGATCTGGAAAATCAGAGACTTTTTCTTTTTGGATACCCAAAACTCTGTTTTAAGATTTATAATGCATATTTAGGCATTTTTCTCCTTATACATTTGGATCCACCCATGCCAAAAACTGCAGGGCTGGGAGAGCTGTGTATGTCTTCCTCACACTTCTCTGATGCCTCTTTCCTTGGTGCCTCATGGAGTCCTGTGGCTCTAAGGCCAAGGATTTTGCACCTGACTCTTGCTAGGTTGGAAGCCTGAGCAGCCTGACTTGCCTATGCTAGCACCTGGCATAGATATCACCTTGCATGTGAGATGTTTAATCACAGAATCACAGAATTTGATCATCTAGTTCCAATTCCCCTGCCAGAGCAGGACCACCTGGAGTAGGTCACACAGGAACTCATCCAGATGCGTTTGAATGTCTCCAGAGAAGGAGACTCCACAACCCATCTGAGCAGCCCCTTCCAGTGCCCCATCACCCTCACAGAGAAAAAGTTTTTCCTTATGTTTCTTTGGAACCTCTTCCATTTCAGCTTATACACATTGCCCCTTGTCCTATCACTGGACATCACTGAGAACAGTCTGGCTCCGTCCTCCTGACATTTGTCCTTTTTTTGTTTGTAAACATTAATGAGGTCACCCCTCAGTCTCCTCCAAGCTAAAGAGCCCCAGCTCCCTCAGCCTTTCATAGTAAGGGAGATGCTCCACTCCATCATCTGTGTGGCCCTGTGCTGAACTCTCTCCAGCAGCTGCCTGTCCTTCTTGAACTGAGGGGCCCAGAACTGGACACAAGATTCCAGATGTGGTCTCATGAGGGCAGAGTAGAGGGGGAGCATAATCTCTCTTGGCCTACTGCCCACAGCCCTTCTAATCCACCCCAGGATGCCATTGGCCTTCTTGGCCATGAGGGCACATTGCTGGCTTGTGCTCATCCTGCTTCCCACCAGGACCTCCAAGGTCCCTTTCCCCTATACTATAGTTCATTCCCCAATCTGTACTGATACATGGGGTTATTCTTTCCCAGATGCAAGACTCTACACTTGCCCTTGTTGAATTTCATTAGGTTTCTCCCTGTCCAATTGTCCAGCCTGTCCAGGTCTGGTTGAATGGCAGCACAGCCTTCTGGTGTGTCAGTCACTTCCCCCAGTTTAGTATCATCAGCAAACTTGCTGAAAGTGCCTCTGTTCCTCCATCAGGGTCATTAATGATCAGATTAAACAGTACTGGTCCCAGCACCGACCCCTGAGGGGCTCCACTAGATACAGCCCTCCAACTAGAGCCTGCCTCATTGATCATAACTCTCCTTCATATCTCTGCCTTCACATACATATACATATATACATATCATATACATAATACATATAAAGGACTGAAAGTATAGTGAGACAGTGACTACTTCTCCCTGTGAGTACATAAAGTGGTAAACATAATATTGTTGGCTTGACTCAGAGCTGTAAAAATAACTTCCAGAACTGTATCCACATGTCTGTTGATCCATTAGTCTTGTTTGTCTCAAAAACTAGGCAGAGGGCTTTTTTTCAGATGTCTCCCATGGGGACAGAGCTTTGCATGGCTAGATTATTTAGAGACACTTCTTTAAATGACCTTGATCTTGTGAAGGTTTATATATTTTTTAATACATTATGATACCTTTCTCATATTTTAATCCAAAAGAAAGTGGATTCCAATCCTTTTCATCCCATCCTCCAAACTCTTTACCAGTGCAATGGCTTGCTATGGCTGCAGCAAAATTCTGTCTGGAATGAGTCTTAATTAGCTGCCAATGATGTCATATCCATGTCTGTGTTAAAGGCACAGGTCTAAGTGTTCCTCCTTACTTAATGTACTGGAGCAATTCCGTTTGGGGATAGCATTAAGACACTTCAGAGCCAATCTTGTATTTCTCCCGTAGTTGAGACACTTGGCCTTCAGCCTCCTGACTTCTGACACTACCCCAGTTGTGCTATAACGGTCCAGAAATACACTGCCTGTTGTGTTTTATTGCCTATGTGAAAACTGTCCAATTCCTTGTCAGTTGACAAGGGAGGAGCGTCGCATTGAAGGATTACACAGCAATGTGTCTGGGAGTGATGTTATTTCACACCAGCAGCAACCTTTCAGTGTTTACGCGGCAGCCCAGTAGAGCCTTGGTGCTCTTGCCATACAGCAGAGAGCAAACCCCATTGTAGTCACTCTCTCTGCCAGAGAGACTACTGCATGTTGCCAAATATCTCCCCTCAACACATTTATTGAACATTAAAACAGCAGAATAGCATTGAATGAAGTCCAGTAATTTTATAGGATATATTTTAGTCACTAGACTTTGAAGACTAGTCCAACGTTAATTACAAAGTTTCTGTGTCTGGATAACATATTGTTAACAGTTATTTTGCAAGTGCTAATGGCAAGATGGAAGATTTCCAATACTTTTATTGAGGAAGTGGCAATTAAAATGTTGAGCACTGCAACATACATACAAAATAAAAATAATCCTGCATACACAGCACTTTATGCCTAAAAAAAGGAGAAAGAAAACAGAAAAAAACCCAGGGATGAATATTTTCCTTTAAAACAAATGCAACCATTTTATTTCTAAAAAGTTTCGCTCTTGCAAAAAAACCCCAGCACTGATTTACTTGCCAACTTCAAATGTCACGAGTCTTGAACAAGTTTGACATTGTTTAAAAGCACATCGTGAAGCTATTAGAAAGCTAAGACAAGTTGCTATGTTATGTTTTTCCACACACAAAGAGCAACAATGTGTTCTCAGTTTGAGTAACTTCTTTTAGATTAAGGGAAACAAAACAATAAAGAACAAAAGCAAAGTGGTCGCAAGAGTGTGTGGAAGCGTCTAAACCAGGCAATTTTCAACTTGTGGATGGGAAGAGGCTCTCTGAAAGTGCTACCATGAGGTCAACTGGGCATGCTGATGCTCTCACTGCAGTGCCAGTGAGTGCAATCAGAAAAAAAGAAAGGATTGTCTATGGCTCTGTATTGTCTGCTAATTAGCAGACTTCACACACATCTTGCTTTGCAGAGTGAATGGCTACCACCTGCTACGAGGGGCTCTGCTGAGATCTATAGTGGAGTCAGGAGTCCAGCAGCACCATGATTGGTTTTTAGCATGAAATTGGTCAATGTGAGGCACATAATCCATGTGAGCTGAGTGGGAACTGTTTGAGTGGATTTAGATTTGTCTGCAACATACCCAATTTAATCTAAACATGCTGCAATGGACAGGTTTTAAGGCCCTTCCATAAGGCTTTTCCAGACAGCTCTGTTTCCAGACAGCTCGGTGAGGCTGGATTTCACATCCTCTCCTGGCCAAGTGGATGTGAGCTCACAGCCTTGGGGAGCCAAAAGCCTCTCTGGGCTCCTGGGTCATGTTCCTGGCTCCCTTGGCAGCAGCAAAGCAGCTGCAGGTATTTGGGAAAAGCAAGGAGATGCATTTCCTGATTATCCAGCACTCTCAAGACCAGTGCATTGATCAGCCAAAGAATAGCCACGCTGGATTTCCTTCTCCTTTCCTCCCTCTTCCTCCACCTTTCTCCCTGCTCAGTGGCCCTGACATGATCTTGTTAGGTAGTTGGCACAGCCTGGTTGGGAGTTTTCTCCTTTCCAGTTAAATGCCTCCCCTGTTGAGAGAAGATGCATCACAGGTTTCATTTAGCATTTTGAAGGACAGATTAATTTTAGGGTAGTGTGTGATGAAAACCAGAGGTGAGAAAAAATACCAACTTTGGGCACTTGATTGAAGCACATTATCCTGTTGTTCTCTGAGTAGCCACAGGAAATTTAGTGAGGCATCTCCAGGGAAAAAGTCAGCCCACTGAGATGTGGATCACCTCTGGAGACATTGTTCACTCACCATTGCCTAAAAGGAAGTATGTTCCTAGCCCAGATATAACTCATGATTCCTGAGGTTCAGTGGAGTAAACCTGGACCAGTCTCAAAGGCTGCTTGCTTGCTTGCTCAGACAAAGCAACAAACCTATAATATGAAGTGTGCACTAGCACAGCAAGGGGTGTTTCATTGAAGCAAACAGTAGTATAAATAAATTAATGAATAAGAATACAAGTCTTAGTGTTCCCCACCTGTTGTCTCTATCTTTTCCCGTCTATTTCCACAGGAGAAAAAAAAGAGGAAAAGCATGGAATCATTTTACTTGACCTTCTTTTTTGTTTTGCTTTGCCTCCATTTTCTCCTTTTTGCATGGTTATGAAAGGCAGCAAGGGGATTCTGACAAGCCTGAGCACCCAATGTGCATGGTTTCACAGTATGACCCCATGGCTGTGTGGCAGAGCACGAGGACTGGGTTTTGGGGTTTCTTGTAGTCCCTGCACAAGTTGTAGCAGAGGGCATTCAGCTTCCCCTGAAGCTGAAAGCTGTGATACATCAGTGATGTCTGGTTGGACACTGAGGAAATGTGTTGAAGTAGATCTGAAGGAGTCCAGTCCTGCTAACCTGCTGTGACAGCCTAACTCTTTTTCAATGAGCTTTTGAAAAATATTACCACTCCTCTGAAGTACCAGACTGTCTGAGTGCAGCTTATAGAACAGTGTTTGAGGGCTGAGCACCTCTGAGCATTGGGAAAGTTTGACTTCACACCTTGTGTGATGGCTCAAGTGTACCTCTCACGCAGTAGTTGTAAACTCTTTTCAGCCCACAGCCCCATTTCTGGTTTTTTTTCAGGGAATGTGCCCTTCACCACACAGGTAAGCCTTCTGGCAGCAGGAGGTTGCCTTCCTCAGTTACAATCTCCAGGCTCTTTCAGAGTAGCGTACTACTTGCAGTGGATCTGCAGGCTGAGCGCCATGGCACATTTGAATGCAACTTTGGCTCTTTGCCTTGAAAATACTCATCTGCCCAATTTTAGATACTGAACTTTGCCTAAGAGGAGTGCCCCAGGCTTGCTCACAGCAGAGAGGTAGGCTGCTCCATAGGAAGGAGCTTTGGTGCCTCCTACCAGCTCTTGTGACCATCTTCTGCAGGGAAAAGTGATCAGCTTTTTCTCCTAATGGCCCTCAGCCCAACCATGGACACGTATGGACATGTATGGAGCTGCAGGAGCATCAGCTGTCAAACAAATGCTTCCTGAAGAGCAGCCTTTAGCATCAGTTTTAGCATCAAGTTTTGCGAGCATCGTTCAAGCTGCTGAATCCTGAACTGGATGGGGAGTGGCTGTAGCGAGAGAAGCAGCCAGAGTGCCTTTTCAAAGAGCACACTGGACTGCAGAAAGGGACTGACAGGTATTATTAGCAGCTATGTGGAAAGTCCAGTAGTGACAAAACAGCACTTCTAAGATGTTCATCTGTAAAACCTGCCACAGACTCTTTTCTAAATCAATCCAAGCTTTACTTATAACTTGATAAAGGATTTATTAGGTGAGGGATAATAAAGATGTAGAAAAGAAAGGTATGGAAAATAAAAGTAATATACCTGTAAATGGCCTGCTATGCTGAGCTGAACTAAACAAGAGCTTGCCTGGGAGAAGTTGCTTCATGTAATTTATATATAGAAAAGAAAAAGGAAAGGAAAGGAAAGGAAAGGAAAGGAAAGGAAAGGAAAGGAAAGGAAAGGAAAGGAAAGGAAAGGAAAGGAAAGGAAAGGAAAGGAAAGGAAAGGAAAGGAAAGGAAAGGAAAGGAAAGGAAAGGAAAGGAAAGGAAAGGAAAGGAAAGGAAGGGAAAGGAAGGGAAGGGAAGGGAAAGGAAAGGAAGGGAAAGGAAAGGAAGGGAAGGGAAAGGAAGGGAAGGGAAAGGAAGGGAAGGGAAAGGAAGGGAAGGGAAAGGAAAGGAAAGGAAGGGAAAGGAAAGGAAAGGAAGGGAAAGGAAAGGAAGGGAAAGGAAAGGAAGGGAAAGGAAAGGAAGGGAAAGGAAAGGAAGGGAAAGGAAAGGAAGGGAAAGGAAAGAAAAGGAAAGGAAAGAAAGGGAAAGAAAAGAAAAGAAAAGAAAAGAAAAGAAAAGAAAAGAAAAGAAAAGAAAAGAAAAGAAAAGAAAAGAAAAGAAAAGAAAAGAAAAGAAAAGAAAAGAAAAGAAAAGAAAAGAAAAGAAAAGAAAAGAAAAGAAAAGAAAAGAAAAGAAAAGAAAAGAAAAGAAAAGAAAAGAAAAGAAAAGAAAAGAAAAGAAAAATCCCAAGAGGAGAAGGGTGTAATGATCCTATGCAAGGTCCATGGTAGAGAGCAGTAATTTCTGACCACTGATGCTCTGCTTCTCCAGCTGTCTTTCTAGAGTCTCTATTAGCTTAAGAGTGGATTTTGGGGTGCTAGGTGTCAGCATATGTGCTGTTGTTCATAAGTCATTTTGCAGCTCAAGATCAAAAAGTATAAGGAAGCAAACTCTGATTGAGAAAGACAGAATACTGAGATCAATGCTGAATGCTTTGTGTGAGTGGTTAAATGATCCATCTGGTAAACAATGGAACCTTGACACTGTGAATTATTAAGAAAGTTAGGAACACAAGCAAGAGCACTGAAAACTTTCCAGTCAGTGGTTACACTGGTACTTTTGGTATGGCCTCAGTAGTGATTTAAACGCAATGTGCTCAAAAGCATCCTTGCAGTACAGTCTGAAAACTGTGCCAGGACTGAGCTGGTGCATGAAGAGAGAGATTCCAAGAGCAAAATTCCATATTCACAGATAGACTTCTCTATTGATGACGTTGCCATTTTTCACTGAGAATGGTACTCTCTGTAGAGAATCTTCTCCAGAGAAAGCCAGCAGTAATGAAAGTATATTTTCATTATTCCATCACCTAAAAATGTCAGCAGTGCTCTCTATGCCATCCTTCTTTGTCAAGACATGTCCATTCTGTAGAGAAAGCAGTGAAAACACTTTACACCAAGCAAATATTCATATGTGTGACCACTCATGTCGTTTTACTTTATTATAATGATTCTCTTCAAAGGTAGCATATAATATCAAATAGCCTGGTTGGAAAACAGTATGTCATTCCTGATTTGCCTCTGCTCATGGACAAAAGGTTGTGGGCTTTTTCTTCTTTCTTTTTTTTTGGTGTGGTGGGTTTTTTTTGTTTTTCCATTGGACTGCAGCCTAAAATGAAACAGCACTAGAACAGAGGTCAAGAACTTGGAAGAATTCATTCAAGGGGAACCAGGTACAGCTTGATTCAATATCAATATTTCATATGTTCTGAGATTGTGGTTCAAACTACAAGATAGCAGAACACCATTTTTATAGCTTTCCATCTGTGAGAAGTTATTTCTCAAAGCACTCTGTATGAACAATCTAACAGATATTCATTTTTGAGATCATATATTCTGCTAAGTGGGATCTTTTTGATGCACGATCTGGCTGTGATAATAATTTTAAAACTAGAGAGAGAGTCTTAGAGCCAGATTCATAAAAATAAATGTCTTCCACACAAAGTTATTTTCCATGATGCCTTAACTCCTCCTTTTCCAGGCATTTGCGGGAAAATAATATACTCAATATTATATACTCATGGAGTACAGGAAGAATGAATCAGTGCAAGAATCATAAGGAGATGATAAAGCTTATATTTGAGTAATAAAATACACATACTCTTTGTTTTAGAAATATTTTCTTGTTTATTTCAGGACATAAATACAAATACTTTGAGAACAGCCAAAACTCTTTGATGACACAGCAGAAAGAGTGTTTTGCATTGATGTTCTTCTAATTATAGTGCAGTTGTAGCAGCATATCACATGTCTGGTATTTAAGGCACTTTGGAGATGTTGGGATTCGTTTTTCCCTATCCAGTATTCTGGACTCATCTCAGATTAGTTTTTTTGACAGTCCAGGCTGGATAATGAACCTTGTTTTCTGTAGCTGACAGGGTACGAGCATGGCTAGCATCCCATGCCATTATCTTTGATTTCCTGGTCCAGATGGTCAGGAACCGATTTAGAGCAGAGAAGGCTCGTGGTGGCCTTGGTGGTCAGTCTGCAACCAGGCTTGCCACGTGCCTTTGGACACACAGTGAGATTTCTTAACCCACAATGCCAATACATCCCTGGTTTCATCTTACCATCCTTTGCTGTGGTAACAAGAAATCATTTGTAAAAGCCACAGTGTTAACCCACCCAGTTACCTCAGTCACTTGGGTAGGGCTCAATTTGAAACTCTATATCTGCTATTACGCAGAAGAACAAGAGACGTGGATAAAAGAGCTTTTTGTCATTTTATAATCCATGACCCTTTGGAGTTTATAGGGAGGTGTTAGCATCTGTTGCACCCATTATCACACTACAGTTGTGATATTTTTATGAGCTTTTGAGGGATGTTGCAGTGGCATGTAAGGTCCCAACCAAGGCTGCTTTATCCTGGAGCATGTAGATGACTGACCAGGAAGCTCTCACTCTTGCTGTCCCATCAACTTTGTCCCTTTCTGTTTTGCATGCTCCAGCTATAAGTGCTTTAAGCATATTCTAAGGCCAGGAGATGAGAACTAGAAAGTAAATGCCAGAAATTTAATCTTGACTTTACCAAAGGTGTTGGGAACTCTGCCACTGTTTCTTGTGGAATCAGGCTTTTAGCTCAAATTGAGCAGGCAGAGAAATCCAAGTTTCTTCACCTATTTCCCTCCACCCTGTCCCCAGGCAGGGTAGCATCCAAATGTAGAGATCAGCTTCTATGTATCAAGCAGATGAATATAGGGAATTAACAGACATTTCCAGGATGTGTTGACCAGTTCCACAGTAGATACATAATAAATCCAGTGTTTCTGGAAGTGCCAGCATTACTACATGTGCTCTGTACCCACAATCATCCAATATGTCATGCACACATGAACCTTACAGTACATGCAGGGATGACATGCTGGAAGAAATTGCCAAATGTGCCTCACACTCAGGAGTACGTGGCAACCCCAGTTATGCAGATGGCTCTTTGTGGAAACAGGGTGACTTTAGTGCTTTTTATGGGTGAAGATATGACTATCAAAGTGGTTCAGAAAGAGATCTTCATCATCTGGAGTGTCTTGTGAGGTTAGAAGATATGACTATCAAAGTGGTTCAGAAAGAGATCTTCATCATCTGGAGTGTCTTGTGAGGTTAGAAGAGTCCACCAGAGAAGGCTTGCATTTAGTCATTTGGGGCTTAATAAGGAAACGTGACTTGTGTATCAAGAAAAAGTGAACTATTTTATTTTTGCTCATAAGGAAGGAAATATCTAACTCAATTGTTAAAGCCAAGTCAGGCTTTACACTACTCCAGTAGACACTCCTCCATTTATCCGCTCTCTTCATCCACCTCTGTAACCACTCAGAGTCTTCCAGGATGAAAGGGCAGGGCCTAAAATGCCTCACAGAATCACAGAATCTTAAGGGCTGGAAGGGATCTCGAAAGATCATCCAGTCCAACCCCTCTGCCAGGGCACGACCACCTAGATTAGGTCACACAGGAACTCATCCAGGTGGGTTTGAATGTCTCCAGAGAAGGAGACTCCAGAACCCATCTGGGCAGCCTGTGCCAGTGCTCCTTCACCCTCACAAAGAAGAAATTCTTCCTGGTATTCCTGCTCTGGCAGGGGGGTTGGACTAGATGATCTTTCAAGGTCACTTCCAAACCTTAAGATTCTGTGATTCTGTGGTTTCTTTAGAACCTCTTAAGTTCCAGCTTATACTCATTGCCTTCATGGTGCCTTTTGCTCTTTTTCTTCCCTTGCTGCAGGGACATCAATGAAATATCAATAGACAATTCTCTGTCACTCAGCTCTATTCTCATGCTCCATGTGCTTGAATTTTCAAATGTCAAATTTTTTAAGAAGTTTTGCAACATATTCTAAAGGTGGCCAGTCTCCACTTTAACTACCTGTACTAAACAACTTGCACAGTAGGATCTCTTTACTATGAAGGCTGTTTCTTCCACTGTTTTTGGATTTGGTAGCTGTATTGGCCTGGGATAGTGCAGTTGAAAATAAAATAGCAACAGTAAAAGTTGATTAAAAATAATATAGCAAATGGGTAACAGCAAAAACAATAGTGAATGAAAGGATCAGGTCACAGGAAAGAAGCCCTTATGATGGCTTATATTATTATGGGAAAGAGCTGCTGTAGTCTTGAAGACCTAGAAATTCTCCATTGCTGTTGTGTTAAACCCCAGATTTGAAGGCTGATGAGTCTCATTCAAAGAGAAAATATCCCATGATATGGACATACGTGAGCTCTAATTGAAGTTCTCTGATGCCATACTCCAATATTCAATCTTTTTCTGTCTGTCTGAAAATTCTTGTCCAGTGGGAGGATGGAGAGGAGCCTTAGGGAGTGCTTCCTGTATGCAAAATGGCAACAGTTTGAGTGCAGGATGTGAGGGAGAATTTGAACGTGTGTGTGGTATTAAGCCTGAGATCACCTTTACAATTTAAAGTCATGAGATCAATAGAGCTCTTTGGAGCTATAACTCCATCAGATGGTACCGCAGATGGCCTATCCTCCCTTATAGACAAGGCAACCCAGGCTTAGTTCAGTCAAGGGGCTTGAGGAAGGGGCTTCTTCTGAAGTAGTCCCAAGAATGGAAGCACTACTGGGTACTAGAGTCTCTCATCAGCAAAAGGAAAATATACATTTTGAAACGGAAAGACCTTTGGTATTTATCCCTCTCTAGATGACCAGATAAGCTGGAGGAAATCAGTCAGCTTAGATACAACTGTGAAATCCTTCATATAGGTCTCCATTTCAGGGATCCTTTGAAACTTCAAGTCTGGGGAATCCACTTTGGCCAATCCAAGAACAGAAATGAGCCAGGACTGAGCAGCAGTATGGCAAAGGAGACTTTGTAGATCTAAAAAAGAAACAAAGATAAGGGGGTGTCTTGCACAAGCATTCAGCTCTGGAGATGTTTGCTCCATTCTCTTACTCTTTTCTAATTGATGGAAATGTTGCAGAGGTTTGGAATGGCACTGCAAGTGCAATGTGTAGATGCACTGACATTTTCCAATGGGGCATATTAAAAATGGAAGGAAATTAGAAACTCATATGGTGACTTGTAACTTCAAACATTTCAACGGGATAAATGTATGCAGAGTGCTTAACAATGCTGTGCAACGGTTTGTTTGAAATATATACTCCCTAATGTACTTGTATGCAGGGGGAGTTCAAACAGCAATCAGCCAAAACCGAATAGGTACTCTCCATCAGAATAGATTTTCCTTATAGTTGCCCTCAAAGCAGCATCATTTCTCATACTGCTTGAAGCTGATTTAAGCATTGGGTCTGTGCCAATTATTTGTTAAGCCTTCTGTCTTTATTTTATAGCTCATATGATACAACTGACCAACTCATGGAAACATCTGTTACATGGAAAGGCAAAAAGTACTAGGATCACACCAACATTAAGAGAGCCACTTTGTCCCATTTGTGCCATCACTACCTCTGAGGGTGGCCTCAAATGCAGGTTACCCTCTTCTGAAATGTTCTTTTGTTCATTTTGTAGAGGTGGGAATTTATTGCTCATTTAATCTAAGTCAATCTTTGTTAGCCAAGTGCACAATTAAAATTGCGGTATTTGATGTGGATCTAGGTGGCTTATAGCACCAGTTTCTCACTTTTAAGCACAGAGTTGAAGTTCAGCCAGAGGTCTTGCATAATATGAGTTTTCAGGGATTTTACTGTGGTCCCCACTGGGGCGTTATCTACAACACAAACAGCTATACATCATTTGGCAATTCGGGACAAAACCTGATTAGGAGACACCCTAGTCTAGCTAATTTTAATGTATTGAAGAGTGTTGTCGCTTTGCACAGCAGTTATTTCTGGAAAGACCTGAGATTGTTAATGAAGAGAAGATTGGCCACACTATCTAGCCTTCAAAGCATATCAAATTTGGCACTTCTCTTAAACAAATATATAGCATGGTGTTTCACCTAAAAGATTATATTGAAAGGTGACTGACCCAGTGCCAGGGAGTTCTGAATCTCTCACTCAAAAATGCCTTTAATTATGTTTTGTAGATTTTGTTTAACCCGACGCTGCCCAGACCCTTCAGTTTTCTGTTCTCTTAACATCTTCTAGTGAATGGCAGCATTTTCTAGAAAGTGGTCCCTTTCTCAGAAAAGCTGTGACACATTTCAGCAGTGGGATGCATGTCCCTATGTCTGTGTCAAAATTGTCTAGTCTAAGCAAGGTCCTGCTACAGTAAATGGAATGGCCAAACTCAAGTTATTACAAGAAGGCCCTCTTTGAGGTTGTCTCTTCACTGAGAGATTATGAAGCTTATAACCTAAAATACTGGAAAGGAAAAGATGTACTCATGGTTCAGATTAATCAAGCTTTATCACTGCCTAAGTCCATCATAAGATGCACTTCTTCTATGAGTCAATAAGTCAATAATTTTATTTCAGCTGGACTATCTAGAGCCTAAAATGCATAACTTCTCTAAATTTTCTTACTGTAACTTTTGACTTTCAGCCCTAATGGCTGTTAATTCCATACAGAGACATTGTACTGACACCTGTATAAAGCAGGCGCTGAGATTTCTTCAATGTGTGTCAGCACTGGCATCTGAAAAAAGAAAAATCCAATTAGAAAACAGTTCAACATTTCATAATGTCAAAGATGACATTGCTAGGAGAACATGTTTTTCAAAGATACACATGCAAAACAATAAAATCTCTTAAGCTATAAATATTCAGACAAAAAATTTTCCCTTTCAAGAGCTTCTTACGAGAAGAAAAATAAGTGTGTGTGAGGAATTACACCGTGGTGAACTTCCCCCAGCTTCTGGTTGAGAAGAAACTTCCTGCTGAACAAAGTTCAAGAGATTAATTGAGGCATCCTTCAATGTAAATTCTGTGAGTAAAGGTGAGACGAAGGTACTGCTTGGGTAAAAATCACTTATAAGAAGGCAGATAAGTAGCTTTCAACCACATTCAGTTCCTGCATCTCTTCTTATCTATTTTTATAACTATATGTCAACTTTCTAATGATATGTTCAAGTGGTTTAAATTGGATGTCAAACCTTTGGGACCCATGAAGTCCTGCACAACTACAGTGCCTTTTCCCCGAGCACCTGATGCTGTAAACACAGCAGCCAAAGCCTTCATTTTTCAGTATAACATTCCCATGCTTTTTACATGTAAAGTTCCCATGCTTTTTCTCCATGTTGCCATCCTATCTCTTTTCATCCATCTGCTCACTCTAAGTCTTTCACCTTTTACCTTCCAAGTTCTCCTACATATCAGTCTTCTACTTTATGGCAGTTTGTAGCATTCATTGAACTGTCAGCTTTGTCATCAACTATTTATATGGTATCTCTTATTTTGATGTGGAACTTTATCCCACAGCTTCTTGTTTTAAATATACTACCATTCAATAAATTAGATGAAACTTAAATGTCATTTAGTTTTCTCACCAAAAATAATGAATTCTTTTCTGATGGCTGGTAGCTGATCTCTGCAACTGAGCAAATGACTCTTTTTTCCCCTAAGATTTGGATCTCAGTGTTTTCTTTTCTGTCTCCTGTAGAATATATTCTCTCTTTGAACATATATATGTTTAGATGATCTGTCTAAGATGTTCATAGGATGGCATGTTATGCCTACCTGCATGTCATTCTCCACCTCCACCCCTGCTTGTCAATTGACAGAGGCCCCACAACTGTTAATAGAATCACAGAATGACAGAATGGTAGGGGTTGGAAGGGACCTTTGGAGATCATCTAGTCCAACCTCACTGCCAAAGCAGAACCACTTAGATCAGGTCACACAGGAACGTGTCCAGGCAGGTTTTGAGGACCTCCAGAGAAGGAGCCTTCACACCCTCTCTGGGCAGCCTCTGCCAGGGCTCCCTCACCTCACAGTGAAATAGTTTTTTCTTATGTTTCAATAGAACTTTTTGTGTTCCAGCTTCATCCTATTACCCCTTGTCCTGTTGCTAGATACCATAGAATAAAGTGATGTCCCAACCTCCTGACACCCACCATTTATATACTTGTAAATCATAGAATCATAGAATGGTAGGGGTTGGAAGGGACCTTTAGAGATCATCTAGTCCAACCCCCCTGCAGAAGCAGGGTCACCTAGATAAGGTCACATAGGGACACGTCCAGGCAGGTCTTGAAGACCTCCAAGGAAGGAGACTCTACAACCCCTGAGATCCCCCCTTAGTCTCCTGCAGCCTAAACAGTCCCAGTTCCTGCAGCCTTTCCTCATCAGGAAGATGCTCCAGACCCCTGATCATCTTGGTGACCCTGCACTAGATTCTCTCCAGCAGTTCCCTGTCTCTCTTGAGCTGAGGAGGCCAGAACTGGACTCCCAATGAGGCCTCACCAGAACAGAGGAGATTGGGAGCAGAACCTACTTGGATAAGAAATGCCTTAATCCATTGTAAATGTAGGTACCTAAACAGAGGAGGAAGATCTTTTTTAGTACCTCCACTGAGACACAAGTAAACAGAAATCAACCTGTGGTATGTGTTGCCTGATCCGTCAGTACTGGACCTGCCACGGTGCATGCTGCCACTTTGCTAGGAAAACAGGTAGATATGGGAGGGCTTTTGAAGCATAGAGTACAACAGGGAGTTGAGAACGCTGGAAAAGCTATTAAGGGCCATAGAGCAAAACTGTGGGAAATTAAGTTTGTTTAGCTCTGCTCTCATGGAATACACTGTTTACTGCAATTGTCTCTTCTGAAGAGCTGTTACTTGCTGCTTTGTGCTTCCCTGACTGTCTCCTTAGTTTTAGATGATATTCCCCTCACATCTGTCCTGGCTTAGCAAGGAGAAGCTTTTGCTTGGTAACAGGGGGAGTGGGCTGCAGTGAAGACCAGTAAAGAGTTTTTGGACTCTCCCCTGGCTCTTGGGTTCACACCCACCTCCAGCCCGGCTGGGCCAATCTGGCGCCTCTGCCATCACTATTTAGGGACAGGAATTTGAAGTGCTGGCAGGAGGTGTGAGACTGATACAAGATGGAGGTGACCACACGGACCCTTCAACCAGAGAAGGAGGAAGGAAGGAGAAGCACCAGACCAGAGACCCCTCTGCAAGCCGTGGTGAGAATGCAGCTGTGCCCCTGCAAGCCATGCAGGGCCATGGCAGGACTGAGAGCCACCAGCAGCTCCGTGTGAGTGAGCCCGGACGGGCGAGGGACTGTGTGGGGAGACGGCCATGGCACAGGCCGTGCTGGAGCCTGCGGGCCCAGAGCAGCCCCACACGAGAGGCAGAGAGGAGCTGCAGCCTTTGGGATCAATGCGCGTGGGAGCAGCCCGGGCAGGGCTGTGTGTGTGTGTGAGGGACCCCATGGACTTGCAGGGAGGGCTGGTACAGATCCCACCTGTCCTGAGGAGGGACAAAAGGCAGAAACTATCAGGAATAGACTGACTGAAACCCCCACTCCCTGCCCCCCTGGGCCGTTCATGGGGGGAGGAGGTAAAAACACCGGGATCAGGGCTCTGAGCTCAGGAAGAGGGGAGAAGGAGGGAGAAGGTGTTCTTAAAGGGCTGGTTGGACTCTTCATTGTTGTGCTGCTCTGTGTTGTTTTATTTTGGTTATGTTTTGGGTTTAAGGTTATGTTTTAGTTGATGTTGCATTAAATTATTCTCTGTGTCCTTCCCCAAGCCGAGTAGCCTGGGCTGTTTTGTCCTGAACCTTAAGCGACAATTAATCTCTCCCTGCCCTTTGGCAATCCTCAGGTCTTCATACTTGAGGCTAATCCTGGTCTTTTGTTCCCTGATGGGCCTAAACCAGGACACACATCTCATCTTCCCCATCTGACTGCTATTTAGTTTCCCAGTTATTTAGTCATGTAAAGTTATCTATGCTAAAAACAGACATGGTTGAAGTTTATTTTTCCCCTTTTTTTTTTAATGTATAAAAGAGAAAGAGAAAGAGAAAAAAAAAATCCCAGCTTGCAACAGAAACAGAGCAGTTTAGCAAAGCTGCCCACCCATTCCCAGACAGCCTCGGGATATTTTCTTCAGACAAGCTCTTCCAATATTTCACAAAGCAAATTTTTTGAGTGATGAGGTTTTACTAAACCACTGAAGCAAAACCAACCCCCTTCCATTGGTTTACTCATCTCTACCAATAGAAAATTAAATTTTACACATTGAGAAAAGAGAGTCCTTTTTTTTCTTTTTCTTTCTTCCTGCAACAAAGATTAAGACATAGAATTGGCTGAGGACACTGAGTATTACATAGCATTGTAATGTAAAACTTCATTACACTCAAGTGTCTGATCAGTACAAGAGAGTACTCTGAGGTAACTTCTGGTTTGGGCCAATGGTTGACATAGTGAAACAAGCTTTGGATCAGATTTGGGTCAGATTTGCATACCTTAAATCAGCAAAATGTGCCATCTCAGAACTACATGGCTTCATCAGCTTAACACGTTAGGAAAGACTTTTTAGAAAAAGAAAGTTGTAACAGAAGCAGAAGGAAACAGAGGCAGGAGCACAGTTCAATATTGTTTCAAGAAAAGTGAGACTGGATATTGATAATCATTTGCAAAGGATACAGAAAAAGTTTCATAGCAGAAACACACACTTGAAACAGAGACTGGAAGTCAGCCAAACCCCCTAAACTGCCGACGACAAATCATGGTTGCACAAGACATCCCCCAAATCATAGTAGAAACTAAACAGGAGAGTGAGCAGAGCAGATGTTTGGAGGTCATTAACAGGAGCTCAGTTTTCCTTGCCTGGTGGCTACCTCTACAGATATCTGATTCCCAGAAATTTCCTTGACCTCCAAACATCTGCTCTCTCCTGTTTTCTTTACATCCATACTGCAGAGAGCCTCATGCAGTCATAACCTTTTCCGTCCTTTCTTATAAAATATTTGTATCTCACTCCCCTAAATCATGAAGGGAAGTATTTAACAGGTCTGGATCTATCATCATTCATGGTAAGACCTTCATATTTGTTGCAGTTGAAGCTAATCTCTATCTCTTGGCTTTTTCTGTTTTATGCACACTGTGAGTGTGCACATAAACTGTACAAACAAGCCAATCTAGAGTGTTTAGTTCTTTTGATTTGAACACTTAGACACTTTCCTTATAGTTTATATATCACCATTTTACTACATTTCTTCATCTGTTGCTCTTTGTCAGGTCCTCGGTCTCCATGAGAACTAGACATGCCCGAGAAAGCTTTATTACTTTGCAAAAGTAATATGGGGACCAAACACATATTTCCAAGTGTGATTGCTACTGCTTTTCCTTCCTCTGATGGTCAAGCATATCTAGTGACGGTTGTTGTGTACAATGAGCTCTGGTATCGCTCAGGAGTGCACTATCTGTAGCCATTTAAAATGTTTTCCCATGGGGCAATAATAACCAGAGTCATTCTTCCTTTTTGGATGAGCAGTACCATATTTGCTCTTTTTTCTTTTCCTTAAAATTTCCCATACCTCCCAATTTTCATGGAAATCAAAACCAGATTACGTGAACTGCAATAAGCTTCCTTGCTAATCCCCTCACATCTCTCAACACTCATGTCTAGCAGATAGCAAGTTCCTTGTGTGATCACATATTCTAAGCATCTCCCATTTAACTAACAAGTTTCTAAATATTTTGTCTGTAATACCTAATTTACTAAGTTGGGTTTTTTTAACTAAAATCTTCTTACTGAAGTGTTCTGCTAATCTGTTTCCCAGAAAGCTCTTGGTACCCCAGCCATTTCAGAGTCATTGTTGTCTCTTCCACTGCTCACACATTTGCCAGAATAAAGTGGCTTTTGGATTAAGGAACTGATTTTTCAGCACAGCAATCAATGCACCTGCAGTTAGAAAGGGGCCAAGTCCCCTTTTCATGATTTGGATACATGAGGCAATCTCAGCAGTTTAGGATTTAGAAGTGAAGAGGCCCTTGGAGTTGAAAACTGAAATCCTTACATAGGAGCCTAAGTCAGAGACTGTTGACAGAGCTCAGCAGTCAGCAGATACACCCAGCCTTTAAGCTGTTTTGTGGTTTCTTCCCTCCTCTCTCACTCTGTTGATGTCCCTAGGGCTTCTTTTACTTTCTGTTCCTAAATATTGCAAAGAAATCACATGGTTGGGATTTTTTTTAGCCTCAGTGCTGAAATTGCATCAAACCTCTCTCTGTCCTACTGCTCTTTGCATCCCAGTTCCTGCCCTCACTTCCGCTCCCGTCTCTGAATGACCATGTCCAGGGTCAGCTCAGCTGGGTTGACACTGAGGATGACAGCTCCTCCTGAAGGAGCTATTTGGGTTTAGGGAGTCAAGGTTTGACTCTGAAGCCTACTTTTATCTTCCTGTGGACAGGTCAAAGTGTCCACTTCCCCCATAGTGGCCACTCTTCCAGGAAGGGACACACATAGATGTCCTCCTAGAGGAGAAACAATAGTCTGAAATCAAATCCAGATGATTTTGAGCTGAGTGCCTTGGACCTGGATGGACCAAGTGCTGTTAGCATCAGACCATGTCCCTTCCTGCTTGCTTGGGATGTAATCCCTTCCTCCCAAGTGGGAACAAAGCCCTTACTCCCTTCGGGATTCAGCCCACCCTTTTGTTTCTTGAGCTAAACACATTGGTGAGACATGGGCTCCAGCCTGTGAAAAAAGAAGGCATCTGCCATCTCTATGGCTCATGGCATCATACACACATCATTCTGTGTCCAAATCCTTTTGGTGGCTTCCCACCAGCTTTCAGAGGCTGTCTGAGGACACAATCCTAATTTCAGAAAAAAGCGAAGGCTTAGGTCCCAGTTACATCAAAGACTGGGTTTTGATCTCTAAATAACTGAGAGCTGCATTCCTCTGGGACAATGGACTTTCAGACTTGCTGACAAATGTGTAATAGTATCTAGTAGCAAGTAGACAGCAAATCAACCTGATCTAAGTAAGAAGTCATTTCCTAGCTATAAGGGTAATTAAATATGAGGTCACTTCCCCACAGAAAACTGAAGACTTCAATTACTTAGACATGTTTCTGAAAAGCATGACCTCTGTGGCGACAAAATGAGTTGAGTCTAGGTTTGCAAAGGGAAGGAGAAGAACTCTGGGACCTGATGGGTTCCTCATATCATGGTGTTCTTCCATGGTCGTTGTGAGGAGAAGGAATAGTCTCACACTTGCCTTTCTTCATTAAGACAACAATCAAAATAAATCTTTTGTTTCCAAAACACAAACACCAACCAAGAGTTTGAGAACTTGGGTTTCATGCTGCATCTTCTGAACAGCCATGGAGGACTTGTTGCTCCATGAACTATGAGAAAAACCCACTTTAGGGGATGCAGTCACATGCAGAAAACCTGTTCTCTACCCTGTCACTTACTATATGCTTTGTGCACATGACAACCACTGAATCCTCCTCAGTCAGAAGTGCTATAATAATATCCAGGTGGGACAACCTTCCCAGAAAGGTTGAGTGGACTCAGACTCCATAAGTCTTCAGAAAACATTGGAAACTAAAACTACAATTCAAACTCTTCCATCTATGTCCAAACTCACACCAAACCCCATATTTCAATCAAGAAGTAGCTACTTGTACTGATACAGAAGTTCCTGAGGACCCATTGAATAAGACTTCTGATACTGGAAAACAAGGAAAGATGTCCTGAAAATGAATGAATATACAGAAACTGGAGCTCTTAATTTTTAACATTTTTGTGGTTTAACTACTATCATCTTTTTTTCCCCTCTCTGTCATACTCTGGTTACCTCTTTCTGTCTTCTCACTGACTTCTGTTTCCACAACAACCCACATTTTGTTCTCTGATTTAAAGTATCCAGGATCTCATCATCTTCTCTCTATTGTAGCAACTTCTACTTTACCTCCTCTCTTGCTCATAAAAATACAATCATCTCAATAATTATCTATCTTCTTATCAAGGTGGATACATCCCCTCCTGCTTTGTTTCTAAGTTAATTCTGCTTTAACAGCTATACTGTGAAGGTCTTGTTCTGCTAGTACAGGCCATCTTCTGGCAGTTGCTGCTTGGTTACATCTCATTGCTTTTTTTCATCTTCTCATTCACATATATGCCTCTCTCATTTTATTTCAGTATGAGGAACAGTCTACCTTCAACTTCTCCACTCTATGTTTTTCTTCATATGCCTTTAATGGGATCCATCAACTTCAGTCCTTTATGAATTATGATATTGCTTTTATTCCTGACAGCACAAGCTCAAGACAGAGCAACTAGTAATACCCCCCTCTGATGCTTACATTCTGTTATAGATGTATACTGCTTTACTTTCCCCTTCCTATTGTAACTAACCCTTAATGCCAAGCAAATGATCCTCTCTGGGTAAACAAATAATCCTAGAATACGCAAGGGAACTCTAAGCCCTCATTAAAAAGAATGAAATGGTAGTTTTCAAGAGAATGAACCCAGCTAATTAAGTCCTGCAAAATTCAATTTTCTGAGCAAAGTTCTTCAGTCTATTCATTTTAAAAATTGTAGTATTTTATGCTATGTCTTAAGTCTTTGAGTTTTCCCTTTGGCCACCATTAGGTCATATTTCAAATTCCTGGCACTCTTATTTAAGTCTTCAATAATTTAAATTGTTATTAGGAGTGTTTTGAGTCTGTAATACTTTCCCCAAGTATACAATGAACATAAATCAAATATTCATCATATAATCATGATTCAAATATATAATGTTACAGACATGTTTAGAATAAAAGTAGATAATTTTCAATTAAGGGAATTGTGGGATTAGAAGTGAGGTGTAAAGGGTGGCAAATCAGCAGCTTTTTTATCAGTTTTATCAGAACTTCACAGAAATCACCATATTTAACTTCTGTCTTATTGCTTTTTGGCTTAGCTTTTTTTTCCCCATACATCTTTGGTCTTTGTTGCAGGGTACTTTTTTTGCCTGTGCTAGAGTTATGATCACGCATATGCATCAATGTTCATGTCGTAGGTGCCCTCATCTATCAAAAAGTGTTGGATTTAATCAGCATTGTTGTCAACAACATTAAGACTCAATAAAAATATTAAAAACAAGACTTAATTTCTCCAAGGTTTCCTTGCAGTACACTCTAAATTGAAATAGTTTTGCACAGAATGAGGTAGATTATGGAAGGAAACCTCTATATACTTTTAGAGAGAGGCATTTTACTTTTCCTTTAACCAGAGCAAAAACTTGCCAAAGCCTCCAAAGTTAAGCAAAAAAGTTTTGCATCGAATTTGGTAAATAGAGAGCAGAAGAACTGCAAGAGAAAGTTGGAGTTGGCCTAATCTTTCTCATCTTTCCATTCTCCTCAGGAGTCCTTCTGAAAAACATCACTATGGTCCCTCTACCAGTGAAGCGTTCTTACATCTAGTGAAATAGATGACAATAGTACGGGATCATAGAATCATAGAATGGTAGGGGTTGGAAGGGACCTTTAGAGATCATCTAGTCCAACCCCCCTGCAGAAGCTGGTCAGCCTACATCAGGTCGCATAGGAACATGCAATATAGTATCTTGAAAAGTTCACAGTGGAACTGTGTGGAGTTGTGCCGTAACTATGAGTGTTACTTCCTTGTCAGTCCAAAAGAAAAATGAAGTTCAAAGGAAAAAAACAAGCATCTCAATAGTTTTAATTTGTGCTCCTCTGCTCACTGCTGAGCATGGGAAATCATTTTTATCAGTGTTTTGGTAATCAACATCTGCTGACATGCACAAAGGCCAAATAAATGGGAACTGTCTGTACAGATTTTTTGTATGGTAGTACCTTTCTGGGTAAAAATTTCAACTGATGTATCCAGTGCCATTCTTTGTGTTGCCTCATATCATCCATCGAATATGTGTGAGGATTTGTGTTCCTGGCCTATTGCATGTTTCAAGAAGTTTGTTCTCCTGACCAACCTTACTCAGCTACATGCTGCTCTGAAAGGTTTGTAAACCTGTAGCAGATGTAGCTAGATGGCTGGTCAATGATAGAAAATACCTGAATCTCTCATCTCTTGCTTTGGGCTCCTTGACACTGATCAGTCTCAGCAATGTGTCTCAGTGGTGAGCAACTGGGGACACAGGGAGATGTTACACTGTAATGTGGCAGCTTTGTTTACTTAAGGCTTGTACTTGTCCATTTACCATCACCCTATTCATGCAGGAGTTTACCAGGTGAAGGCAGACATAGGCTGTCCTTCCTACACAAAGACAAAGGACAGTTGCCCTGTTGTGTAACCACAACACATGCAAACTATGGGTCTCTAAGGGTGCCAGCAGTATGTGTTTCCTTTTGAGTAGTACTTCTCCCCCTTCACCACAGCTGTATCCTGAGTGATATGACTCAGTGCAAAGCCCTTGCCACCGTTACTGAGACGGCACAAGGAATAAAAAAGGAAAGTAAATTAATCCTCTGCTTCCCAGACATTCAGATTTTTACCATGAAGGGGTTATTTCTGCCACTTTTTCTGCATCTAACGTAAGTACCATGACTACCATCACAGTCATCAAACACACCAGGAGCACTTGGAGCAAGGGAGAAAAGGTGACTGTACTCCAAAGGATATGTTTCCAGCAAACACATCCAGCTGAGAGCTTTCAAACCCAACTGGACGATCTGGTTAGTATTTGAATCACCTCACACTTGTGACTCTTCAGTGTGTGCAATAGTAGCTACACATCCAAAGTGCTCAGGAGTTCAAGTCACGTTTCTGCTGTTCAAATTACTGTCTTAATTTTCACAGAGTTTCTTTCATTAGGCCAAGTGTAGCAGGTAGAGGAAGTTCCCATTCACTTTATTTATTCTATAGACATTTTTTTTCCTCAGAATATAGCAGTGTGAAGACTTCTTTCTTCAGATTTTCCTTCCTTGTGCTGGAGAGCTGAGGCTTCTTATCTTTGCCTACAAGCATAGAGTAAAAGGAGAGAGTAGATGGGAGCTCTTTCCATCAGCAAGAACACTTAGCCTTTATGCAGACAGAACAAAACCAAAACAGACACGATAAAACAAATATCTCTACTCTGTTTCAGTTCCTGTTTTCACATATCCTTCACCCAGCTCCAGCCCTTTCAAACTCATGTGCTTGAGGATGTGTGAGAGGATCCAATGATGTAGCACCAGTGCTTTGAAACTGGGGATAATGAATGAATAAAATGGGTCACCATCAGCCCAAATGCACCTTCCTTCCCCACGTGCACCCTCCTTCCCCATCAGGTCTGTAATCCTGGATATTGGTGTGACTGCAGTGTTTGAATGCTTAAAACCTACTTGACACTGAGAGATCTGGAAAGCTGTCAAAGCACTCTATCGAGTATTTAATCTCTCTGGTCTCTGCAAGCAGCCTTCATCCATGGTTATGTATAAGGAAGATAAGAGTGTTGTTTGCTTGGTTTCACCTGTCAAGGATCCTGAGTGGTACACACAGATCTATATTATATCAGAATTTAGTACATCAAGCATTTAAATACTTTCATGTGGACATTCAGATATAAATCTATATTTAGATCCCTGAGTATATATTCACTATAGCCAGACATTTATTTTGATTGTTTGCTAAACAAAGCCAAATTACTCAGTTTTGGCACTAGAAAGGAGGGGAAAAAATGGCAGGCAGAACAGGCAAGTTTGCTATACCAACCTAAGAAAACACTTTAATGTTCCCCCAGATTTGGAGGCCAGGTGGAACCAGTCCTGATCTTCCAGATTGATTTCCTGGGAAATGTCAACATGATGCTTGTAACTCCAGGTCAAACTCTTGCGTATGAACACAGTAAAACAAGAGGAGCATTCTTCCATTGACAGGTGAAGGGCTCATCTGAGGTCAGCAGTGGAAAAGAGGTAGTAAAAGTCCACGTGGTAACTGTGTTACTCAGAAAACAAGCACAACCACATAAACTGGTAGACATTTGGTCTGTATATGCTCCAAGCTCCAAATGACCAGCACAGGAGCAGCCAGTACATCTTAAAATTGCCTTTCCCTACAATACTATGGGTATAGCTTTACAGATAAGCTAAGTAGGAAAAGGCAGATATATGTAGGAATATGATGGGGACATCAAGAAATTTGAGCTTAATGAGATAAAGACAGATCCAATGAAGAAACTGAGAAGCAGCAAAACAACACAAACTGTGGGTTCCAAAAGGTAATGGCTGATTACCTATTTTTGTTCTAGATTAAAGCATGGAAGTTACAGTAGGCTTATACTGGAGTTCCCAGTTCCAGTACTTAGATGTGGACTTTAACTGGCATGTACATTCAACTATGTCCCAGGAATGGATGACACATCTACTGGGCTTTCTTCTTACCTCTCCTGCCAAACTACATGACTCAGTTATCCTGAAAGGGTGCTTTGAGCTCTTTTGGGGAGGAAGGATGAAGGAACGGATGAACTGTAACTTCTTGTTACAGGGTAACACCTATAAAATTGAAAAAACCCAATCTATCTTCAGTGCACCTAAGCAAGGGCCTTTCTGTCAAACCCAGCAGTTACTGTTTATGTCATAGTTGTTTTTTTCCTGCTGAGAGAACTCCAAGTTTCATCTCCAAGTGTCAGCAGTCTGTATCTAAACATTGCTTAGCAAAGACCAAATATAGGGTAAGTTGGGGATAAATATTCCACGTTCAGGGAACAGGAGTTTATGGGTTTTTCTAGTAATAGTTCATTAAGAGAAAGTAGGATACAAGAAGAGTATGTTATAGAGCAGGCCAGGAATTGCAAGTGAGGTAAGTGAAAGGCATGGGATAATTTCAATTTACTGCCTCGTTCTGCAGAGTACCACGTGGATGTCATCAACATGTACAGATAACTTAAGTCATAGCTGTGCTAATAATAGCTTATAGCATGCTTCTCTGTTTGTTCTCTCTTGCCTCTCACCTCTCCTATGCTGACAAAACAGCACTTGCAGCAGAGCAGTGACCCTGATCAAGTGAGTGGTCTGGATTTGCAAAATAACTTCTCTCCCTTAAAAAAAAAAAATTAAAGGTTTTTTTTTTTAAAGCCATTTTCCTGGCCTGTTTCACAGCCTTTCCCTACAAACTGCTGTTGAGGCAGAGCCTCAGAGGCATTGTACTGGAGCTCAGAGATGGGATGAGATGCAGAAATACCTCTGGTCATTTTTGCCATCAGGGGCAGGACATTGCCGAGCTGCAGCCTTACATTCTGCTTCTAGCTTGGTTCACACTCAACTCTAGGAAAGTTACCTGACATCCCTGCACCTTGGTATCTTGCTTTCATAGAAACATGGAATTGTTACAGTCAGAAAGCACCTTGAAGATCACCAAGTCCAATCACTCACACTGCCAGGCCCACCACTAAATTAAACCATATCCACGTCATCCATATCCATCCTATTAAACCATATAGATGGCACGTCATCTATATGTCTTTTGAATATCTCCAGGGATGGTGACTCCCCCACCTCCCAGGGCAGCCCCTTCCAATGCTTAACAGCCCTTTTGGTGAAAAAGTTCTTCCTTCTACTCCAATCTAAACATTTCCTGGTGCACCCTGAGTCCCTTTCTTTGTGTCCTATCATTTGCTACTGGAGACAAGAGATTGACCCCCACTTCACTAGCACTCCCCTTCAGGCAGTTATAGAGAGTGACCATATCTCCTCTCAGCCTCCTCTTCTCCAGGCTAAACACTCCCAGCTCCCTCAGCTGCTCCTCATCAGACCTGTTCTCCAGACCCTTCACCAGCTTTGTTGCCTGTCTCTGGACAAGTTCCAGCACCTCAATGTCCTTCTTGTGTTCAGGGGCCCAGAACCAGACACAGTATTTGAGGTGCGGCCTCATCAGCACTGAATACAAGGGGACCGTCACCTCCTTGGCCCTGCTGGCCATGCTATTGCTGATACAGGCCAAGATGCCGCTGGCCTTCTTGGCCACCTGGGCACACTGCTGGTTCATTTTCAACCAGCTGACAGTTCACACCCCCAGGTCCTTTCCTGCAAGACAGCTCTCCAGCCACTCTGCCCCAAGCCTATAGCATTGCCTGGGGTTGTTGTGACTCAAGTGCAGGACCCAGCCCTTGGCCTTGTTGAACTTCATCGCATTGGCCTTGGCCCATCACTCCAGCCTGTCCAGGTCCTTCTGAAGACAACTTCTTGCCCTTAAGCAGGTCTACGCACCCATTCAGCTTTCTTGCATTGCAAAACATAGTCACTAATGTTTACCCAATCTGGTGAAGGTCTAAGCTGCACATGGTATTTTCTGTGAATGTGTGTAGTATAAGCCATATTGCACATGCATGCTCTCACAAACATACATGCTCATGAAATTCCTTTGCTATGGACATTTTTTGTGTCAGAAATAGGCTTATGGCCAGAAGCGAATGGGACGACTTCTCTGGGAATATTGTGCAGTTGCTAATTTCACTACCGGAACTGTGTTGCTGCACAATCTGGCCTCCTTCCACAACTGCCTCTATTGAAAATAAAGGGGACTGATGAGCCTATGGATAATGGTAAACATATGGAAAGCAGGCAGTGCTATTCATTAAAGGCCAGAACACATTAAAAGGTATTTTAGTTGTTGGCAGCATAAGATCAGTGTAGGAAACATCATCTAACAGAGAAATCTCATACCAATAAGTTTCATACTCTGACAGCATTTGGCATTTTTCTTTCACTTAACAAAAAATAACATAAAAAATGACTAATTCAAAGCGAGGGCCAAACCATTAAATTTCAAATTAGTTTGTCATAACTGCAAAAATACTGGATCTTTGGTTTTGTTTATGTTGGAAAGCGCTTTCATTTCAGACTAGGTCACTTGATTTTCTTTTGAGTGTACTTGAGACCTTTGACTCTTTGGAGGACACAGGAGACAAATTGAGTAATGTGATGTCATTGCCTTGCGGAGTTCTCATAACACTAAATATATTAGTCACTCGCCTTGCCAGTACCAAGAAGGTAGAAAAGAAATCCAGCAAGACGATGGTATTGTGCAGATGGACAACAATAATTGTTGCCTATGATATATGCTAGTTTCTCTCCCTTATTTCCACAGCTTTTTGTGGAAGTCTGTGAAGGCCATATTTCAGCTAGGTGATATTTCTCACCCAAACATATATCTTCTCTTATTTTACTATGCCAAATCACTGAGATTTTGTACTTGGTGACATATCACATCCATTAAGTTAAATAGCTTAAAAGCTTGACTTTTGCTTTTTGCCAGGACTGGAGATTGTTCCATTTTAGGTATATATGAAACACTAAATATTTGTGAAAAGTGTGTTAGTTGCCGCTGGGTTTTTCTCTTGGAGAGAGAGGGAGGTATGAATGAAGGTATGGTTATACTTTGCAAATACTGGTTCACACAGTGAACCATCCTTTTTTTTTTACAAGGAGCAGGGAAAGCTGCACAATTTCTTCTTCTCCTTATAAAGTATAATTGTCAGATCCTTGCTCCAGTGAAATGCAATGTTGGATTTCATACAGACTGCATGTTGTTCACACCAAATACTTATCTGTTGGGTAATGACAATATATTCTCACATGGGATGGCAATAAATATAAACACGCATATTTTCCCTCTTTAAGTTTTCATAGCTAGCATTCAGAAAAAGGAGTAGTTTTCTGTACTGACATTGGGATTACTTCAAGCAGGTTTGGTGAGTGACTTTTGCTCCTGATTTTTATGCCACTGATTTTCTTGTACAAGAGTTATTTCCCATTTTATCACATGTGATACGAAATGAGTAATTGAGATTGTGGAAAGAGTGTTGGGATTCTTTGCATGTTCAGAAAACATTCTTAAAAATTCAGAGATTTATCACAATGTGTGCACCACTAAAGACATTATCTTAAAGTGTAATTAGCCGTGTGCTAATTTTAAAACTGATCCAATATGTCATTACTTTTTTTAGGCATGCTGGAGGGAAAGAAACCAGGCATTCAGACTCCTGTCCAGTGAATAAATTATGGTTATAAGATCCCAGCTTCTGACAGGCTTAAAAGTTAAAGAAAAGGTTGGTCAACCCTGCTCAAAATCTCAAGCATATAAATCAGCTTGAAGCACAACTTGGGTTTTACTAAATGACTAGTGGAAAAATACCTCCAAAAAATCCTACCATTGAAAGCCTCGTACCAGCTCTTTCAGTACTTCAATGTCTGTGCTTAAGTGAGGAGTGACATGGTTTAACCCAATTATGACTGCATTCAGAGGTATGCGTTGTTTGGAAGTGCCAATTCGTTGAGACTTAAATCAATGAGGGATTAACTCCTTCAGCTGGGGTTAGTAGCCTCCTCCACCCAAAACTAGAAAGCAAAATAAGTCTTCCTATGCCCTTCCTATCAGAAGCTGAAGCCATGCAGTCAATATTATGTGTTCATGCAAAGACAATGCCCATAAGTAATCAGTCATGAAACAGATGGGACTAGATTAAAGCAGGTAGTGGAAGGTCCTGTATCCTTAAGGACCAGAAAAGTCCCCCATTTCCCCAAATTCTAAAATCTCATTCTTTTTAAATTCTAAAATATCATTCTTTTTTTTAAACAATCATTATCTTCATTGTGGCCTACTTAATCTACATTGTCCTTGTCTATTTAACACACTGTGATGTTGCCCTTCCAAAATCAGAGGGCTGACAGAAGGATATATTCACAGGGCAAATAATTTTGATTACTCTGTAAAGTGATGTTAATGTTTGTGCTGAACAGTGTCAGCTCTCTCAGACTCTCTCTATATGTCAGATGACCCCAGTATCAACTCTTGGTGTATACCACTACTGAGTGGCCTCCAACTGGACACTGTGCCTTTGTTGGCTAGCTCCTTGAGTTAGTAAATTCAGGTTTTCAACCCACCTCACAATCCACTTAGACAGGCTCTACTTCATCCTCCCTGTCAATGCTATGAAAGACAGTGTCAAAAATCCTTTTACAATCAAGATAACAGTCATTGCTCTTGTCCGCGTAGTCAAAACACCAAAGAATGTTGTCAAATTGGTCGAGGCTGAGCTGTCCATTGCATAACTATGCTGACAATTCTAAGTAACCTTTTTGTTCTTAGTATCTTTGGAAATGTTTCTGGGATTATTTCCTCTATCCTTTCCCTGCAACAGAGGTGAAGGTGACTGGCCTTATTCCCCAAATCCTCCTATTTGCTTTTTTAGAAGATAACAGTGACATATACTTTCTTCCCTTCCTCAGAATCCACTCCCATTTGCTATAATCTTTCAACATCGATCAAGAGTGGCATCACAATGACATTGGCTAGCTCCCTCAGCACTTGTATGTATACCTCATTGGGTAATATGGACTTTTGTACATCCAGTTTATTCATTAATCTAATCTTTACTGATAAAGTTAGTCTTATCTGGAAATTTATTCCTTAAAAATGCCCTATATGAGACCACAGGGACCAGACCTCTTACTGGTTTTAAATTAAGTTCTTCAGTTCACATTCAAGGAAGGAACGTAGGAACACATGGCTATAGGATTCATAGTATGTGCTACAATCTACTGATTTTTATCCTGGAATATTGCTTTGAGACTTACATCATGCTATGCAAAGGCTAAACAGTGATAGTAATGTCTACTTCTGCCTTATGCTTGAAAATACTCAAGCAAAGGACTCTGCTTTGCTACCCAGCATCTCCCTTTGCTGTTTTCAGCTATCTGTCTTGAACTGAAGTGCTTTCCAAGGAAAATTATGCTTGTGGTCCAGGCTAAATTGCAGAGCCAGCTGTGGAAAGTCAGCCTTGAGCCTTACCAATTCTTTCCCGCCATTCTATTCTCAGATGTAATTTTATTACAAGGTGTGCTGTGCTCTGAGAGACTACAGGGATCACTATTAGCTGATTTCACTCTAGTCTGAAGTTTAATACCCTCTTGTGAATCTTCCCTGGTGTGTGATCTCTTCAATTAACACTATCATGGTACATTATCAGATAACTATCCTCCAAGATTGTTGTTAGGCTAAGAAACAAGAAATAGCTGCTATAGCAGAGGAAATGCTTCAGAAATATTTGACCCAAACCCAGGCATATATTAATGCTTCTGAACTCTCATGGAATTCAATCAGGAACTAGGAATACAGGTATAACTAACCCTGGTGTCCCAGTGCACCCAAGTATCAGCTCTCAAAGATACCACAGTCTTGATACCCTTCTTGTTTGCCTACTGCAGGATTCAAAGAGAACCAGCATTGACAGAGCAACTGCTGGAAGAGAAGAGGTTCCAAAGAAATACAAGGAAGAATTTATTCCCTGTTCAGGTGAGGGAGCACTGGAAGGGGCTGCCCAGATGGGTTGTGGAGTCTCCTTCTCTGGAGACATTCAAACCCACTTGGATATGTTCCTGTGTGACCTGCTCTAGGTGATCCTGCTCTGGCAGTGGGGTTGGACTGGATGTTCTTCTAAGGTCCCTTCCAGCCCTTGAGATTCTATGATTCTATGATTCTGGCCCATTGGATTAGACCTATCTCTAGTGAGCCACATAGCTATGAACTGCAGATGAATCCCTGAGATTGATAAGTAATGAAATCACAGACCTTACAGAGAGGGTCCAGATGTCTCAGAAAGAAAATGACCCATTTCAGGTTGCCAGGAGAACACCATACAGGTGCCCTGTTCCATATGTTGCTGGTTCCCTGTTGAATGCCAAGTCCAACACTTCACTCCTGATTTTTAAATCCCTTTACAGAACCAGTTAAAGTTGTTAAAAAGTCTGTTTCATTCACATTTTCTACTTTATTAAATTGACTGAGCATATGAGTAATTCACCTTCCATGTAAACACTCTCATCTCTCTAGAAAAAAGGAATAGTATGAATGAATGGAAATGCCTCCCAGGATGAGACGGTTTTGCTGGGCAGGATGGGACTCCTGGCCTCAAGTTCTGCTCAGTCTGGGAGCTGGGAAGAGAAGAGTTGGGCTCATAGGCCAGTGTAGTCTTTGACCCTCCAGACTGCACTCCATTCAGCATTTCCCAAACTCCATTTCTGGAGCTGTGTTTGTGGGCCACACTTAGAAGGTTTCCTAACTCCATGTAGCAAAACAGCAAATGTATGTGGTTGTACAACAGTCTGTGGACCACAATCTTTGCTCAGGTCCTACAAATCCTGACAGTCTCAAGCAATTCCAGTGGCAATCTGGAAAAATTAATGGTGACTTCTGTGTACATTATTCAGGTCAGATGTATACAGTTCTATCAATGGAGGAAAAAATGTGGCAATATGTTGAAAAATGCTGTAAAGGCTCCTCAGTTCAGCCATCTGAGTTTTGTTCATTTTTGTTAGCTTTTAACTGTGTTTTACTGCATATTTCCATGGTGACATGAAAGTGTTTTATCTTCTCGTTCCCAAAGTAAAACCAGGAACTGTATCTCCTAATGTGTTTTGTTTGGGTGATGCAATAGAGGCCACCAGACAATTTCTTGGTTGAGAAGGTCATGGACCAGCTTTGTTGCACAAGTATACATTTAAATTCAATTTTTCTACTGAGGTCTGTGGCATTTCAACACTGTAATAATGCAAAATTTGACCTTTTATTTCCTCTTTGCAGGACACAGTGAAAGCACTCTCTTCCCTGGACTTGAGTGCAGGTTGCTTTTTGAGCTGAGAGTAGGACACATGCATGAGGATCCTGTGACTCAAGAGGTCTCCATCTCTGAGTCCTGCATGGACAGGAAGGTGAAAACTACTGGGACAAGCAACTGTCATATCACAGAGGAGTTGTCTCATATCACAGAGGAGTTGTCTCGTATCATGGAGGGATCTAAGGTCGTAGCTAAACGCTGTGCTACTGGAGAAAAAGCCTTCATTCCTTCCAAAGTACTAGGTGAAGAGGAATGTCTGACTTAGAGAACATTTTAAAAGGATCAAATGCCCACAGACAGTAAGACAAAAACCAGTCATCAGCTTTGTAGACTGCTGTTTGTTTTGGTCAAACATTTTTCTTACAAGAGGCAGATCAAGGGAAAGAACAAAGTTAACTCAGAAAGAAGTAAGTTTTGTCCGAGTGCTGGCTCACCCAATGATGTAAGCTATGGCCATAGACTTAGAAAGTCAAAAAGACTAACCGGGAAATGCAATGCAAATTGGTTGAAAGCTCTCCAACAACCTTTTACGTGACCTTGAGGAGAATACATATGCCCTGAATCAAGATTGGATGGGAAACCTAATTTCAACTGTGTGCATGCATCCCAGCACTTTAACAGGGGCTCAAAGCATAAGGATAATGCTATCTTGCTGGAAGCTTCCTATGTAAATTAGGTCCTTCAAACACCAGCTCAGTTTTTTTCAGGTATGATATCAGTTTGAAGACTAAAATCCAAGTGGTCAATGGAGATGTATTCAAAGAATGAGTTGCTAGATACAGCATTTCAAATTGATATAAAAAATCACCTTTTTCATTTAAGACAGAGGTTGAGTTTCAGTCTATTCCCATATTTTACTGTTTTTCATACCCATTCTGGCTTACCTCTGCACCCATCAGCATTACTCCAATGAATTTCTTTTTTTCTATTATGCTAGCATTTATGATTGGAGCTTTCATTCCACCAGTTGATGCATAAAGACATAATCAACGAGAGCCAGGGTGTTAATGAAGAAAATGGGATATCATCCAATGAACAGTTGCAGAGTAGAAAGTGTTTTCTCTTTTCCCATATTCAAGAAGTAAAAGCAAAAGTAGAAGATAGGAACAAATCATTTGCAGATAGGCCTGCCCACCTCACAAGGGAGTAGTGGGAGGACACACAACTATGGAAGGTTCTGGGTTTTAAAGGCTTAAGTGTATGCCTGCAGTATTGGAAGTCAAAATGGATTTAGAGGTAATAGACACTTATGGATTAAAAGTAAAAACATTGAGGCTTTTATCAAGTTAAGGTGAATGAAATATTTTGTTTTCCAAATTATCAGTCTGTTCTCTTCTGTGGGACATTTACTGGAAACAGATATCAGTTCTCTCTAAGAAATATCCTGTAACAAATTGCTAAGGCAAATGTCATCTAGAAAACATTTGGGGATGACTTTTGTCTTATCCTTGGATAGAGAATGCATACTGTAGTTGTTTAAAAATAAACTCAAAATAAATAAGTTGTTATATGGGAAAAGGTTTTCATGTCAACATTTGTTTCCAGGCCAACACAAATCCATAGATATTGTTTCTATCATATAAACAAGATATCTTAGATCTAGATTCAGAATTCTCCCTTTTCATATCCGTTTATTGAAAATAAAGAACAATTAGGGCAACCAGTTACTTTTGTTTCTGAGATATTAATGCAAGAGAATTAGGCTCTTGAAGTCAAATCAGTAAATCACAGCTATGGCCACGAAGCTTAATGTCTGAGGCTCATTCTGAGTAATACAAAATGTCGTCTGACACTGGAGGCTCGAGTCAAGACACTTCAGTTTATGACTGGCTTGATTAATTTAGAGGAGGTCCATTTTGATTTTCCACCTTTCTGGAAAGTTAAACTTTTTCACGTTGAAGATCTAATAATTTGTTTAAATGTTGCTTTTTTATTGGACCAGTGTGACACTCTGTGGTGAAGTTTGAAAACTTTCACTGGAGTCTTCTACAATGAAAGGCAGTATAGAATCATAGAATTGTTACAGCTGGAAAAGACCTTTAAGATCATCACGTTCAACTACTCACCTCACACTGCCAAGCCCACCACTAATCCATGTCCCTCAGCACCTCAATTACACAGCTTTTACATATCTCTAGTGATTTCAGCACCTCCCTGGGCAACCTGTTCCAGTGCTTAATAACCCTCTTGGTGAAAAAGTTCTTCCTAGCCTTCAATCTAAACATCCCCTGGTGCAACTTAAGCCCATTTTCTTGTGTCCTATCATTCATTACTGGGGAGAAGAGATCAACCCTCACCTCACTACAACTGCTTTTCAGGTAGTTGTAGAGAGTGATCATGTCTCCTCTCAGCCTCCTCTTCTCTAGATTGAACATCCCCAGCTCCCTCAGCTGTTTCTCAGCTTGTTCTCCAAACCCTTCACCAGCTTTGTTGTCCATCTCTGGACATGGTCCAGCACCTCAATGTCCTTCTTTTACTGAGGGTCCCACTATCTAAATGTCTTCTTTCACCTCAGCATAACTATCTCAATTGTACCAGATCCACTTGAGTTCCACCTTTTCTTGTGTCTTGGCAGCAAAATCAGCTGCTTTTTTCTTTTTGCCATGTACTCTCCCTTGCAGTTCCTTTGCCTTCTTGAATGCCAGGATGGGGAGAGATGGAGTTTGCAGTACAATTGAATGTCACCAGATTCAGGCTATTTCAGAACATGCATGGAGAAAGGGAGGCAGTGGGCTTTCAGAAGTAGGTCCTCCAGGTAGTCTGCTACCTCTTTGCTTCTGCATTTCTAACTTGATACTGGAATGGGAGGAGGATCTCACTCAAGATTAGACCTATGCCAGTAAGAGTTTCCTAAATCAATAATATCTTTACCTAACAGGATGATAAAGCTTCACAGACAATTCATCTCTGTGAAAAAGAGTAGCATAGAGTAACATCTAGTAAGTGAGGGCCAGTTCCAAGCACAGGAAACAGCTTGTTGTTGCACCCAGGTGGAATATGACAGAGAGTCATAAATAGTCTTGTTTCTGCTGCCTCTGTTGCCTATGTCACAGTCCTTTAAAGCCAAGCTGGCTGTCTGGGAATATATATATGGAGGTAAATACTACTGGAAGAGAACATAAATTTTCTGACTCTCCATACTTCACTTCTCCTGGCAGCAGGCAGTACCATGAGCTAATTCTCCACAGCTCTCCTCCTGGTTCTCTGTCCTATAGCTAGTTGTTTTTCTCCCCACACCCATCCCACAGCATTTCATCAACTCAAGTGGTCGATTCTTGCCTGGACTATCCACAGGGCAATAACCACCTAGTGACATTTGCACTGCTAGAAAACTTTGAGCTGTGTTTGCACCCAAGAGTTTCAATCCATGTCCAGCTTTGCAACAATTGAAACGTTCATCAGAGAAACAGAGCTTCATTTATGACTTTTCTGCAGTCTCCCAGTTGTAATAGGGTCATAGAACAGTTTAGTTTGGAAGAAATTTCTGGACATCATCTGGTCTGAGGCCCTGCTCAAAGGAGGAACAATTCTCATTTTTGAGCAGGAGAAATAAACCAGTTTTAAGTTACAGTTTAAGTCAGGTTTTTTTCCACACAGATATGGTTGATACTATCCTTTCCTCTGGCTGTTATAGATATTGTTGTAAAACACGCCGATGAGCTGACCTTATATTAACATTTGTTTCTGGAATCCATTGAGCAAGGAGCAGAGAATGTTTGTTACAATACAAATCCCAGCAAACTCTGCAAGCACAAATTTCACAGGTGCATGTTTCACCTTAGGAAAGGCAAACAGGGCTTTTGCAACGGGTAGCATAAATTTTTCAATATTGATTGAAAAGCAAGACAAGACTAGAAAAGACAAGATGAGGAAGGGAAGGGAAGGGAAGGGAAGGGAAGGGAAGGGAAGGGAAGGGAAGGGAAGGGAAGGGAAGGGAAGGGAAGGGAAGGGAAGGGAAGGGAAGGGAAGGGAAGGGAAGGAAGGGAAGGGAAGGGAAGGGAAGGGAAGGGAAGGGAAGGGAAGGGAAGAGAAGAGAAGAGAAGAGAAGAGAAGAGAAGAGAAGAGAAGAGAAGAGAAGAGAAGAGAAGAGAAGAGAAGAGAAGAGAAGAGAAGAGAAGAGAAGAGAAGAGAAGAGAAGAGAAGAGAAGAGAAGAGAAGAGAGAAAAGGAAAGGGAAAGGAAAGGGAAAGGAAAGGGAAAGGAAAGGAAAGGAAAGGAAAGGAAAGGAAAGGAAAGGAAAGGAAAGGAAAGGAAAGGAAAGGAAAGGAAAGGAAAGGAAAGGAAAGGAAAGGAAAGGAAAGGAAAGGAAAGGAAAGGAAAGGAAAGGAAAGGAAAGGAAAGGAAAGGAAAGGAAAGGAAAGGAAAGGAAAGGAAAGGAAAGGAAAGGAAAGGAAAGGAAAGGAAAGGAAAGGGAAAGGGAAAGGAGAGGAGAGGAGAGGAGAGGAGAGGAGAGGAGAGGAGAGGAGAGGAGAGGAGAGGAGAGGAGAGGAGAGGAGAGGAGAGGAGAGGAGAGGAGAGGAAAAGAAAAGAAAAGAAAAGAAAAGAAAAGAAAAGAAAAGAAAAGAAAAGAAAAGAAAAGAAAAGAAAAGAAAAGAAAAGAAAAGAAAAGAAAAGAAAAGAAAAGAAAAGAGAAAAGCTATCACAGAAACCCTAAGGACTTTAGCTGACATTGAGATCTATAAGAAAAAATCAAAAGATTTCTAGTACTCAATGTATTTTACTTGAAAATACATTTCAAGATTAAGAAACACCAACATCACTTCCTCATTTCTATAGAGCCCAGGCTGCAAGAATGAAAGGGTGCAAAGCTGAAAAGTGTAATGGGTCTTTGACTCAAGTGGAGCTGTAACCACTCAGCAGCTGAGCTGGAAGCAGAGGAGGTGGCTGTAGCAGGCTGGAACAGAAGGATGCAGCAGCCAGGTGGCAATAGCTGGGCAAATTATTTCACAGTGTGACTGGTCTGGATGGAGGAAAACGGCTTCTGACAAAGAAACCTTCTCAAGTTTCCTTTTTCCTCCCTGAGAGTGAGAAATAGAGAGAAAAACCAGAATTGGCAGCCAAGGAGCCCTGCATGGGGAGTAATGCTGATGGGGCCACCAGTGAGGATGGTGATGGTTTCAGCAGCATGGATAGGGCAGTGTCTGCCTCTGCTAGAATGAGAGGATGGTAAATTGAGAAAAGGAGTACTATATATGGAACATACACTTTATATATGTACACACAGTGTACATGTGAGAGGGTTTTTGTAATGTTCCATCATGTCAGAGTCAAATATTGTTACAGCACCCAGTACTGACTGATACTGAGACCTGTAGCTGCTTTTCATGCATGGCTTCTGCTGGTAACAACTGGATCACGTTCAGGAGCAACATGGTGTTGTGCATTAAGATCAGCTTTTGTCACACTCAAGCACAATCTTAAGCCCGCTTGCATCACATCTACTAATGTGCAAACCAGGAATAAGCTGTCCCAACATGTTCTCCAGGCATTCTGAGAGACCTCCTCCTGGAGATTACTTTACATTTACACACAGGGGGCACTTGAACTGAAACTTCTTTGGGTTTTATATGACTGATTTATAACAGTTTATACTCAGCCCTTTGCTACTCCCTTTGTAAGTGTGTAAGAAAGTCTAGTATGTTGTAAGGAGACCAGAATTTCTCACGGTGTAAATTATGGGTGGGTGCAGCTGGCACTGTCTTCACCTCAGTTTTGAGCATAGCTTCTTGAGTTAGCTATTGGAAACAACATTTTTCCTAAGCTGGTCTGGTAAGCCTCACACTTTACCCTCTCTCCCCTTGCAGATGCTGCTAAAGTTTCCAGGCTCACAAAATTTTGGGAAGCATGTCCATCCAGGAGGAATTCTTGCATCTCCTTGGGGCCACCCTTCAAAGGCTTTTGCTTCACGGGAAGGAAAACCTCACGTCTGAAATTAAAGCCTGGGCGTCCTAATTTCTTTTCTTTTGAACATCTAAACAAATTATTTCTCTCTAGGTGTCCAAGAGTTCATAGAAATATTTCTTCCCCATAAAAATGTGGAGGAATTAAAAAGGCAAACAAACCCACCCTAGAAACCTGTCCTTCACCTCTCCCAGTTGCAAGCTTTAAAAACTGCGAAACAGAACGGGGCCTTTTCAGGGTTCACACTGAGAAGCTGTTGAAAAGTGTAACCAAGTGTGACTAATGACTGCGTGGCATGGGGTATTTGCATGGTTTCCATTTGCGAGCTTCAAGCGTGTGAAACCGGATCATTTGAGGAGGAACATAAGCAGCACACGGAGGAACACAGACAAAAATGAAAAGGGCTGGCGTGGTGGAGGTCAATCAGAGCAACACAACTAGTCCCTCCTGATACTGGGCAGCTGCTCAGCTGCAGCAAGAGGGAGGATGCGTTGTTTACCTGCAGGGATTGATGTTCATTAATTAGAAAGCAAGGAGTAATAGTAAGCAGGTAATTAATATCCGAGTGTTAATGCTATCTATAAATTAGAAGAGTATTGGGCGGTGGCTTGCATTATTGGTGTTATTTATTCCATTGGAACATCATGTAGCTCATCAAAAAATATTCAGTGTGCATTACTCAACGCTCCAATCTTCCCTCTACTGTAAGCTTTATGCACCATAAAATGCAAATTCCAGAGACTAGGCAGGCTTTCACGCACTGAGCAGCTGTGTGGCACCTCATGTCTGGCTGGAGTCGGTGAGAAGAGAGTAGTTCAGATACTACTGTGCGCTGAGCTCAGTTGCAGGGGCATCTTTACAGTGCTGCTAGGTGGAAACTCTGAGGTTCTTGTTCCTCTCTGTAGTATGCATGTGTATGGCCTTTACCAACCCCGCATCTACGTGACTCTCAAGCTGTGATACATTCATGTTTCTCTGCTTCCCTGAGGAGAGGAGACTGTTGATTTCAAGGGCTGCCTGTCACTGGGGGTAAGTGAGAGAGGTACCAAATCCAGATGGGAGAGAAGGGAGCAAGGAGCAGCTTGCTGGGGAGTTTTGTCTCTCTCCAGCAGCTGCAGAGACACTGGGACAAGGGGTTTGTAGACAACTCCTGCCAAAAATGTTTGTTCACAGCCTCTCAGGGCAGCTGAACTCAGCTCTCCCTGGCACTGCAAGCCCTGCATCTTCTTCCTTGCCCTGTGCAGTGCTTCCTTCAGAAAATGCTGAGGGAAAGTTTTGAGAGCAACTGCAGACTCTTGAGAACTGCCTGTAGTCTCCCAGTTGGGTCAGACTTACAGTCATGTGAAACCCCTTGGCTCAGAAGCCCTATGTCACAGAGTGGCAGGGCTCCACCTGGGATGAGGAAGGATGCACTTTCCCTCCTGATCCATCTTTATGGGAAGGTGATGCAGTTTTCCACCCCAGGGATGCTGGATCTTCAGCATGAGCATAATTTTGCCTTCAAATCTTAAGCAGAGATAAGAAAAGCCTGCACAGTGAGGAGGTCTGGCATTTTACATGGTGAGAGTTGTCATGGTTGTGTGGCCATGCACAACACTGGCTTGATTTGCCCTCCCTGGTAGGAGTGCAGCCCATGGGGTAAAGCCTGGCTCCATCCCTCCCTCTGTCCAGTTGTCATCTGTCACTGTATGGCCAGTAGTGCTTCAGGGGGACAATTTGCTCCCCATTCCCTATACTTAGCAGCAGCAGCAGTGTCCAGTTAAAGAAGCACAAGATTTTATCCTGTTACAATTTTAGATAAGAAGGGCCAGAAGTGCTCTGAGATCACATAAGAAAAAAAAGATTCCCAGTGAAATCCTCTTTGTTTTTCAATATTTTGCCTGTTATCAATGAGAGATATAGACCAGAGGCTCTATGTATTCATACAGAAGGGTCAGCAGTGAGTGTAATTCTGACTGCCTCAAAGGTTTTGCTTTACTGGGCTGGAGTATGCACCCACCAGCATCTCCAAGTCTCTGTTAGAGTTTCCTCCTCTGCTGTTCACTCTCCTATTCAAAATTTCTAACTGTGGTATCCTTACAGGAAGGGGAGGGCAGGTCTGGGTCCGTTTTTAGGCTGAACTTGATACCTCTGAATCTATTACAGTGACCGCAGTAAGGCAATACACAACACTGGCTCTTCCCAGAATCTGAAATCCAGTTCCTGTTGCCTTCTCCCATTGCCAACTGGGAGACAGCAATGCCCACACTGAGGGAAGAGGGGAAAGTATGTATTACCTGTCAAAGGGCTCCAGTCCAAAGGCACTATGGTGTCACCACACATGTTAAACACTGGGATCTAGAACCGGGTGATTGAGATGCCCTTAGTATGCCCACGGTCCCAACCCAGGATATGTGGAATAATCTATGTAATTATACTCCCCTTAGTGCTTCAGAGAAGTCCCAGTGACTGTAATACATGCTAACTTAATCTTAGCCACAGAGAAATGTGTTTCTAATTTACAAATTCGGCAATTTTTCAATAAAAGTTGTTGCACTTTGTCTGATCTATTCTCAAAATACGGAAGTGCTTGAAGCATGACCACCTGCAATAACAGATTACTGTTCCCTAAAATATTGCCATACACCTACAATGTGGAGGCGTAAAGCTTCTCTAAAAAAGATCTTTGTTATTTCTTTTTTTCTCAAAAAGAAAGAAATGATCCCAAAGTAAAGCTGGTTTTCAGCAGCCTCTCTGCTCCCCAACGCAACTGGCATCAAAGTCTAATGAAAACCTGTTTGCGGACACTGGATCCGATCCAAGGTACACTATTGGCATATTCTAGACCCCTTGGGACATGACTCATATAAAAAACACAAGGCTGTCATCAGATGGCTGGTGGCTCAAATAAATCAAATTTACTTTGAAAATTGAGGCATACCAAAATTTTATTAGGTGAAACTTTGGCATTTCTTATAGCCAACTTGCACATATATATTTTTATTACTTACAGCAGTTTAAAAGTATGCTACCAATCATATGCAAAACAAGACGCAATTGCAAACGTACATTTTTTACTGGGTGGCAGGAGGAACTGTGTTGTTTTCTTTTAAAAGCCCTGAATACTGCTGCATGTTTGTTAAAGGTGGCACAGCAGAACGGGCCTCTCTGTTTATTTTCCTGTGAGTTACTGGGCGCACATCCTCCGTTTGTGGTCTTGAAGCCTGACTTCAAAGAGCAGCTTCTCCTACAGAATAATTGCTCGCTAAAGCTATCGACTGCAGCACAAAAATGACATATAATGTTTGCAGCACACAGTTACAAGAAACAGACATAAATGCTCTCCAACTCCATCGATAGTCCAGGAGGGACCCTGATCTTGAAGAGGTTGCTCCTTCAGTAGCCCATGTGCAGAGGCAGAGCCTGGCGTTGCCACAGGCACTCCTGGCTCAGGTGTGTGGGGCTCTGCCTTCCTGTGCCCACCCCCAGAGAAGCTCACCGCTTGCTTCAACGCAAGAGACGCTATCAAATGTAGCAAAACAGAGGCCTGGTTCCTCTAAATCTCCAGCACATGGATTAAAATCAAGGTGAAGGGCATGTTTTGGAGGAGAGTAAGTGCTTTTGGGCCTGTTGATGGAAGCCAAATCCATGAAATAAAAGAAAATACATTAATTTGAAAAAGATCTCTCAGTAGACAGAAGAGCCAAACTCCCGCTGACATTTCTAAACTTCATTTATCCAAGTGCACGACAAGATAGTGCTTTAAACTAATAAGAGGAGTAAAAAGCTGCAGATTTGGTCTAGCTTTTCTTCAAAGTACAACAAAAGTGTATGGGAATATATTCAGACAGAGTCCGAAAAGCATGCTGGCTCAGCTCCAAAATAACTTAATTCACTGTTCAAACACAAAGAAAGGGAAAATAATGGCGCTGTAGATAAAAACCATGAGACTGCTATATCTGACAGTGCACTGTTTTGGGATGAAGAGATTCTTGGCTGAATGCTGACACTTCCGTCCCAGAAAAACGATCTGCTGAGGTTCCCAGCGGTTGGTTCCCGGAGAGTGGTGCTCTGTACTCCTGGGGGATCAGGGCTTGCTTAGAGAAGCTTACCCACCGAGGCAGGTACTTCTCAATGTGGTGAGTTTCTTCCTGGATAAACACAAAGTGTAAATCAGAATTTTGCCTTGAAAATGAGACCCCACAAATCTTTATAAATGTGAGGGAGTGGGCAAGCACAGCCTTGGCGGTGTGGGCTGAGGCTTTCCAGGAGTGCTAGGCAGAGGATATGATTGTGACAGATCCCCAGAATTGTTGCAAGCCTTTCCTTGAAGCCATAAAAATCCCCTTTATTTCCATGGGAAGAGCAAGGTCAGGGCTGAGCTGCTGCCTCCAGAGTCTTCTGTGATTGACTGACCAACTCTTCTGGAATTCAGGAAACTTGTCCATTATCCATCTTGGGAGCCAAAGAAATGTTGTTTGAAGCTGTCAAAAGTTATCTCTGATGTACACCATTAATGGAGAATTTAAAGCCGGCATGTTTATGAAGCAACACTCTCACTTTACATATTCCTAATACAAAAGGCTGTGGAGGATTTTCCAGCGGAAAAATGGGTCCTGGTCCAAAGCATTTGAAGAAATAGTTGCTTTCACATTAGTGGACTTTCTCCTTAGCCCTTAATTCCATATGTTGCTGGGTGTGTTTGTTTAGTCTGTGGCTGGACATAATGGCACTCCATAGACTTGAGAAACTTCTGCAGAATTCAGGCTTCTTCCCTTATCGTGAAGGAATAGCCACATACTTCCTCCTGAAATAACAGAAAACTGAGTCATTAAGAGAGACATCAGCAGTATTTAGTCACTGAAACGCAGTGTTGTGACTAAAAATGTATCCCCATAGATATTTGACCAGTTTCCAGGAAAAAAAAATAAAGAATGTAACAAAAATCATATGAACTTGCAAGTGAAGGAGAAATAACAAAAATCATATGAACTCTCGAGTGAAGGAGAAATAAATTCTGGTAGCCTATGGTTCTCTTGAGATAATTTCTTGTCACTTCAATGCACTGCTTGAATATTTTCCAGTATTAGTGTTCTCTATCTCATTGTTTTGGCTGCTGTACACATTTCCACAATTTTCCTCCCGCTAAATAAAGCAACAAAAAAAATAATCATCAGGTCATAAAATGTTTCTACAATTTAATTAAAAAATAATATCTGCTGTCTGCACAATTTAAATTTGGCCAACTTTAGCACATGCATCATGGTTCAGACTTTAATTACATGATCATACAGTACTTTTCCCCACAGGATTGCAATCTTTTCCTTCTCAGGATAACCTTCTTTCCAAGTCCCTAATTTTTGATTGATTGACTCTGAGACTGGGAAAAGAGATGCAGCTGAGAAAAGGAAGTTTCTCCTTGTTACCTAAGTACTCCAGGATCTGTTCTTCAGATTTCACCTTCCAGTCATGACTTCCTTTCCAGCCCACATCCAATTCTCCCTCCTAAATCCTCTTCTGATCTATCCCTCCTTCCTTGTTTCCATCTCTCAAACCATGCCTCGTTGCCTAAGTAGTCCCACATTTCCTTTCCACTTGCCAATGATCCTACAGGAAATATCTTGCTGCCATAACATATCTCTTTCCTTTCCACCTCTCATTGTTTTTGTCCTATGCTAGGTTCAGATCAGAGGGCTTCTTCCTCCTCTTTTGGAAGGCTTCCCTGGAGGAGGGACCCTGAGAGAGCACAAGAGGAGCCCCAGGAACGGGGATGAGCTGGGACATGCTCATGGCCTGAGTGGTGATGCATGTGTGGGCAGTGAGCAATGTGAGCATGCTCAGCAGCTTTGCCCTCTTCTAATCAATCCTGTAAAAAGTTCCTGCTGATGGGAACATTTTTTTCCCCCAAAGCTTAGCTGCTCTGGGCAGGACTTTATAGGAGCAGAACTATTCCTGGTAGAAATCCTTGGATCTATAGTGTCCAGAGACAAGCAATGAAGCTGGTGAAGGGTCTGTAGAACAAGTCTGATGAGGAACAGCTGAGGGAGCTGGGGATGTTTAGTCTCAAGAAGAGGAGGCTGAGAGGAGACATGATCACTCTCTACAACTTCCTGAAGGGGAGTTGTAGTTAGATGGAAGTCGATCTTTTCTCTTCAGTAATGAATGATAGGATGTGGGGAAATGGGCTCAGGTTGCAGCAGGGGAGGTTTAGATTGGAGATTAGGAAGAACTTTTCACTGAGAGGGTTATTAAGCATTGGAAGGGGCTGCCCAAGGAGATGAGGGAGTCACCATCCCTGGAGACAATTGAAAGACACACAGGTGAGGTGCTGAGGGTCATGGCTTAGTTTACTGATGAGCCTGGCAGTGTGAAGTGAGCGATTTGACTTGATCTTAAAGGTGTTTTCCAACCCTAATGATTCTGTGATTCTGTGACTCTATTGCTGGTAGAAAGTTCATGTAAGAAGGGCTGTGTCCTTCAGAGTGGTTGTACTTGAGCTTTCTTTTTAAAAGAGAAAGTGGCATTAATTTCTTCAAGAGAAGCAAAGCTGTTCACTGGTTTTCTCCTGGTTCAGTCTTGGCTATGGCCATACACTTTCTTTTGCCATGGAGTTCATCTACTTGTTAAAAGAGTTGCCCAATTGTAAATGACCATTGGGAATATTCAAAACACAGTTTTGCAGGGTTGTTAGCAATTGAAATCACAATCTTCTATTCCGATATGTCAACAATCTTGGCAAATGGTAGTACATGTAGCCCTGCAATACCACCCTAAAACTCAGCCCACACATGCAGCCAGTCTACCTCTAAGCACTTGCTCAAAAGCCAGGCTTCTTCTCAGTCTGCTGTGATGGTGTTACATATCAACTGTACCACAGGTGGCTGGACCAAAAGAAGCCACCAGGAGACTCTGATGGTAATTTCACTTATGAGTGAAGACTTCTAACATCTGGTGATGGGATGATGGAACAATCTCTACCTCCTGGCTCATCCTAAACACAAGAGAGTCCTCTACTAGAGCAGTGTAGGTGAATCCTGTATGCCCAGTCTTCCAAAAAAATAATCTTTTAGGGCATTGTGGGAATATTACCTGGAGGGAACACTGCTTTATTTACGTTGTTTTTCATCTTTCAAACTTCCCTTTGTCTGAATGAAAAGCAAATATTTCAGAGAGCTGCATTTATACTATGGTTTCTCATCTGAAACCCTTGCACTAGTAAGTCCCTTGTTTGGGGCATGTTTGACTGGATCTTGAAAATTCAACCCGGAGAATGCGAATTTCACAGAAAATAATAGAAAATTAATAGAACTCAAACATACATGTGAAGGTGGAGGCTGAGTCCACGAGGACTTCCAGCTCTGCAGAAGACCTGTCACAGTCTTGGGTTATTAGTCTAATTAAAGAGAAGCCAGAGGCTTTGCAAAAGTAATTTCTTTTCTGCATACGTAGCTGTTTTATGAACCAGACTTGTTTCCTCAGTGCCAAATTGCATTTCAGAATGTGTCCTTGCTAAGTACACTGAAATGTATTTCCATTTTTCATGACCGAGCCACATATTGGATGAGGGGGAGGCAAGAGTCCCAGTACCATTTCCTGAAGTCAATAGCAGAACTGCCATTAATTTCAGTGTCCCAAGATTTAAGTAAAGAGATAACAGATCCTCAAATGGTTTTAAGCTCGTTGAACCGTTAGTCTGGAATGAAGCATATGCCATTCAGTTAAGATGCACATTTACACAGCTGAGGATGACAAGTCTAGTTTGACTGAAGACCGGAGGAGAGAATGATGCCTCCTCCTACATGATCTGCCCCCTGAAGAAAACATCTGCCTTCATGTTTAAACAGGAATGTGAACTGCTAATGTAATCTGACCTTTAGACAAAGGGAAGAATATTGCTCCGATGTATAAATACTGAAGAGGCTAGAACGTTATGTACTGTTGACTGTTTTCTGTATGTGAGGATAAAACCACAATGAAAACAGATAAAGGACCGAAGAACGTGATTCCATCTAGGACAAAATATGAGGGCCTAAGTTCAGCCTGGTGTAATTCTTGGAAATTGTCTGAAGTGGACCCATTGTAATAACCATGTGTATCAGGGCTGTGAAATCTTGTTTCACAACTAAATTCATGCAGGCTCTAACTCAGAACAAACCACAGTGCTTTCTATGAGCAATAGTATTTTGAGGGAAAGGCTTTTTGTCAGGCATCTTTGAGATTAAAGAGCTTTCTAGGATTTGGGTGATTAAACAATAGTCTCTACAACATAAGAGATATAGCAGATATCACTAGCTTTTTCTCTGTGGAAACAGCAGAAAGGAGAAGAGATTAGAAGGACCAAAGAAGATACTTGTACTTTGGATAGATGGTGTCAGGAAAGGTATAAATACAGTTAGTTTTGACATAAACTACAATTTGAGGCACTCTGAGGCACCTGAGCGAGTGTACAGTCCCTTACTTTGCATATTCAAGAAATGGCAACACACAAAACCATGAAAAGCCACAGGCAGATGTAGGGGACTTAACTCCTGTGACTGGAGATCTCCTGCAGTGATAGAATCCAGTTTTTCGATCATGAGTACTGGCTGCCTCAGTAATGGTTCACAGAAAGGGGATGTTCTTTCAGATTTACTTTGCTCACTAATGAGAGTTGATTCATTATGGATGTTACATCAGAGAGACTGACCCAAATGATCTGAATCTGAGTAATTTAAGATTTCTGAGAGCAATTGTGGCACTCAATTTCAGAGGGTAATGGGAGAAAAGCTGTCAGTTCACTGGAATCTTAAAGGCCTGTTAAAAGTAGTAATCAGCAGCCCAGACTGGTAATCTTGGTGGGCCTTCCTTGGGGAGACTGGGCCTTCCTTGCTTGATAGCACCAGCATTTCATGTGATATTCAAAATGCCACTGTAACAGATCCTCTGGACACATTTTGTCTTCTCATAGCTACAAGCTACTCAATCATTCCATATCTCATTGATGGTCAAAATTTTCTGTTCATCTATTCATTAGCTATTCATCTTTCATCACCACTGTGAACAAACATAACTTCTGTACTATTATTACATTTTGCCCAGTTTCTGTTGCATTGGTCATCAATGTCTCATTGTGAGACATGTTGAAAATGCCTCCTCTCTTCCACCCTTCATCCACAGGAGCTGTGAGCTCTTGCCTCACTTGGAGCAGCAGATGGTGGCAATCTGCCTAGTGTGGGCTGCTTGTGCTGCCTGCACTGCCCGAGGGAGGTTCAGCCTTGTCCCAGGGCCAGAACATCATAGAACCATAGAATTCTTTTGGTTGGAAAAGACCTTTGAGGTCATCAAGTCCAACCACTAACCTAAAACTGCCAAGCCCACTGGTAAACCATGTCTCAGCACCTCATCTATGCATCTTTCAAATATCTCCAGGGATGGTGACTCCACCCTCTCTCTGGGCAGCTTGTGCAAGTGTTTAACAACCCTTTTAGTGGAAAAGTTATTCCTAATCTCCAATCTAAATCTCCCTTGGTACAACTTGGACTCATTTCCTCTTGTCCTATCATTCATTGTACTGGGAAGAAGAGACCCATATCCACTTTGCTACAACCTCAGCTCAGGTAGTTGTAGAGAGTGATCACGTTGCCCCTCAGTTTCCTCCAGACTAAACAACCTTGTTCTCCAGATCTTTCACTAGCTACGTTACCCATCTGAAAACATGCTCCAGCACCTCAACGTCTTTTCTCTTAGTCTAGGGCTGAAAACTGGACACAGTATTAGAGGTGCAGCTTCACCAGTGCTGAGTACAGCAAGACAATAATTTCCCTGTTCCTGCTGGCCACATTATTGCTGATACAAGCCAGGGTGCCATTGGCTTTCTTGGCCACCTGAGCACGCTACTGGTTCATGTTCATCTGCCTGTCGATTAACACCCGTGGGTCCTTTTCCTTTGGGCAATTTTCCAGCCACTCTGCATCAAGCCTGTAGCGTTGCCTGGGGTTGTTGTGGCCCAAGTGCAGGACCCAGCATTTGTCTTTGTCGAACCTCATGCAATCGGCCTTGGCCCATCTCTCCAGCCTTTGCAGGTCCCTCTGAAGTATCTTCTTGTCCTCAAGCAGATCTATGCTCCTAGCCAGCTCCTATCACCACCAAAATTATTGAGGGTGCACTCAATCCACTCATCCAGATCACTGATAAAGATTTTAAATAGAACAGGTCCCAACACTATCGGGCTACACCACTAGTGACTGTCCACTATCTGAATTTGACTCCATTCACCATCACTCTCTGAGCCCAGCCACACAGGCAGTTTTCCACCCAATGAACAGTATATCTGCCCAAGCCACGGGCAGTCATTTTCTCTGGGAGGATGCTGGACCGCTGTCTGCAGGGGATAACCTCAGAGCAGTACACCCTGGTGGGCTGGCTCTACCTCTACAAAATCAGTGGCTCCCACAGTACCAAACCAGACACTCACTTGCAGAGCTGGATATTACTCTTTCATTTCTCAGGTATTTAGCATGTTCCTCTCTTTTTTTCTGCATTCACAGTAACAGCAGTCCGTGCAGCAAGGATTTCCTCTGTGCGTGTTTTAGCAGAGCTGAAGTCACATCCAGATATTCTTTTGAGCAGTCCCCGAAGGTGTTACTGCAGTTACAAGCAGCAGACTGTGAAATGAGCTTTGCATTAAGACTTGTTCCTTTAACTGTAAAGAAGTCCAAACACCACTTAATTGAGTGTAGAGCTGCTGCAGTGTTCTCCAAAGACTCCAGAAGGCAAACTGAGGTCCTTTGCTCTTCCCCTTGTCGGAAGGCAGTTGCTCTTTTTTTGTCTCATTGTTTTGCAGTGTTTTGCTTGCACTTGGACATACTTTGAAGACTGTTTACTGTAAGAAGAGGAAAATAACATGGTCCAAGTGCTGTCTATGCTGTCTACTTCACCACCAGTTTATCTGTTGTAAAGATTACCAGATGCAGTCAGAGCTCCCCGTCATTTTAGCAGTTGTCTTCATTGCTGGAGCAATTTGTAGCACAGAAGGGATCAAGTTAGCTTCATTCAGTTGCTGGTTTTTGAATGCTTTCATTTTACATTTCCCTTGGAGTGTCATTAAACTTTTTAAAACTAGCAACGCTCTGTTAATTTCATTAATCCAGCCACATATTAGGAAATTGCTTTTTCTACTTTGTGTTTTTACATTTCAGTTTATAAAAAGAGAAATGCTCCATGCTCTCCAATGACTACTGGGACAGGGAATTTTGTAGCATTTCCACAATACCAGCAAATGCTTTGTCTGGGACTTTAATAGGAGCTGTTAAACTACACAGCGGGTTGTACCTTTTAGCATCTATTACACTCAGTAAAACCGGCACATTTTTCCCATCAGTTACACTCTCCGTGATTATACTCTCCTCCAGTCTCACCATAGGTGGGCCAGGCCTCCATTGAGCAATTAAAGGAGCCACTTTCCATCCGACAGCCAGCCATTTCAATGCTTTTCAAAGCACACAAGCGGACGTGCTTACGTGGGCACACCCGTGCACAGCCCCCCAACTGCTTGGTTGACTGCTGTGGTCACCCATCGGGCCCCATGGTTGCCCTCTGGCACGAGACCAGGGTTCCACCATCTGAGACAGCAGCTGATGCTTTTATGCTTAGCCTAACATCTGCAATATCAAGGCAGTGCACACAGGGGCTGCTCGCTTGCCACAAGCCGCTCAGCAGCTCTCCAGGGATCCTGCACTGGATAAGGTGGAGAGGGAGGTGTTAAAACCCCAGTGTGGCTGCTGCAACAAAGATAAGTGATTTGCTGGTGTGCAGTAGAAGACCGTGAAACAGCCTATTTTGAGCATAGTGTATGCATGTGACTGCTACAGCAGAGTTTGAATGACTTCCAGGGTAGAGGTGGTGGCTGGGGCTGGGGCAGAGGTTTAGGGGGTTCCTGCCCTGTCCATTCTGCAGGGAGTAGGAAGATTAGTTCATAGAATCATAGAATGGTAAGGTTGGAAGGGACCTTTAGAGATCATCTAGTCCAATCCCTCTGCAGAAGCAGATTCACAATAGTTCACCCATTAAGAGTAGTTAGTCTTTGAAGATAACTATACTGAACGTGTACAGATGGGATTCTGCCCTTGTGGCCAAGAAGGTCAATGGTATTCAGGAGTGCATTAAGAAAAGTGTAGCCAGCATGTCAAGGGAGGTTCTCCTTTCCCCTCTACGCTGGTGAGGTCTCATCTGGAGTCCTGTGTCCATTTTTGAGCTCCCCAGTTCAAGAGAAACAGAGCACTTTTGGAGAGACTCCAGTGAAAGGCTAAAAAAATTAGGAGGGGGCTGGAACATCTCTCTGATCAGGAAAAACTTCAAGACCTGTGTCTGTTTGGCCTGAGAAGAGAAGTCTGATGGGGAGACCTTATCAACACTTTTAAGTACCTAAAGGGAGAATGTCAAGAGGATGGAGTGATACTTTTTTCTGTAGTCTCCAGTGACAGGATAAGGGGTAATGGACATATGCTGGAACACAAAATGTTCCATATAAACACGTGTGTGAGTGAGGGAGCCTTGGCACAAGCTGCCCAGAGTTTCCTTCTCTGGAAGTTTTCAAAACCCACCAGGACATGTTTCTGTGCAACCTGATTGAAGTGAGTCTGCCTCAGCAAAGGGCCAGACTAGATGATCTCTAAAGGTCCCTTCCAACCCCTACCGTTCTGTGATTCTGTGATTTTTCAGCAAAGCCCACAGGATGAGAAACACAAACTGCAGTTAACATCCTCTCTGAGGACATCCCAAGAAATTATAGGGAAAAAAAGCTCTTTTTACTTTGTTTTAGCTGTGCTTGGAAATGGCTTGAGAGCATGACAGTTGAACCATACTAAAAGCCTGTGTCTTGACGTTTATTTTGCTAGAGTAGACATGGTCCTAATCTTTCTATTGATGCCACTGGGATGACTAAGAGATTTTAGACAGCTTTAACATAAGAAATTTCTTCCTGTTCAACTCAAGTGGGCTTCTAAGTGCCTGCTGCTACATATAACTGATTGGAAAATTACTGATTTTGAAAAGTAAGACATGTCCAGCTTTAGGTCACTCACTACCAGAACACATCCCTCTTCTCATGGTTCAGGTAACTAGGCCATCTTGCTGTTCACTTGCTTTCTATGGAGGACATTTAATAAGTGTTTTCTTTTTTAAGCCTCAGTGAAAAGTAGTTACCACTGCAGACCAACCTGACAGGAGGTAATGTTGCATCTTTGTATGAAGCACATGCAGGGGAGTCCTTGGAGCTGATGTTCAGCAGGTCATCCTGCACCAAGTAGCCATGAACTGGGGAGATTGTTCTTTCTGGAGGGAAAATCGACTTTTTAGGGGTCAGATTTTTGCAAGGGAATTTTAGCAGTTAGACTTTCATGATTCCCCATGCTTGGAACTTTCATCAGCTACAATAAAAAATAAGAAGGATTGGCACGTGGGATTTCTGTGTTCTGCAAAAAGCCCAGAATAAGGAGTCTACAAGGTTAGTGCTAAGCACGACTAAGATTTCTCCTTTCATCTCTTAGACATGATAAAGACAGTGAAAGCATTTTCATTTGTGCTTTGGGCCCAAACCTGGACAGTGAAGGACCTTCCTGATTTCCCATTAGCTTCAGTGAGATTTGAGACCGGTCAGCAAAGAGGAATCTTGCACTTGTCAGAAAGCACCTAAAGAGCAGAGGGGATTCTTTATGCAAGAACCTGATGAGAGCAAGACATTTAAAGTATTATAGCACACTGAGATACAATGGAAAATCAATTTATGAGACAATAGATCTAGCAAGTTGGAGATGTCTTTCTGGTTTGGGGTTTTTTTTTTCCTTTTTTTCTTCACAGTTTCATTAGTTTCTGTTAAAATCTTTAACAGATGCCTAATTGACAAAGTCAGAGTTTTCCAATCATGTATCATTTTAATATCCCATGGTCTTTTCAGATCTCGCATGGATACCCCTTTCACTGAGATAAATTATTTGCTGTGTTTCAAGTTCCTCCACTTGAATTCTGCTTATCTTCTCACGACTTCTCCCACAGGAAGATTCTGTAAGGAACTTGGGAGGGGAGAGGAGAAGACAAGACAGGACTTCATGCTATTCCAGCCACAAAGGTACATTTTTCAGAACATTTCGTTTGAAAGCTGAAGTCTGAGTGTAACGCTTTGCATTTTAATGAATCAGCACTGTAACTCTGACCTAATGGGAAATGTTTCATGATACATGTTACTTGGGATTTTGTGCCTGTGTGAACATCCTGTTCTCAGATGCATATCCCAGAGTCATATCTGTGAGAGGGGCCTCTGACTGTACATGCTTTCTTCTTGGTGCTTTGTTTTACATATATAAAGTTAATTTCCGACTTTGATGGAAATAATGAAAACTCCATTTATTGCTTTAAAAAAACAAAACAAAACTCCCACCTTTTATTTTTTAAGTCAATACAAAATTGTAATCAGTGCCAGTACAGACAGGATTTTGCCCAAGCTATTGGATTTTTCTTTTTTAAACTTATGAGCTCTCTCAGCTCCTAAAACATTTCAAATGCTAAAATACTCAACATCTCTGGCTTGCAGAAGCCTAGCTTTCCATAGAACACTCCCACAAAGTGAAGATACCCCTTGAAAATGTGTTCTCTGTGTCATCTGCTTTCTAATGAGAGCTGATCCTGCAAAACAATCTACACTTGAACTTGAGGAGCACAACAATCCCCCTATAGATGCCATGCTTTAAGGTATATTGTAGGACATCTTTAACCAATCATGTTCCCCTACGTGCAGTAACACTTCTAGGCAGACCTGCTTAAGCAGAGGGGTTGGGCTAGATGATCTTTAGAGGTCCCTTCCAACCCCTGCTATTCTGTGATTCTGTGATTCTTTCAGTAATGTTGTCACGCCTTTTAAAATGCTAACCTCTTGTGATAGGTTAAAAAAACCAAAAGAGTTGTCAAAAACTGGAGAGATTTTTATTTTCTCCGTCTTCTAAAATAATTCAAGCTCTTTTGAAGCTGATAATGTGACCATTCACATTCATATTAGAGGCCATCTGGATCAACATTTCCCTAATGTTTTAATCCAGATACCTCTGTCCATGCACCATGCTCTCCCTCCCTGTCTCCCCAAGCATTTTCCTTGGGCTGTGATCTAACCCATCATTGAATTTTCCATCAGTAATGCTCTACAGGTCCTCTGGTTTCACAGATCATCCTGATCACAGGGCTCACATAGTCATTCGTGGATGTGTATGATTCTTTTATGGAAGCATGGTTGTCATTTATAAGAAGGATGTTATTGATATATAAAACCAAAGTGTATGTTCAAGTGTCCACTTTATGCTTGGCAACAGCTGAAGGATTTGGGACCTGAGGAGGCTGAACATTGTCTTCTGGTCTGGCTTGGGGTTTTATAGTCTGTCTTGCTTAAAAACAGGCTCTTCAAAGTGGGATAGTGTGATCCCAGCATCCTCTGCTGGAGAGGGCAGAAAGTTTCAGGGATATGACAGAAGTCTATTTTCCACGGCAAGGTGAGAGCATCAACTAAGCTTCATGCTGATTAAATACATTTGGGCAGCAACAGGTTTTTAAAAAATAAAAGAAAATTAAAGGAAAAGAGATGTAACAACAAAGGAATAAGTCTTTCCAAATTCTTACCACACCTGGCATGTAGCATGTAGTTTTGCAGATGATAACGTTTACCCTTTATGACAGCATTATACATATACATTGGCTTTGCCTTTTTAAGTAAGGGATGTTAACAGCCTTGAATAAAATTGGGACAAGCAGTGTAAACAGGATGGCATATAAAGTGTGATACAGTATACAGAGGGCAAAGTATGTTTGAAGGTTAGCTTATTAATAAAACATGGCTGGCCTTGATTTAGTTTATAAGAAACTTAAGACATTTATCAACATCTGTCTGAAGCCATTTCCAGTCTCTTTGGACTCTGTTGTGTATAAGCTGATTAATAAAAGATGATGCCTTAGGAAGGAAACTTAGATCTTTGCAAGCAATGACAAAAGAAAATTCAGTGCTTAATCTACATATGAAAGGAAACTGTGAGAGTAAACTAGTTTACCACTACATCCCAGGATGCCAATCACTTATAACATTTCATCTGACTTAGTTATGGCTGGAGTCTGGAAAAGTAAGAAAGAATTCCAAAAATTAAGTGTGGAATTAATTTACAAGAAAGATCCTAGTGCTCGCTTATGGAGACTCTGAAATCTAATCCCATTCCCTTGTGGCTTCCTCCCCTCCGTGTTTTTAACTTTGCAGCTTTCCGTGTTTGTTTTTCATTTGTCTCCTTGATCCTTTAGTCTTTCCTTTCCCTTAGGCTTGAATAAAGTTCTAATATTAAACAAGTGCCACACTTTGCCTATTGATAGTAGTTGCCCAATAAAACATTGCCCTCAGAAGCCAATTAGTGAAATATGTTTCTTGTAATAACCAATAATTTGTTTAATTTTCATGCATTCTTGCCTGATAGTCAGCCAAAGGGATGAACATGCATAGTTCCTGCATCTGGGACACAGACAGCCCAGCTTCACTATGTGGGACGAAGTGCTCCCCGCACAGGCACCTGGCAGCAATGGCCTTACCCAACTTTGGCATTTTGGCACTTGCATTTTGTTAGTCTGCCCAAGCCAACATATCTGGATATCTCTGCAAGGATGCTACACTGGGACCCGAGCAGTTTCTCCTCATGGCACTGCAGGGCCCATTTAGAACTGAAGCTGAGCTTCTCACTGCAGGGCATGGACAGCCCTGAAACTCTGAGAATCCGTGTCTAATACTTAGGCATCACTGGCATTCAAGGAAGCTCCTCCTAACTCTACAGGATCACAAGTTTCTTCTGTTACACGACCACTGTTTGGAAACCAGGTTTTACATCCCACCCTCCAACCTCTTTCCCAAGGAAGTCCTGAACAAGCAATCACTGGAAATATTCCCTGGAGCTATTCTTCTACTCTGCTTCAGCTTTACCAGGGTGCTCCTGTGTCAGGAGCAGGATACCCAGGTATAGTTCAGCATCTCAATGTTTGGGCACCACCTCTTCTCACTGCAGCCAAGAGTCAGAGGGAGATGCTTCCTTTCAGACACCAGTCCACCAACTGTTTCATTATGTGATGCAAAATGGCTCTGAGAAAATGAGTGTCTGCATCTGCTCTAGTATATAAAATATGTCAGAGACTCTTTTCTGATTCTGAGGTAAATGGTCACTGCAAGGATCATGTCCATACAGATTCACTACCTTTTACCCCCAAAAAGGGTGGCTGCAGCTACCTTGCCTTCTAGGAATCATCTATGGCTTACGATAAACTTCAGGCAGGAGTGGAAAAATCTCAGACTGAAACTCTGTTCATTGTTTTAACATATAGATAAGGCAACAGATGACCTCTCTTCTTAACACTTCATGGCATGGGGCATGGACCGGTGAGCAGTGGGCATTTGAACTCAGGTCTCACAACCCACAGGTGGCTGTGCCAACCAGTATAACGCTGAGTAAAGAGAAACACATTTTGTGGCTCCTCATTCAGCTCTGAAAAAGATGCTGAACTTGTCAGGGAAAGCAGTAGCTTGAACTAAACAGACCAGAGAAATCACCAAAGACTGTAGGCTTTCCACAAGAAAAAGATGTAGGTGCCAGCCCAATGAGAATATTGCACATGGTGAAAGCTGAAAGGGGAGTGACATTTTTCTGCAGCCCAGAATGTGCCTAGAACGTGAGAGAGGGGAAGGTGTGTTACCTCTGCATTTCATTCTCCCTGTAGGTCTTGCCCTAGAAGGTTAATGGTGGCTTGTAATGAGACATTCTCCTACCTATTTATAGAAACTTTTTAAATGAAGATTGAACAAAGTTTCGGGACAAATCCAAATTTTCTTGAGGTCTGGGATGGTGAACTGAGAAATTCAAATTTAGACCCTCTTTCCATGCCAACTGAGAACTGAAGATTGTCACATACTTCTGCAGTGTCAGAGACCAGCTTCTGAAGGAACATTTTGTAAGAAAATATCTCTGGCTGACATTTAATCCTTGGAGAGAAAAGTTTGTTCCTTGGGGTAGTTTTAAACGGTACTGAAAGCTACTTTAGATTAACTTGGATTTAAACAGATTAAGCAGACAGTGTGGAAAGGACCATGCTGAGCCAGATCCTCCAGTGGGTTAAATTGGCATGGTGCTCTCAAAGACAAAAGAGTGACAATTAATACCAGCTGAGTATCTGGCCCATTGCATTTAAAGACCATGTCAGGGACCACCTACTTTCCAACACAGCTTATAAAAATGGTTGAAGACGTTTAGAGCGTGTTATGCCAGCTGGAAATTCCCAATCTGGTTTCTACACCAATGAAAGCACCGAAACATAGGTGCTGAGTCCCACATCCACTTGTGATATTCAGTGCATTCATCGTAAACAGTCTTGAAACGGTGTTGATGACACTATTTCTTTTTAACAAGTACTGGTATATACATGTGGGGATTCCTACTCAAATATATGGGATCACGTACTGCTGCAAGGATTTGGAGGATTGTCCGTATAACTTTGGTTCCAACTCGCTCAGGTTTCAGTTAAAAACCTGATTTATTAAGAAACAAATGGGGCAATGCAATTTTTTTTTAAAGCTGCTGTAATCACTCTTAAAGCACATCATGCCACATGATAAGATCCTTTGATAGGAAATACTGATAGCCCATCCATGTGCTCTTTGTTGCAGCTTTGCATTACTCTCCAAGCGCATTTCCTCACAGTCTGTAGAAACAGTGGAGTCATAATATTGGCTCGCACCCTACATTCTTACCAGTCAAGATCATTCATTGATTCCTGGATGTGAGGATCAATGGTGGTGGCCATATGGCTTCAGAATGATCTGTTGTCTTTTCCGTAATGACGCTGTGGCTTTGTGTTTCCCCAGCAGTGATTAATAGGCACAGGCATGCGTTATGCACATGTTGATAGGTTTAGATGAACTTTGTATTTTCATGGCTTTCTTCTCTCTCCTTTTTCTTTTTCTCCCCTCCTTTTTCTTTTTCTCCCCTCCTTTTTCTTTTTCTCCTCTCCTTTTTCTTTTCAAGGGTAGGGAAAGAAAGAGTGATTCTGCATTGAGAATGGGGTCTTTAATGAATATTCACCTCCTAGGGACATGGTGTGATTTGATTAGCAAGGCTGGATGACAAACAAACCCCATCTAGATGTCTAGAGATAATTATGACACTCTCTCCCAGGAGGACTATGTGAGGACCACTTACAACAGGCAGCCCCATGCTGCAGAGGAATAAATGCCTCCAAATGCCTCTTGGCTGCTAACCTTGAGAGCAGGACATACAATGGTGAGCACACACCATGGTCCCATCTCCACTAGCTCTAAAAACCAGGCAGAATCACGTTGAGGGGAGCAAGTTTTCTCTCTCGACCACAGCTGATGGAGCCATGCCACCTCCCAGGCCTTCTTGGAGAACACAGAAGGGATGGATGGATGGATAGACCTTATCAGACGCCCTGGACCTCTCCAGTAGAAGATGTGGGGTAAACATCAGGGCCTGATAATCCTTGGATACCCAGAGGATAGCAATAACAGACTAATAAAACATAGTCTGTCCGCTAGGCTGTTCTTGCCCATCTCAAAACTAAACCAAAAAAGCTGCTTGGTTCAATCTTGTTTATTAAACATTGAGGCAAAACTGTATAGCATTAACAGAGAGTCCAGTGAGGAGTCAAGGAGGATGGAGTATACAAAACCATATAACAGGAGTGCACCTGCATATTGCTCAGAGCCATTACGGGCTCTGAAAAGGTCACCTCATCTTGAACAAGGTATGAACGACTCTTCCATCCTCATTCACAACTGGTGAGCCTGGATTCAGAGGTCCCTTCCCATCCTGTGCAAAGATTCCTACTTCTTCCTACATTCTGGATTGATCAAAATGGTTGGAATCGACAAAAAAACAAACCATCCCACAAATGGTTTGTGTTTGTATCACATCAAAAGTTACCAAATTCATAAAATTTACATCTGTACGTCTGCCTTGAGAAATACTTGCAGTGCAGATGGTGGGCTGCTGGGACACAAGAAGGAGAAGTATCACATGCATTTGCTTTGCTCATTTACTCTTCTCCTCACAGTATTAGAGGTAGGATACTGGGCTGGACAGACCCTTCATCTCACCCGTTACAACTATTGTAATGTTTGTAAGTTATGGGACTTCAAGCATTTCAGAAATCCACAAAGAAATGGCTTGTTGCCCAAGTATCATGTGGGTTTTGTTTTCATCTTCAAAGAAATGATAAAACCCAAGATGTTCACAAGAAGTAGCAGAAATTTCACAAGAAAACAGCTTCTAGAGTGCATCAGGTTCTAAGGGTTGTTGGTGGTTTGACTGTTTTCAGTACCAATGATTCAAGTATTATATATAACTAACTGTTTTAACACTTTCCAGGTTCTTTCATCATGAAATATATTTTGCAGAAGATTAGACAGAAGGTTGGACATCCTCTGAGATGTTCATTGTAAGTATGTTTCTGAAGTCTCTCTCTCCTTTCTGATCTTCCACCATAATAACCATATTGCAATAAACACCAGCAGCTGTTTGGGTGGCTTGAAAAAGGTTTGTCTTTCAGCCCTAAGGAAAAAAAAAAGTGTAGTCATCTCCTGGAACTGTAGAAATATAAATATTCTATTCTAAGTTGGAAATTTTCAAACTTGTCACAAGTTTCTGGAAACTCCAGAAACATCAATAGCTTTTTGAGGCTGACATCACACCAGCATTTCTAATCAGAAAACCTAGAGCTGCTATGTATTGACAAATATCTTTATAGGAGGAAAAAAGTGCACCCAGAACATTGCAGTTGCCCCAAAGATGATAAAGATCTATGAAAAAATTGAGTCTTTTTCTGTGTGTGTGTGTGTATGTGTGTGTGTGTGATGTTATTGAATGCAGAAAGTCTGGCTCGACAGCATGAAGGTAACAATATTCAGCTCATCTACCTCTACACAGTTCCCAGTGACAGGATACTCTGATAGTCAAGACAGTGCCCATGCTAAGGCTGAAAAACTGCCTCTGGACACTCCACGGCCAACGTGAATGTCCTTCCTTTCTTTAATGGACATTGAGTGGTTTGGACCAGGGTAGGATATTGGAGTTTATCATAGTTTAAAGGCAGGGAGATGAGCCAGCTTCTACCCTGTTTGTGCTGAAGGAGAAATTTGCCTTGAGGTATGAGAACACAGGTGATTGATACACAACAAGGGAAAAGAGAAACCTAAGGACCACAGGATGACGATAAGGAATACTTGCCTGTGAAATGTTTCCCTTGACAAAATTTGAGCTAATAGCTCAGAAAATGACTCTTTTAACCACTTTAACAGCACATGGGAGTCTACTTTTCCTCTATGAGTTATAAGCTCTAGTAGACAAACTACTTTTAGTGAGTAATGTGTTACAAGAGCATGTCCTAAACACCAATTAGTCCTCAGACTCTGGGATCAGATTCATGCACAGGGCTGCTCGATGCCACACAGTGTCAGGGGATGGAAGGTCAAAAATGAAACTTTCTTACATTTAGCAGATTTTTTTTATAGAGGCAGTAACGTTTTCATGCACATCATGCATTCTGGTAGCTTCACAATCTCACCCCCAGCCAGGAAAATTATAAATCACATTAAGTTGAAGTTTTCGTGGTTTATAGAGAATACATTGACGATACAAAAGTTCTCTGGGAACAATAACACAAGACAGCAACACAGAGACCAAAGAGACTAGCTCTGAGGAAATAGGGGGAAAAAAAGCAATATTTGGCACTTTCCCTGTGATATAAAGTACATGTTATTCTCATTTAACAGAGAGCTGACTTGAACAATAGAAATGTTTGTTAATACATTCTGCTCCGCAGTGACTGTAAAAGTATTTGCTGCATTTGCTTCTTAGATGCTGTAGCTCTCTCATTTCACACCTTTCTCCAGATTTAATCTCTGCAGTATTATTTATGTGGCAATATTAGATTCAATTTACAAATTACAGCCTGCTGCAAAATGGAGCTGTTCTTTTCCCTAGAGGTACCAGAAACAGTTACATTAATCTTCTTTTAAAAAATTATTCAGAGGCTTTCAACATGCTGCCAAGAGCTCACTCCCAGATTCCTTTGTAGTCCTGTTTTTAATTGTAAGAATATCTGCAGAAAATGTAACATGTAAGGCCTGGATCCCAGTGGAGCTCCATGCTGGCAGAGGTCCTGCAGTGAGCACCAGATGGGTGGATTTGGGCTTATTTTATCTCTTCCAGTTCAGTCCTATGTGTGGATCCTAACCTAGGATCATTGCTGTGTCTCTGAGAAGATCCCAATGGGGGTCCAGTGGAAGGGACGACTGCAGAGGGACCCCTACAAAAACCAAGAAAACTCTGTTGTTGCTCTGCACCATCAATCTCCCACCTGCATCTGCCTGCACCGCACTGCAGAGAGACCCAAGGTTGCTCAGAGAAGTTCTTTTCCCAGAGGTTTGCACAGACTGTGAGGTGTATCACACTAATGCTGCCATTTGGGGTCACTCAGGATGTCATGCCATAGCTCTGCCCAGCCCCATGAACACACACCAGGGGCCATGGTGGTTAGTGTTGGGTAGTCTCAAGTTTAGGGCAAGCACTGTTCGTGCCTCAGCACTCTTTCATCCTTGTGAGCTTCACAGAACCATTTCCTTCTCCTCCCTCTGCTCTACCTGTGGCTTGAGGTTCTCTATAGCCTAAAGACAACCAACAAATCCCTTGCTTTCCTAATTGTTTCCTAGGGGCTGCCACAACTCCTGGCTAAGACAAAGAGCTTGGAATGAGGCAGCATCAGCCAGCAGCGAGAGGATTATCTCTACTGAATGGAGCTGAGACAGCATGTTTGGGTGAGATCTCATGATCTCTGAGCACGAGAGGTCAGGTAAGACGAAGCAGCGGTCTGTCTTTCTCTTCCTCTCTAAATCAATGGCATTCTTCTGCATCATTCTGCTGATGTCAGGACTTCATAAGCAGTACCTTGTGAGAGCAGAGAAAAAAAGCTTTGTGTTCCGGGTCAGGTAGTGTTATCAGGTGTAAAAGTACTTGGTTGTCTCACAAAGATGAAAAAATATTTGTTACAAGACCCTTACAGTTGACATTGAGTCCTGACATAAGACAGCTCCGTCTAAAATCTCTTCCATAAGATTCTCCATGGAAGGAGCTCCCAGCTATTTGTGTGGTTTTGCCCAAACCTGATTGATATAAGCTCTACCTCCTTGGAGCCTTCCCACCCTGAGCTTTTAATTCTCTCAGGCTGTACCAGCCATATATTTCCCCCCCTATACATTGCACAGGTAAAAAGACAATAAAACCCAATGTAAGAAATGTCTCCTCCAAATATGTGTGAGGAATGAAAGGAACTTCTGTGAGTCCATTACTAAACGTTGATTGTTAAACTCCTAGTAATGAGACATTATGAGACAGACGTATTCAATAAGTATTTCTGTCCTGGTGGATCAAAGCTGGAGGAAGTATGAGTATCATATGCTGCTGATGAAATATTTTCTAGTCTAACAGTAAATTGGGAGACTACTAGTCATCTCAGATTTGTTTGATTCAGCAAGTCTGGTTTAAATGTCCTCAAGACATCATAAGGCAGCAACTAAGGAACTTACTTTTTCCTCTAGGTAGGTGAATGTTGTGCACGTACTCAAAAAAAATAGAAGGAACAACTCAAACAATTGTCAACTGGCTATCCCAGCTTTTGCTTGGCAGTGGTACACAGGAAATGGTTGATACTGAAGACAGAGTTAAAAATCTGTACCAACTACTAAGCCTTCGAGGAAGCTGGAGCTTGTCAAATCAATCTGATTTCATTCAAAGAAAAACCTTTCAAGACTGGAAGTCTGACAAATCAATTCTATGATTGGAATTATTTTTTTAAAACAGCACTTTCAAAAGCATCTACTAGATCTCATTATAGATATTTTATTGACAATTATCAATGGGTTGAGATTTTCTGGAAGGGAAGCCACTCTTTCTCCTTTCCAGCCAGCACGATCTATATTTAAATCACAACTACCACATAAACGGTTGCTAATACATTTTTCAGACAACACAGACTGGGAGATGTTGAAGATGAGGGTACTCTTGTGCATGAAGGTGAACTGGCTCGCTTTATAGCTGGATTCAACCAAATGCAGACAAATAAAGGTTCATATTTAGAAACAGAAGTGTATAAACTATGTCTATGGGATGGGGCACTGCATCATGAGAAGCATGAAAAGGACTTTGGGAATTGTCACAAATATCAATGGTCTGTGAATTCTTAAAACAGTTTTGCATTTAGAAAGGCTGATATGACTATTGGGAAAGACAGAGGTGGGGTTTGGGAGTGGGAACGAGATGTTCTGTCTCTATGAGACAGAAGTAGGGCCACTGTTGTAGTGGCCAGTGGAGTGGATTGAGAAGCCAAGGAAGGAATTGTTAAAGGATCAGGACCTTTATACAAGACACATTTATTCCATGATTGTTTCATGATGGATTACTCCAGAAAACAGCTTCCAAAAGCATTTCCTTGAAACAGCAGAAGATCATGCAGCTCCTCTACTGGATCTTCCCTCAAGTCATGTTTTCTGGACTAGGTTCCAGGGGAAAACAGTAGGGGTTGCAGCTTTCTGAGGCAAGTTTCATGTTGGATACCTGCCTGTGTGCTGTGACGTGCTGCCTTGGCTAATAAATTGTGACCTGTGTGGTTATACTGGTCAAATGCTTTCTCAGCCAGAGCAATTCCCAGCAAATCAGCAGGCTCCTTTCGCAGTGCCCATCTGACAAGCACTGGGTAGCGCACAGATGGTTTAGATTTCAAAAAGAATGCTGCATCAATGCTGTATGTGTGAAATGTTTCAATTATTCCTAAAATATTTTTAACGTGTTCCAGATTTATCAGGCAAAATGTTTAGGAAGTAATTGGCGTTTATTCTGGTTTTCATTTTAGTGTAGTGTATTATAATAAACACATGTTCAAAATACATTTTAGGTATCACCAAATATTTATAAAGTATCCATAGGTGGAAATCCCAAGGTCATCACAGTAGCTCTATTTTCCAGTTTGTTTACAGGGAGATTCATGATTAGAAGCTATGGGGTTTTTTTTCTGTCTGCTCTGTGAATCCTTTTACACCTGCAGATGTAATGGATAGCCTATTGCTTTTACCTACAGAGATATGACTAAACTTTCTTGAAGTGCAGAGGCTGAATTTACTTCTGCCTTACATTATTGCCTGGAATAATAAAAAAGCTACTAAAAGCATTTCCAAATAGATACATACAACTGGTATTTAGTATTTGATTCGTTTACTGGTATTTGCCTACCATAATTAAAAGATGAATTAAGTAGCTGTCTATCCCAAGTAATGCTGCTTAGGAAATCGGAAGGAAGATGGTATCTTGCTCCCTGAGGTGCACTCTGGGCTTTTGCAATAAGAACTAATTGCTCTATTGCAAGCTTTGCAACCTGTTTTGAGAAATAATGACAAGTCTTGGAGACACTGCCTACCAGGGAACCTTTTCCACTTGTTTTAAGACAAAACCAGGCTTCTTTCTGCCGATCCTCGTGATGTCCCTGGTGATTTCAGGGGGCAAAAAAAGCAACACATTTTCCTAGCCTGAAGTCTGGAAAATATTGCACTCTGAAATTCCCCAGTTACTGTAAGTGAGCTCATTTTAGTTTTGGGTTTGTTTTTTGTTTATAATTACATCCAAAGTTTTAGCCAAGCAAGTCTCCTTGACACAGCAAAGTCTTGCATCAGCTAAGACACAGCTTGGATTCTGTGCATTTCTACCGAGACCAACATATCTGCTCCCACTCTTGCCCTGGTTGTTAGGGACAGGCATGTTTTTTTTTTTCAACTCACAGAATAGTTGTAGTGGTGTTGGGATGAGAGGTAGAACATGCAGGGCTCTGAGAGAAGAGCGTTTTGCTGGTAAAGACCTTCTTCAACTGCCAGACCAGCAAAGGGACAGACAGTGCCATCCATGGAAATAGCTACAAACACACTGACTGAACCACAAATACCAGATTCCCACAGAATACCATCACATACAAACATAGGCACATACTGTCCTTTTTCCAATTAAAAATACAAGTTTATGTGGTTTCAACAGGTAGTACAGAGCACAAGGGAACATTATGAAAGATCAAAGCTTTGGGGTTTTTCCTCTCCTCTCCTCTCCTCTCCTCTCCTCTCCTCTCCTCTCCTCTCCTCTCCTCTCCTCTCCTCTCCTCTCCTCTCCTCTCCTCTCCTCTCCTCTCCTCTCCTCTCCTCTCCTCTCCTCTCCATTTCATCCCACATCTCCCCCTGCCTTTAATAAAATTGCTAAATGTAGCTCTGTTACAGAATTAACTTCAATACTAGGTAAAATCTAGATATTCCTGGCACTGACTGTCTCCTGCAGTTCTCTCAGTAAATACTGACAAACTATTTCTTTAAATTATCATTTTCCTGGAGGACTGCTGAGGTGCCTGAGGATTTGAGAAAGGCCAATGTCATTGCAGTCTTCAAAAAAGGGCAAGAAGGATGAACTGGGAAACTAGAAGCCAGTCAAACTCATCTTTCAAAACACATGAAGGAAAAGATGGTTATCAGGGGGAGTCAACATGGATTCACCAAGGGGAAATCCTGCTTAATCAACCTGATAGCCTTCTGTGAGGGCTAGATGAGAGGAGGGCAGTGGATGTCATCTACCTTGACTTCAGTAAGGCTTTTGACACTGTCTCCCATAATATCCTCATCAGAAAGCTCAAGCAGTGTGGCTTGGATGAGTGGACAGTGAGGTGGATGGAGAGCTGGCTGAATGACAGAGCCCAGAGGGTGGTGATCAATGGCACAGAGTCGAGTTGGAGGCCTGTGGCCAGTGGAGTTCCACAGGGATGGGTTCTGGGGCCAGTCTTGTTCAACATCTTCATCAATGACCTGGATGAGGGGACAGAGTGTACCCTCAGCAAGTTGGCTGATGGCACCAAACTGGGAGGACTGGCTGATTCTCCAGAAGGCTGTGCTGCCATTCACTGTCTGCAGATTTTGAAGAAAGGAGAGCTGGGGATAGCAAATAACTTGTGACACTGGAAAGATGTTACACCTGGGATTAAGAATAGACTTTGTCCATGATGATGATGGACTCCTTGTTTCCTTTGAAATACAGGCAACAATGCCAAAAGCTGAAAGATGGCATTTCAGAAAAAGGAGTTCAGTGAAAGAACACAACATTTGTTTTATTTATCAGTGTTAGTATTCCAGACTTTAGTCCACAAAGCCAACAGCTGTGGTGCATATTGAGAATGTCTGCATAAAAGATAACGACAAATTAGTGCAAAGATGGTTACGGTCAGATTTTACCTGTAATTTTTCATAATAGTTTATCTGATATGATAATGAGCATAGACAGGTTTTTTATATAGGGTTTATATCTATGCATCATGAAGCAGTATAATCAAGATATGGCAAAAGGTGATCCAGACATAATTCCCTCTTCAGTTAAACGGAAAGACCCATCTCTGTCTAAGATCAGACTTTGCATTTTCAGATTATGTATTTCAGGCATATGGTGAATTTGGGATGCAGAGCACAGGTACAGAACTAGCCAGAGAAACAGCAGTGTGTGCACTCACTGTGCAGTAAAGCATCTCAAGCTCTTCTGCTGAACAGGTGCAGCAGGTCTATGTGATGCCCACCACAGTGCTTTTCTGTCTGATGAAGCAGCATTCAGAGTCTGGAAAAGGCAATGGCCTAATTGCCCTCTACTCAAAGCTGCATCAAAATAGCTCTGACAATACAGACAATTTATGTACATAAACATTAGTTGCATGCTTTCTAATTGCAGCATCAGGCACTTAATACAGCCATTAATGCAATACTTCTACACACCCATAAGTTTACTATCTGCACCCTGCAGGGGCTCACGTTAACACTTAGTAAATACACTATTCAGAAAATGGCATGGTAAGAGTTACACCTCCAAGTAATATTCTGTAGAGCTCCATACAAATTGTAACCACATTTTCATAAGTGATAAAATGTTTTATCCTCCTCTGAAAAATAAATGCCATAAAAGCCAAATGCAGTTCACAGTAACAAAGGAAAGAAAGGATATATCTGGGCAGGATTTGAAAGTTTTGAATTCACATTATCAAGTTGAACAGTTATATAGGAATTGGGCACCTAAATACCTTTGTGGACCTGGAAAGAAGTTCTCAGACACAAAATGTGGACAGGCAAATGTAAGAAACTTCGAAGTTGCTAATGTGTGATTCTACTTTAAGGACTAGGTAAATGAAACTGGCATCACTAAGAAGTTGGTGAGATCCCTGAACTTATTCCATCTGCCATGCTTGTTGAAGTGATGAAAAGCCCTTCTTCTGAGGCCAGTTCTAACTACACCAGCATGAAAAGGATGTTCCAAGTTCCAGTCCATTTCACTCATGTGGCCCCTTTCACTTGCGCAGCTGAGACAGAGCATTTCGTTCCTTCTGCAAAGCCTTTATCTCTGGTAATATAAAACAGTGAAAAAGAGGAAATGTTAGAAAATTTAAAAGACTGCTTTTTCAAACAAAAGGTTTTGAAAAAAAAATGTTTTGCTGAGCAAACCACTTTAAAAGAACACCAGTGATATAACTAATAAAATATGGAGAAAAAGGGAAAAGTTAGGGAAACTGTTCCCTCTTCTCCAGTGTGATATATTTCAAAGGGTTAAAAACTTCAGATCATATAAGGAAAACACCCCAAAGCATGGCTTTGATTAAAAAAAGGAATTCAGAAGAAAAAAACAAAAAGAAAAACATGGAAAGTCTCTTTGTGCATGTGTCCTCACTTTTGGGACACTAAGAGACCTAAGCATGGGAAATCTGTTCTGTGATAATTGTTCTTCTGCATTCTCTTCCTATCAAAACAGGGACCTTGTAGACTTCAGTGCCTCCACTACTACAGATTAGAATTGTTGCACCTTTTTGGGGGTTTTTTTTGGAAAATGTATTAATTGAACACAATTAGGTTATTTACAGGATCTTTCATCAAAATAGTATGAAATACTAGAAGAAAAGAAGGGCAGAGTAAAGCAGGGCAGAGAAGAGAAACCTAAAATCTTTCAAGATGTCTTCCTGAAAGAAGCAGGAAATGATTGATTCATTGTCTAGAAAAGAGTGCATATTCCCTTAAAGTTATAAGAAGTGTACTTGGAAGTAATATAAACATTTATGCTATGGGACATATGCACAGACAGTTAGATGGAAAATTTATGAACAATAAGTTTATCATTTACTTGCAAAGTTTCTCCCGTCCTCTAAAATCACTGACACTGCTCAATCAGGAGATCTCTTGGCCTGAAAGGATGTGTCAACCTCTTTTTCTTTTTTGATGAAGTAGCTCTAACGGAAATACCTGCACTGAAAAATGAAAACCACACCTAGAGCTTACCATCTCCTAAAGCTTCTTCTCGTTTAATCTCTTCTCACTATTGCCTCTAGAAGCACACCGCGAGCTCAGCATGGTCATGTCATTTCTGTGACAAATTGCAGTAAGATTAAGTAGAAGTGTCTACTCCAAAACCTATTCAAACTTCATGGGCACCCTCAGTAAGCTTGGGATCTCGATCAGGACAATTCTTTCACCAGTCCTCCAAAACAACTGGAGACCACATGGCAGGTAAGAGAGGATTAGCCTCATCTTACCACTAACCCTCTCTTTTGGCCAAAGTAGTAATTCCAACTGCATAGCCAGTGGCTTTTCAAAGTATGATGCTTCTCCAAGCAGGCAGAGCAGATGAATATATTGGTGTGAAATTCCTTTATGCATCATCTCTGCATCATCTCTGCTGGAGCGAGTTAATGCAGCTGCTTCTCTGGGGACTCAGAAAGGGAACTTGCATCTCTGAGCTGCACTGGTGGGAAACAATTCCCCAGATCAGCCCTGCCTTTTCTCTGTGGGTGATCGTCAATCAATTCCAGGTGCTGCTCACTAAGTACAACATGTCTCAAAATTCTCATGGCTGAGCTGGTGCCATTCTGAGACTGCACCATTTGAACAAAGCTGGAGGTTAGCTGTGCTATAGAGAGCTGTGCTTACACATGGGAACAGTCATTTTGTCACCAGCCTCAATATGCTTCGGCATCTGACCTACCCTCCTATTTACAATTCTTCCCATCTTTCATTCTGATTTTATATCCTCATTCCTCTGGCAGT